>NC_088901.1:5048542-5374931 GCF_037157495.1 Lathamus discolor
TGTGATTTTTCTTGGAGAATCTCCTGCAACGTTTTTACCTTTGGTTTATTCTGTACCTGTTGGATGGAGCTTCCTTTCCTGCTGTGTTATTGTGAGGCTCTCCCCTTGCACTTCCTGCTTCCTGGAACTGCCCAGGACACTGTGACCTTGTGTTCTTTTAAGCTATGGAGTCCAACAGCAGCCTCTGGTCTCTGTGCTGCCTCCATCTCCTTTCCTAACAGAGCATAGGAACTCCAAACTGTTTGGAGGATTTATTTAACAGATATAGGTTGATCTGCTCTTCCTGCACAGGCCTTATAAACCTTTTAGGTATTTATAGGTGGAATTCAGAGAGCAAACTACATTTATTCCTAGAGGAAATTGTGCTGTATTTTTATCATAGTCACTTTTTGGTGATACTTTTGGCTAATGTGATTTTAAAGAAATAAAATGCAGGTCCAGTACTAATGGTTTTCGGTGTTGTGGTTCATGTACTTTATTACTTTGCCCTTACAGGAGGAAGCAGCTTTAAAAAGCAGGTGAAGTTTGTCACTGTCCTGGATGTGCAGTGACTGAGGCACAGAAAATCAAAGTAATTTGTCCAAAGGATAAGCAGTGAAGCTTGGAACAGAGCCTGGTATTGCCTGAGTGCACTAACGCCTCAATAATGCTGTCTCCATTAACAGAGTAATCCATACACAGCAATTCCAGCAGGAAGGAATGTCTCTTTTCTGATGGATTGTTAAGCTGTGGGTTGGTGCATACCCATTGTTCAGGCTTTGTTGTCAATAACTGATCTTTCCTAGTTAATGTCATGTTCTTAATGCTGGTGTAGTGACTTCTACCACACAAGACTTTGTTTGCAGAGAGCCTGGTAGTGAAAGAGGTGACATCGGTTGACAAGTGTGGGGGTTATGAGCACATAGTGGCTGTTGTCTTTTAAACCGGTGAATCCTACACAATAAGTTGAAGAGGCCTCTCTGAAAAAAGAATAATTTCCTTGTCCTGAGGGCAGTTCCACGTGCTGCCAATGTTGTGTCTGTAAAGTCCAGCTCCTCCTAAACGTGCGGAATGAAGATGTTTGCTTCACATCTCCTTGTTGCAGGCACTTTGAGGTGAGATCGGACAGCAGGAGTCTGAGTGCAGAGCCTGTTCTCTCTCCCCTTGCAAAGCAGATGAGCTTGCCTGCTGGAGGGTTTATTATCTGATATTAAACCACTAACAGACTGGCTCTTGGAAGGCTCAGAAGTAACTCAACACACTGCTGGGACAGCGCAGCTCTGTCTCAGCCAGTGATTGATGGGCACTGCTGATCAGCAGTGATGGAATAGAAGAGGAACAGAGCAGCAGGAAGGCCACAGGCAATCTGCTGCCTTTGCTGTGCATGCTGAGGTGTTGCCTTTAAGCATCTGGACATTTCCATGCTGACTGTCTTGATTTTGTTACATGGCTCTTTATGAGATTATTACTAAGAGATGCACAGCACTCAGGATGGTATTTATATTAGCCTCCTCTTAAGGCATGCCTTCTGCTGCCAGTTCAGCCATGCTGAGCAAATGCAATTACTCTGAACAGCAGCACCTTACTGGGACAACAAGATGCTGGTGTCGATGTGTGCTGTGGCCCAGACCAGCTCCTTTGTGCCGCAGGACCTCGGGCACAAGCTGTTGCCTCCTCCAGAACGTGTGTTTTGTGGTCTTTGTGAATGTAAATCTCTCACATGAATGAACACTACTGTGGAGCAGCTCTTTTTAAAGGCTTTAGGCTTTGGGCAGTCTCATTGCTGAAGATTTCATTCTTTGGCATTGCAACTGTGATTTGTATATGCTGAATGGTAGAGATGAGATACTGCATGGGGAGGGGGAGATTGTGTATTAAGCCTTTGTGGAAGGGCGTACTGCACGTTTTCTGCCTGAGTGTAGCCAGAGGCTGTTTATGATCTTTGCTGTAGTAGAATCCAGCAGTATCAGGTCTGTTTTGTGCAAGCTCTGTGTGAGTTCTGGGATGAAATGTCTTCCAATTAAAAATATAACAGCATCCATCACTATCACAGCCTGAAACAGCAGCTAGAAACAATGAGACTAAAATTATACTACTGCCATTCTCTTAAAGCTGGCCAACTCTTCCCTGTGTTAGTGCTGCAAGGGAATTCTGACCAGGAGGAAGAAACTATGTCCTGAAGTGTGAAATAGTGGAAGTTGATAATATTCCTTTGGTTTGAGAGGATGTCTAGTAATGTGCTGGCTGTATCCTCTGCAAAACAGGTCTGGATGGTATAAATATGTTCTAGTTAGCAGTTGGTTGCACTGTGTGTGGGGTATTTGTCAGTTAAAAAGGACAACAGTGTGCTGCAAAGTGTCAAATGGCATCGTGGGGCTTTGTCCTTATTGCCACTCAATGGCTCTGCATTGAGGGTGTTCAGATTGGAAGCAAAAAGCTGGCTTTTCTGCCTGCCAACTTTGACTCCATCTGGGATCTAATATTCAAGCTGTGTCTTTCCTGGCTCTGTTGCTAATAATAAAGAGTCTTCACTTGGAAGTGAGTTCAAATTGATGCTGATGCATGGGCTGACAGAATCCAGCTCACACTCCTTGAGACGTGTGAGCTAAAGCACCAACAAGGAGGAACGTAATCATTTGAATCTCTCAGGTCATCAGATGATTTAATAGACACCAGATTTATGGAGGAAACAGAAGATATTTGAGCATAACAAGCATGTTGATGATCCAGCTTTTTAACAAATGCTGGAAAGCTGATTAAATTGGTCAGCAAGGCTTCTGCTTCCAGACTAGCCAGTAATAGCTTATAATGTGCCTTTAGGAAGCTTTCCTGCAAATGGGGGGGAAATTACATTTGGTGCAACATATGGTACAATCTCCATCTCCTTGAGAAACGGAGTCTGACTACTCCGTCAATGAATGGCCATATTTTTATCAGCAGAATGGATGTGCAGCTGTGATATATGCTTTTGAGGGATGTAACCTTTAATGTCTTTGGCAAATACTGGCATTAGCAGTCTGTTCCTCTCCATTTGCATCTCCTCCAGAAAGCCATTACCAGCTGAGATTATACTAACAC
The DNA here is from genome assembly GCF_037157495.1 of Lathamus discolor. NCBI lineage: Eukaryota > Metazoa > Chordata > Aves > Psittaciformes > Psittacidae > Lathamus > Lathamus discolor. The sequence continues at coordinate 5,051,600 of NC_088901.1, forward strand.
TTTCTGTAGCTGTGTAGGTGTTTCCTCCTCTGATGCTATTGAGCTGTCGGGGAATAAAATGCCTCTTGTTCTCATTTGCCTTGGAGGAGATGGAGAACGGTGCAGGGGGAGGTGGTTGTGAAGGGGCTGATGCTGTGTTGGGAAGGGGAAGGACATGCTGGGCAGAATTGTTTGCTCCACACCACCTCCCGCAGCTCCCTCTCACTAAACTCGTGGGGGAGGAATATATTGGCTCAATGGTACTTTTAGGCATAATATTACAGTACTTGGAAGGATGAAGGCAAGTGGTGCTTAGCTTTAAACACGCACTGCATATGCTGGCAAAGAGCTCTGTTTGCAGCTTCTTGCTCCTTACTGTTCCCACAGTCCCTGCTCAGCTGATTCTTGGAAATTGATGGGATTAGTGCCCAGGGGTGGAATGGCACTGGGGGAGCCGGCTGGAAGGCTGCTTTCCTTTGCTTTTGAGATCAGTGAGGAACCAGTTCTTGCTCTCCGGGATCCTGTTGTGCAGCCCACTCCTGCTGCTGCTTTTTAGCACTTATTGAAACCTCCCTTTCCCAGCTCCTGCTTCCAACAAAACACTTGGAATCAGTGGGGAAATGTGGGTGGCCTTTAGGGTGCTGCCTTCTGTTGCCCAACATCACTTTGCTCAGCACTGACTTGTTTGGTTTTCCCTTGATCTCTTTATTGCCTGTAAACCACCTTGGGAGTATCTTTTGGCAACCTTTGACAAGAATGAGGTACCTCTGCCAAAGATGGGCTTAGGCTGAGGCTCACACAGGCCCAGAGTCTTAATGGTGCCTGACTCATGGGTTATGGTGGAAGTTGATGCTGAAGCAGCAGTTAAAGCTTTGATGTTTGTGACCCTCAGAAAAGTAGGATCTTAAAGAGCTTTATTCTGTAACAGGAAACAGCTTTTCCTAAATTGTGGACTTACTGCATCAATTCAGGGTTGATAAAAACACTTCCTCTAAGAGAATCACTGGAATTAGGTAGTCGGAGTCCCTCTCTGAATTGCTGCCAGCCTACATTTATTTCTCCTCACTAATAGCATTATTGCCTTTTAAAGCCTGCAGTTATGGAACATAATGATAACCTCTAACCTCTTGCCACACTGTGTTTTGCACACCCGACTCTGCACCACCATCTAATTCTTCTCTACCAAACAAGGAGTGAGCATCTCCCTTATCACTTTGCACATGCTGTACCATCTGTCCTAAATCTCCCTTTATAGGGGTATGGATTCCAAATGGCATTTCTTCCTTCAGAGAGAACAGACATGTCTGAAGAATCTTGCAACATAAATAGCATTACAGCTGTACCTAGCAAGTTTCCCCCCCCCCTTATCCCGTGAACAGTGAACTCTGGTTCTGGTTTTCTACACCCAGACACTGAGGGAACACTTCATGCTGTAGTCTCTGAACAGTGCATTGGAAGTCTCCTTGTTCCAGTGTGTGTGCTCAAAGCAGGCAAAGACGAAAGGACTTAATTCAGTCGTTACAAGGACACAGGAGATGCCTTTAATCTTTTATTGTACATTATAAAATGTTTATTGCTCTGTCTGTATCGGAGGTGGTGACCTCTCCCTCTTGGTGATGGAGGAATATGTTCTGGCAAAGGATCCACTGAAGAGACCTTTGGGGTTGGCCTGCCTTTGGTAACTGGCACCAGGAAAGCCCTCACTTGTTCACCACCGCATCTGCATGTGAGCTTCCTGGTGCCTTTCTCTCAAACTGACTCTTTTGGAAAGGCTGGTGCCGGTGGAAGAGGAGAGATGGCTGAATTCTTCCTGCCAGCCTGTTTCTTTGCAGGGCCTTTGAAGCCAGGCTCATCTGAGTGTAAGTTTGTAAGAGGTTTGATCCCTATTCAGGCCAACCTGGTGTCTGATGGAACAAGTAGATTCTTGCCTCATCCCCTAGTGCGTATAGAGTGGTCTTGTGGAGTAATTAAATACGGATACCCCATGGCACACTACAAAGAATAAATCTTTTCCATGTGATGGACTTGCCTCTACCAGCGTCTGGAGCACCAGCAGTCCCGGGGATCCTGTCAGCTTACAAACATCAAGCACTTCATAAGAGAGAGCTCCAGCCCTTTCCCCATTCCTTGTCCACCTTTTGCTGGAGGGCTGCCTCCAGCAGATCCCTGCATTACAGTGTCACGGAAACAGGGCAGACAGGCGGTGTAAGGAGAACCAGACCTTCCCACAGGAACCCTACTAAAAGAAGCAATTTAAGTACTTAAGCCCTCAGAAAAAGGTCCCTTGGGCAAGAGCCTTTAGCAGTAAATGGCTGTTGCCACTGGAGACCTTTGCATAGCAACCGGTATCAGGAGGTTTGTCTTTTGTTTTTTTGCTGACTGGCTACATTTTTGTGGACTTTCTCTCACACTGGGGGTGGACTTGGGCCCACCTGAAAATAACATGACAAAAATGGTTGAAATAATCCCTCTGGTGTCTGGTGGTGTCACCTCGTGCTGGGCTGTGCCCCAGTGCTCAGTGTGTCCTGATGGTCTGAGATGAAGAGCACCAGTGCAAGATAGGAAGGACTGCAACGGTGGAGACGTGCTGCAGCTTAACTGAAGAACACCAGGGAAGCCTCTGCAGCGGGAATGAAAACTGGGATCTGCCTTTTTTCTGGGTTTGTCTTAAAAACCCACCTGCAAGACGTGCTACACAACACACATCCACGGAACAAAGCAAGCCAAGAGCACACAGCAGCCACAGTCTGGTTGCTCATTGTGTCTGTGATGAGCTTTTCTTCTTTCTCGCTTGGCATGACAGTGACTGATGCCTGAGCTCCCCTCAATGCTGTCAAGATGTAGTGACAGTGAGACAAAATAAAGATACAACAAACCCTTGTACTTCCAAAGACAGGAAAACTCTTCCAGAAGACGGAGTGTGAGAGCAGAGAGATGCGCGTGAGTTGTCCAGCCCAGGTGATTCATGACTCCGGGTGGGATCGCTGGCAGCAGTTGTCTCACTGATGCTTTTCCATCTTCATTTTGGGGTTTCAGGTTTTTGGTTGTGGTTTTTTTCCCAGGATTTTTCTTTCTGGCCAGATGTTTTGCAGAACAGAGACAAGGAGGTGTATGCCAGCAAGTGACAATCACTAAGGTCTCTTTCCATGTTGCTCCACTGATGTTTCACCTCCCTAGTCATCAAGGCTCAGAGGCAGGAAGTGAGAGTGAGGAATGGAGTCCATCTATCAGATGGCAGGCTGTCATGCTTCAATGATATTCACTGAGGGCTTGTTTTTTGGAAACTAGAAGAGGAGAAAAAGGGAGAAAGGATGAATAGGAATCGCTAAGGAGGAGGAAAAAACCCATGTCAAAGATCAGTGCAGTATGCTGGTCAGGTTTTGGGTTTGTAAAAGCTCTTGTGCCCATCCCCTCAGGATGATGAAAACGCAATGTAGAGGTTTTAGGGTTGCATGTTCATCACTGTCTGCTTCTGAATGGGCATAAATGAGCAGATTATTTCAACTGGTAAATGTGAAGTGGTGGGGATAGAAACACAAGGAAGTTTAATTGAAGTAAGTTGGTATAAAGGATAGGCTTGAGTCTGCTCCCATTATAGAGGTGGCATTCCTTTAAGCAGCCATGCTGCTGCTGGTCAATTCTTCTAAGAGCTATTGCTCTTTACCCCATAGCACCCAAGGGCTGCTGCAGGGTTACAGACCCAAGCAGCTCAGGCACTGCAGCATCGCTCAGTGCATGTTTCTTCCAGAGATTTCAACAATATGGATTGAAATCTGTTTTCCCTGCTGGATGTGAGACTAATCCAGGAGTGGGAATGAAGCGCCGTGTCCTGATGTGCCTGGGAGGCTCTGACCGCTAATGAAGCCGTGGTACTGATATGCATGGATGTGAAGGGGTTTTTTCCTTTCTGCATCCCAGGTGGAGGGAGGCTGTTTGAGTGCTTTTTGGTGTTATTTAGCCACAAAGCTGATGCTCTGCCCCGTGCCAGCAGCCTCTCACCTTGCTGCGCAGGAGCCCTCCGCTCTGGTGCTCGGGGGTGCTGTTCTCTGAGGCGTTCTTGACCTTCTCCTTGCTGTTATTTGGCTCGTTGTCTTTGATGATATCGTACTGTCTGCAAAACAGGGCGATCACCCCTAACAGGAAGAAGCATTAGTGATCACACAAATGAGCTCAGCCCCTGGAGTCTGCAGAGAGCAGAGATCCTTTGCTTGTCAGCCAGCTCTGTGCCTTCCGGTGGAGATCTCAGCAGCATTCACAACTGCTCCTAAGGATCATTTTCTAACACAGCTTGTCAGCCCTCTGGCTGTTTCCTTCTTGAGACCTAATTCCATGCTAAACTAGTTAGAAGGATAGAAGATTAATTCTATTTCAACTTCCCTGTCATTAAAAGGGACGAGTGTTTCAAGCCCTACGTTTTGATAGCGATCCCCGCTAACTGTGTGGTTAAATGGGATTTTTACTTTACAAACACGGGAGCTCCTGGAATCTCTGCTTAGTGAGAAGGTGTCCTCTGCTCCTTCGGCCCTGGGGTGAAGGGAAGGATCCGGGGCCGGGGGTGAGGGGCAGGTACCGTACCTGCCTGCGTGTGATGCAGCCAGGGCCCTTGGAGCAGCAGGACAACATCTGCAAATATGCAACAGTGACGGCAGCAGGAGCTGCCAGTGGAAATTTCCTCCCACACGCAGAGGCACATGAGGAGAGGAGCAGCCATGCCACGTTAGGAGACTGCAGATGTCTTCCTCAGCAGCTTTGATGTGACATTTTGACAGAGTGACTTCTCTGCCTGCAGATTCCAAATGCGGAGGTTGCGCAGACCCAGGCAGATGCTGCTTCTGCCCCTAATAGCAAAACATCTGTAAAGCTTTCAGCAGATCATCCCGAACTGCTTTAGAACGTGGTGTTGTGGCAGCTGCCCCCAGGTAAACACAGTGGTTCAAATTCTGTGCGTGTGAACAAATGGCTGGTCCTGGCAGAGCAGGTTAACATCTGCCACGGTCCCACCTTCTGTGGCTCCTGGTGGCAAAACTGAGGCACAGAGCAGCAAAGGGCTGTGGAAAATGCCAGAAGTACAGCACAAGAGCCTTGTCTCAGGTCAGAGCCCTGGGCACAGCCTGGTTCCTGTCTGCATTTGCTAAATCATCATCATCATACATTCAGGTTAAAGCCTTTTGGGGTTTGTACATGTAAGAGCCCACCAGATGTAGAGAGGTTTCCCCCACCCACCCACTTTCCTTTTTTAAATGTAAGTCATCTCTCTAGAAGGGAAATTGTGGTATTAGCAAATGCTTTGTTCTGACATTGATCTGAGTTTTAGATGATGCTACAGTGGGAGATGAATCAGTTATTCAGTCGCTTCGTGTGCTTATTCAGGATCGGTTTCACTGGTAGGGCATTTAAATCTGAATGTGCACAATTGAAACTTGCTGTAAATGCTGAACAGAACAGACACTAGAGGCTCTAGAAACCTTTTAGTTTAGTTTAGCCTTTCATTTGGTTATCATCTCAAGCAATAGTTGCTGCCCAGTCTCTGGAAGTGCAAATAACTCGTGGTAAACTTGGCACTTGCCAGGGCAAACGGAATGTTATACATGGATCTGATCGTGTCACCTGGATTGCCTTCTAAGAGACCTTGCAGAAGGATACAGGATACAATTAATTCCTCCATCCCCCTCTTTTGGGACACGTCTCTGATCAGTGACTGGTTTCCTCTTCACATCTCTCCCCAGAGTTATCTCATCTCAGCAGAATCTGGTACAGATGGGCCGCATCTGTTGGAGTAAACTGGTGCAGCCCCTGTCACGTCAGGCTTGTGACAGGCTGCAGCAGCGGATTGACAGACCACCCCTTTTAGAGGACATAACGTGATGCTACCGTGGGAAATACAAGTTGCCAAAGCTGTCAGCCCCTCAGTGCTGTTGTGGCAGGTTTCTGCCGAAGGAAAATCCTCTGTGTGATGGTTCATACGCTCTGTGGGTGGAAAAGGGGCTTGATTGGCACAGGAGGGTTCAGCACTGAGTGGCACAGGCTGTCTTTTATGGATCAGAGATTTACCACGGGGCTCATTTCCCTTCCTGCCAGTCTCCTTGGCTCACAGGTGCCCATTTCCTCTGGAGCACTGTGTTCTGTGCCTCGCAGGGAGCAAATGCTGTTTCATTACTGCTTGAGGTGGCAGCAGGAGCAGCAGCTGACTGGCGGCCAGGGGACTCGGGGGCTCGAAATAGAAACCAGACATGTGCAAACTTTATTTCCCATTAAGTCGTGCATGTAATTTCCAAACTGAGCAAGCTGAAGGGCTGGCTGCAGCCACTCCAGACGTGCTAAGCGGGTGGAGCAGGAGTCAGAGGTATTTTCCTCTCCCTGTTTGCTAGCTTAAAATGTAGGAGTGAGATGTTCCTCTCTACAGTTGCTGTAAGTTCTATTGAAATGTGGTCCCAGACTTGGAAAACTCTTTGGGTTCCCTTTGGAAAGGAAGTTTATATATTCATGCATATTACAGAAAGTCATAGTGAGGGATCTTCATGTTGAAGGATGCTCCGGTAGAGGCTGGGTTAAGGTTCGTGCCTCGCTATGCCCATCACATCCCACAGCAGAGCAGCCCTAGGATGGTTTTACTGCTCCTTCCACAGCACCGGCTGCTCTCGGCTGCAGCTGATCTTGCTTATAAAATCACATCCTGCAGTATCCATCCTGTAACAGAGGCTCTGCTTGGATTAAAGGATTAATGGCTGCGAGGGATAAGGAGGACTAGGGTGGAATTTCAAAAGATTGCCAAGAGTTTGGTTCCAAACCACCCCTTGGGATAGCAGCTTTCAATTTGTGCTGTTCCTTCCCCCTCCTGCCATGCCACACTTACAGAGACTTCTCCTTCCTTTCGGTTAATGTGTTTCTGGTAACTTCCCTCCTCTTCCTATTAAATCCTGTTCTTTGTATTTTGATAGTGGCTGCTGAGAGGATCTGCTTTATTGGTGTTCTGATGTCTGGGGCCATTTGTTCTTTCAATGCTTCCATTATTTTAATTGCTCCTGAAGTGTGTTATAACAGTGGGTGCTGAGAGTGGGACTCTTACATTTCTCTTTTGCATGAGAGCTGGAGGCATATAACAGCCAGATCATTACAGTGTATCACTGGAGGCCTGGAGGCATCCTGTCGGATGGCTGAGGGTGTTCTCATCAGTGCATGATATGAGATTACAGGATTAGCCATGGGGAATTAGGCAGTTGGTTCATCAGGCCCGCTATCTACATCCCCCTGGACTACATCAGACCGCTGATTCACCTGCTTGTGGCACTGCCCAACTTGTGATGCTGAGGGATGCTCAGTACAGCTGCACGTGCAGTGCCGCCGGTGGGAGGAAGGGTTCCTTTTCAGGTCTTACATGATTACACGTGCAAACCAAGGAATGTTTCCTAAGGATATTTCATGCTTTTGAGAGAAGGATTCAACTGACCTGCCCACATAAACAACACCACAACAATGATGAGGACTTCCCCTGCTCGCAGCTGCTGGTTTTTCTTTGCCATCTCCTTCATTGTCACCTCATCTGCACAAGGGGAAAGAGAGATCATGAAACCCAACCACAGGGCTCAGGCTGCTCCGATGCCCAGGTCAACTCATCAGTGCATCAGGGTCTAGCAGGGAGAGAGCCTTCACCCCTCAGTCATGTCACAGCACAAGTTTCCTTCCTCTCCTTCCTTTCCTTTCTCTCCTTCCTTCCTCTCCTTCATCTGAACTTGCTGAGCATCAGCTGCGAGTTCATCTCCTGCAGGAGATGGGCTGAGGAAGGAGCAGGCAGACGGGATCACCAGGCAGTTACCACAGAGGAGCTGCTATGGGGTAAATCCTTGTTACCCGGCCCTGTGGCAGCTCTGCTCTGCCTCTGGTGTCTGTTGCTGCCGTCTGCGCCTGTCCTGAAGCCTCGCATGCTTCAGCAGCTCCTCTGCAGCTCAGCAGCGTGGAGCCTGGCGTGGTTTTCCAGTGGGATTCAGGAATGAGCAGAGCCTTTTGGCAGGGTGTAATGCACCTCCTCAGTTTCAAAGCACTAAGATGAGAGCTCAGCCTCGGGAAAGGGGATCAGTGCTCCCCTCAGTGCTTTCAGATGAGCAGCAATTCGGTATTTACAGGCACCAAATCATTTTAGCAGCAAGAGTAAAGAATTCACAGCATCCCCGGGAGCACCAAGAGCTCCACAATAGGCTGGGTCCTCAGGGGGCAGGCACTCACCCTCCCTGTCCCAGCCCTTTCTGCAGCAGAGATTCTTGCTGCCAGAAGGATTCATCAATCTGCTTTGGCTTAAGAAGAGCGAGTGAAGGAGTTGCCACAGAGGAAGTGCCTGATTTCCCCCATGGAGGTGTTCCAAACCCGACTGGACAGTGAGCGTTTGGATTAGGTGATCTCAAGAGGTCCCTTCCAACCTCAACTTGCTCTGATTTGGCCCGAATATTTGAAACGTAAGACAAGTGGGAATCTCTGGGTAAGTTTTCCCCTGCTATCCTGCAATTCAGGCATGGGGGGCTCAGTGAATACCCTGTGAGCACAGTGGTGCTGTGCCCACTGCCATCCAGGGGTCTGGTTCCACAGGCTGCTCAGGAATTTCCCCTGGCATTCTCCACTTGCCAGGATGCTGGGACACAGCTCCCAGTCTGGAAACCTTCTCCTCTCGCTTTGCCTGTTAAACCTCCTGTGAGATGGGGGAAATGAAGAGGCAGCCTTAGCAGCATCTCCCTGTCAGCCTTGTCTGCTGGGGACACTCGGGGCATCCCACATGTCCACGTGGGGACCCTGTGTGTTGAATCCTGGTATTCCCACTGCACAGGGTACTGCTTCCCTCTCTGCAGAGCCCTGCTCTGCCTGGGCATCCCAGGGGCCACATAGGAACTCACCCACACTTGCCTTTATTTTTAGAGGCTAATTTCTCAGCTTCCCTGGGGGTCTTGAAGAGGACTGGCTCACTGGCGGGGCTCTGGCCTTGGATGCTGATGGCCTGGACATGCACAATGTACTCGGTGTCCTCCTCTAGGTCCCAGAGGGCACAGGAGCGGGTGGTGGTGTTCACCTCCTGGATGAAGCGCAGCATCCGCACGTCCTTCTTCTGGAAGCCGAGAGAGGAGAGCAGAGAGTGATGGAGAGGCCTCCCCTGTGCACTGCTGCTGTAAGACCACTGCTTCCTGCCCTGTCCACCACGGACATGGAGACCATCGGGCCCGTTCCTCTCTGCAGCTACCAACACATGAAGCGCTGCTGCGAAGAGGACAGGGAGTCACGTCCCCTCCCAGCCCACGAGGGACAGGACAAGAAGGAATGGGCTCAAACTGCAGCAAGAGCACCTGGAAACTGAGGGTACCTGGGGTGAAGATGGATGTGACCGAAACTGGGTAACTGGAGGCACCGTACCTGCTGGGAAATTGCAAATCCAATGACAACTTCATCTTCCAGAACATCCCAAGTCACAACGGCTGAGTTGGCTTTCAGGTGTTTGACTGTGACATTTACTGGAGCTGATGGGCTGTCTGCAAGGAGGGAGAGCAGAGCCTTTACACAGGCAAAGTCACAGCTCCAGGAGATGGAGCAAGGGCAGGGAAGGGAGTGGAAAGGACCTGGCTCAGGGTTCTTCCTGTAGCTGGATATGGACCTGGAAAGGCAGTCTCAACTAGCAGTGAGGTTCTAGGAGCTCTCTGCTGAGAGTCTGAGTTGCATTAGGCATGTGTGAAAGAACTGACCCTTGGAGGGGGTTTTGTCAGCAGAGCAGGGCACGGAGCAGCTCATTCATCTCCCCCTTCCCAGCCATGTAACCACGTTCTCTCTGCTGCTTCCTATTCCAGCCTGACAGTAGCAGCTGGGAGGAAATGCAAAATCTGCCTTGCAAGCCTGGGAAGGGAAGGCTCTGATGAGCCCTCCGGAGGCCTGGGATTCAGGAGCAGTAAACAGAAGTGTTTCTTTTGCTTTTCCCTGTTTGACAGGAGAGATCTCATACACGTTTTGTGCTTGAGCCGCTGTCTCTCAGGTGGTCTGAGAGCATCCAGCAACCACCCGCTCACAGTGAGCGGGACAGAACAGGCAGCTACAGCACCGATGGGCCATTGTCAAGGGAAAAGGGCAGGCCATGAAAGCAATAGCTTGAAGCTCCTGTTTGTTCCTTACTCCGGAGCATGCCCTTGTTTCCAGCTGCAAGCTGGACCTGGGTAGCTGCCAGCTCCTTCCCAAGGGAGCTGCCGGTGTAAAGCCTTTTCTGGCATCTCAAGGAGAAGGTTGTACCTCATGGGCTTGGCACAGCCCTTCCAGTGCTCAGTGCAGCACGCTGGACTCCTGTTCCCTCTCCTCTGCTCAGATTCAATTCACGTTCTCCACCTTGTGCCCTGAACCCAAAGGCACAACGAGACTGCCGAGGCCCTGGCTAGGCTCAGGAGGTTGAGCAGGGTGAGGAGGAATCATTTCTTCTGACTTCCATCAAATAATAATCCCTTCACTGCTTTGTAGCCCCTGCACAAGGCTGCCCTGCCGGGCTGCAGGGTGCACGTGTGCGTGTCTCCAGTAACACTTGTTGGATTTATAGCTGATCCCAGCCGCCGGAATGTGGCTGAAAATACTCTGCAGTGTCGGTGTCTCCTAACGAGTGACTTCACTCCTGGTGAATGTTGCCCCGGGAACAGAGGGAATAATGGGAGCACCGAATGCCCCAGCAAGGTCAGCGCTGCTCCGCACTCAGCAGAGCAATGACCTTCTTCCTTTCTCTCGTCCCCAGCCAACACCCAGACCCTTCGGAGCTCCTCTGTGGGGAGACCCACACCCAGCAGTGACCCCTTGGATGGCCAGACCCAGGCTGATTCTAGGGAGTCCTTCAGTGAGCAAAAAGCTCACTGAAAGGTGCATGGCCAAGTTCGCATGGATTTGGGATGGGAGGAGGAGCAGTAAGCAGTTGTGGCCTCCAGGGTTTAACAGGGGAGGTGTCCTTCCTCTCTGGAGGTGATCAAGTCAGTACTGAGCCAGAGCATCCTCATCTCTCAGGGGCTGGCCTTCATGAAACGAGGCTCTTGGAAGATGGAAGCATTCACCACCCTCCTGCAGCAGCAGAGCCAAGGACAAGCTGAGCAGGGGAGATGGAGCGTGCTCCTCGGGCTGAACACCAGTCCTGGTTGGGCTCAGTGGCACAAGGAAGAGACGTGGATCTGCAGCTCCTCACCTTCCCCCTGTGACCAATGCCAACACGAGTGGGGTCTAATTTTAGGAAGGGGCAGCCAGCAGATGGGAATGTGACAGGGAAGGCCTGTGAGTCATGCCTGATGAATTTACTGGAGCTATGATGGAGAGGTGGGAGACAAAACAGTCTCCAGGCCGGCACTTTGGCCTTTTCTGAGTATCGCTGTACATTAAATCCCAGCACGGATGGCTTTCCTTGGGGGGGGGGGGTACATTTCTTTTAGGAGCTATCACTGATGATTTGCCCAGCTCAGGTTGGGGAGGCCTTTCTAAAGAGACGCATTAACCCCCAGCAGCCGAGAGCATCAGGGAAGAGGCTTGAGGCTGGCAAAAGGGAACGCACATCGCACGTCGCACTGCCCTTGGTGCCCGAGTCCCCTTGGAAACCTGTGACCCTGAGGGAGGCAAAGCAGGAAAAGCGCCTGGAGTTTCCTGATGATGTAAAACGTGAGGGAGCTGGGGGAGAGCAAAGAACCTCTCTGGGAGTTGGGGAGAGGCTGGAGGGCTGTGGGGCAGGAGGGAAGCACTTGGCAAAGCTGGACTCGGAATGGAGGCTGGGGAGAAGTCAGCTGGTGAGGGGGGTGTCGAGAGTACGGTCTAGAAACATCCTTTGAGTAACCCCTGAGAGAGATGGGGTGGCTGAAGTCAGCGATCATACAGTGAGATCTAGGGCAGCAGATCTGAGCCTGCCTTTCCTTTCACTGCTGCAGGTTAGGAGCAGCTACACTGAAATCAGTGCTGTCAAACCAGTGTAAAAGCAGCAGGAGAGGAGAATGAAGCACGGCTTGACAGGAACACAAAGCCAGGGAAATCAGTTCCCTGCTCCCAGAGCCGAGCGGATAATTTGGAACCCAAATTTTAAGCCATGAGGATGCTCCCCCCCCCCCAGGCGATGCACAATGAGCTCATGGCTTTCTAAAATCCAACCACTCTTCCAAGAGGTTCCACACTGCTTCTGGCTCCTTGGGCCCCTCGCGGCTCTTCCTTAGGTGCCAGCTTGGCTGAGGGCAGGTGGAGAAGATGTAATTCCCGTTTTCCAGCTGGCTGTAGGGGGTCAGCATCTTGCAGGGCCTTGAGGTACCAGATCCAAGTGTTTGGTTCTGTTTAGCCTCATCTGTGACTCCCGGAAACTTTGCTTTTGTGCCTGCAGCAGCCAGGGAAGCTGCTGGTGTCCTGGGAGCAGGCATGGAGGGTGGCATGGTCCCAGGGGCTGTTCCTGCCCCATTGCAGGCAAGATAGCAGGGAACATGCCTTGCATCGAGCCTTCCTCATGCATGTTTATTGCAGAGATGCTGAGGATGGCACATCCCCTGTCTGGTCTGTAAGGAACCCCTATGGTGTAAGACCTCTGGTTTAGCATCAGCTTCCTCCCAGCTGCAGTGGCTGCTGGAGCCCACCGCACACTGCAAACAGGCAGAGGATCTGCTTGGCCAATTTGGCTTAGGGCTGCGTGCTGGGATGAAAAGCTGCTCTCGTTCTCATACCAGCACAAATCGCAGCCCCGCTCTAAGGGGAAGCCCTGGTTAATGAAGATGAAATCATGATTTTTAAGCATGAATTCCAAGCTGCTTCCAAACTGGTCATGCTTAAACCGTGTCTGGTTTCCTTCCCACAGGGACCCTGCATGGGCTGAGCCGCAGTCCTGCATCCCCCTTGGGCCCTTCCGGCAAGAGCAGGTCAGAGCTGCCACTGCACAGCAAGGAGGAATGGGCGACGAAGATTACCCGTAATCCCCTCTTAATGCCGAGAACTCCTTCCAGCCTCTCATTAAACACTTTGCTCATTATTAATGGGGTTTTATTTAAGAGAGAGGCAAAAAAACCCTTCACACTTTGGAGCTTTGGGCTGGTTCCTCCCTGGCTTTTCATTGTCGATGCAGCAGCTGCTGGCATGAGGAGGAGGAAAACACCCACCTGCCCCTTATGTTGCCTTCACCATCACGGCTGTGGATGGGGTGGGAGAAGGGTGAAGGTTTGTATCCATCCCACTGGGGCTGCTGATTGAGGGTGGTGGGGTGAGTAAAGGGGGTGTCCCGCCTGGCACCTCTAGGACCAAGGCACAAAGACATCCGTGGGAGATGTGTCCTCTGCTGTGGTCCTTCTCCTTTCTCTTCGTCTTCTGAAGCTGCTCTTACGGTGGGGCAGGGGTTGAGAGCTCAGCCACGCAAGCTGCCAGGAGATCCTTGCTTAGAGCTAAAGGAAGGAGCTATGGAAAACTCAGACCCTTGGAGATCAGCTCTGCCAGCCGAGCCCTGTGGCCAGGCTGCAGGTTTCGAATTAGGGGGTACTCCTGGATTTATCTCCCCAGCCAGGGCCCCCGAAACTGTTCCTTCTGAATTCAGCTCTCCTGGAAACTCCAGCACTTGGAAGTGCAGTTTCCTCCATGGCTAAGGCTACCTTTAGTCACAGCATTTACCAGTTCAGTTCACTCATCTCCTACAAGCAGCTCCTTTCCTGCTGGGAAAGGCTCAGCTGCTTCCAAGCCCTCAGACATGGTCCAGCGAGCAGAGGGCCTGCCAGGCTCCGACATGCTCTTTCAGTGCTATCAACCTGCAAGCTGCCTGCCTTTTCCTGTGGGAAGCAGGGAATGTCAGCCTTAAATCCCTGTAGTTCTTTATCCCCGCACCACAGCCTTCCCTGCGGACATGGGAGATGGAAGGACACGACCTGCCAGGGGAAGAAGCATCCCATGAGGTCCTGTGTGATGCTCCCTGTGATGAACTGGGTGAGTGTGGGTACAAAAAGACCTGGGTTTGCTGCCTTTTGGAGCCTTTCTTTGCTCTCCCAGCACGGCTCCCTTCAGCAGATGGAATTCCTTGTTCTCTTTATGGGCTATGGAGGAAGGGCTGCAGCTTCCCTGAGTGTGTGAATGGATGGAGCCTGCCAGGGAGTGGGAAGAAGCAGGGCCCTCCGCTGCACGCCACTACCACGGGGCTGTTTGTTAAGCTCTGACTGTTTCAAAGCTGAAAGACCAATTGGTGGCTCTCCAGGCTGGGAAAGAGGCAGTTATTCCCTGCTGACCACCCTGTGCAAACAGGCTCCCTCAAACCAGCTCCCTCCTTACCCCCCCAGCGCCCCGGTGCCAAATCTCTATGGAGCAGGTACCCAAATGTGCATTGGGAAATGCAGCCAAGGAAGATGGAGCTTGTTCAGGGAGCACAGAGATGCTCCATGTGTCCGGCCTGGCCGTTGGGAAGTGTGTCCTGCTTGCTTCAGGGCAGAACTAAGGAGTATTTCTACTTTGGAGGACATTCCATACGGCCAAGCCTCGGACTCCCGGAGTCCCGACGGCAGGCAGGTCACGCCAGCACCGTGACTTGGGTTTTAACATTGCCAGCCCCAAGCAGAGTCATTGCCAGGGCAGGATTGAGCCAGGACCTGGATGCCCAGGAGGACTCGGTACCGGGGTTGTCTCAGGCTCTTCTACAACGGGGTCACATCAGAGAAATAAGAGAGAGCTCTCTCATAGGCAGGGGCTGAGTGAGCCCTGGAGTTCCCGGTACTCAGAGCCTCCCGCCTGGTCCCGACCCAGCTCTGCTCTTGCATCCAACGATCCCATTTCTCTTGCACACATACAGCCTTGCACGCTCCACTGCTCAGCGCCTGGGTAGTGCCTGCGAGCACGTCCCTCGCTGGGAGAGGGATCCGTTTTCCACATGTGTCTTCCCAGCAGAAGACCTCTCCAGGTTTGGAAGAGGAATGGCACGAGCTTGGCTGCTTTGCGCAGCAGCATCCCTGCTGAGGGACTGACACCGGGGCGAGGAACCTCCACATTCCGATTAAATCTCTCCTGAACTGAATGCAGGAATCAATAAAGTGCTTATGCTGCCTGTCAGCTGGCCAGGAATGTCGAAAGCCAGGAATGTCCATGGCCAGGAATGTCTGCGTCTGCTCTGAGACGCGAAGGGGCCGGTGTGGCTCCGTTCCCCATCTCCATCGAGCTGCTTTCTTGGGCCTGTTGCTTGTTCCTGGTTTCCATCCTGCCGGAGCAGGGGAAGCTCCGTTCCCCTGGCTCAGAGGAAGGGACAAGCACACCCAGCAGGACATGGGTGAGGAAATGGCACCCCCAGTCCCCTCCTGGGTGCCATCAACCTTCACCTCGCACAAGGGCCGTTACTGTGAGCCCACTTACGTGGGGTGCAAGAGGAGGGGTGGCCGAGCCTCCATCCCCACCTGACCCTGCTGGGAAGCGTTTCCAGGGCATTCCCGATAGCTCGTGGCTTGCACGCCTCTGTGGGCACATCCTCGGGCAGAGCTGGTGCCGATGCTGCCGCTGCCTCTCGTGACCTTGGGGCGATCATTCCGTAGCCTCATTCCCCGTTTCCCTGTCTTTTCCCAGGCGCAGCTCGCGCTCGCCGCCTCGCCAGGGCGCAGGGAGCCCACTTCACAGCCCTCGGGGGAGGAAGACGTGGGAAGAGGAAGCTGAGGGTGAGTGGCAACAGCCCCAAGGTCACACAGCTCCAGAGCCCAGAACCGAGCCTCTGCATCCCCCCTGCACACCGTAGCCACGAGCCAGGGCAGCAGTCGGTGCTCACCGACACCTCACGGCACGCAGCGCTGCTGCAACAGGAGGCGTTATGGGCAGCATACAACTCCATGTTTACTCTCCGGTGCTGACTGAGGTGATCCAAGGATAAGGAAGAGCAGGGAAGTGGCCCAGTTCACAGCCAACCAGGAGCGCTGTGACCATCGCAGCCGCCTCCATTGTGCCGCTGCCTTTTCCTCATCGCCCAGCGTTCCTTTGGGGAACGTTTCATTAATCAGCCCGGGGCTGTTGGTTGTGAAACAGCAACTTCAGGTGCCCACGGTTGGCCGAGGGCCTGTGTGACAGCACTGAAGGCACCCAGGGGCTGCTGCAGCCCTTGCACAGGCAGGACGAGGGCAAATGTAACTCCAGCGACTCCCGGGCGCAGGAATTTCCACTCCCCGGAGCGCCGCATCCCTGAGAGTCACCCCCATGCTCCTGGAATGCCAGACATGCCGGCGATCAGCCCTTTGTAAATCAAAGCAGCTGTTCCAGCAGCATCTTGCAGGCAGCGAGGGAGGGAGGCAGCCCTTGGGCAGGCTCGGCTGCGCCGGGGAGGGCGTCTGCTTGGTTCCACCAGCACCCAGGCAGTGGGTGCTTGGTGAGGGCTCAGCCAGGCTGACACAGGGGAGAAGAGCGGACCCGAGCTGGTGCTGAGCCCTCCAAACCCACAGCTTCCCGAGAGATCCCCGCTCCAGAGCATCCGCCCAGCTCCAAGGGGCCTGGTTTGAGGTGCCCGGGCTCTGCTGTGCCCCGGGAAGAGGCAGCTCCCCTGGGGAGCTCCCAGTGCCCCCAGCAGTGCCTGGCCGGGCCCGGGCAGCCTGGGCAGCCTGGCACCGAGGCCGAGGTGCCGTGGCGAGGGCAGAGCAGATCTGGGGTTGCCTCCTTGGCTCTGGTTCACCCTGTGCCTTGAGCCGGTGCCGTGGCTCAGGGCCAGGACAGTGGTCACCTCCCCGGTGCCAGCGCTGGGAGAGGGGCTCTGTTTGGGCTCCCACATCCCGTTTTTGTGTCACATCCGTGCGCGCCTTCCCGGGGCCGGGTGGCTGGAGCGCGGTGGGGCGAGAGCCTGATGCTTCCCGGTGCCCCGGCGCTGCGTGGCCCGAATCCCCCGTGTCTCCCGCGCCCCGTTACCGGCGAGGTCCCGCTGGAATGCCCCAGACTCGGTCCCCTCGGTTCAGCTGCGCCTCTCCCCGCTGCTCCCTACGGGACCCCCCCCCTCTCCCCGAGCATCCCCTCCCGGGGCCCGGCGGCCCTTACCTGCCTCCACCGGGCTCAGACCGGCGTAGCTGAAGCAGAGCAGGAGCGCGGCGCCGGTGCAGCCCAGGAAGGGCTCCATCCCCCGCGGCCGCCGCTCCGCTCCGCTCCGGGCCGGGCTTGGGCCCCGCCGGCGGCGCGTCCTGCGGGCGCCGTTCAGCACCGCGGAGAGCGCCGGGGCCCGGTGCTGCCGGTACCGCCGGGGCCGCCCGGTGCGGTTGGGCTCGGCACGGCCGGGAGCGCCCGGCTCGGCTCGGCTCGGCTCGGTTCCGTTCGGTTCGGCACGAATGGGCTCCACCGGGAGGCGGGGGCAGGCGCGGCCCCGCCGAGCCCCGGCTCCGCCCGCTGCAGCGCCGGGCAGCCCCGCTCCGGTCCCTCCCCCGGCCCCGGGGGCGGCGGGACGGGGGCGGCTCGGGCCCCCCGCTCGGCCCGGCCCCGTTCCCTGCCTCAGTTTCTCCCGTCCCGCCCCTCCCGCATCGGGGCCAGCCCCGGTGCAGCCCTGCCGGGGGCCGGCCCCAGCCGAGCACGGCACCGGTGGCTTCTCACCGCCGGTTCCCTGCAGCCCCTGCCTGGCGCCGGGCTCTGAGCTGCGCGGTAACGGCGGTGTGGGGAGCTCTGGCTGTGGCCGTGCCTCCAGGCTGATGGAGCCGCAGCCGTCACAAGCTGCAGGGGACAGAAGCCGCTTCCCCAGCTCAGTGACCGGGAGCCAAAGGCTGACGGGGGGACCCTCTGAGAGCCCCTGCGTGCGCCCCACCAGCAGTGAGGCCTCCTGCCCCAGGGGATGCTCCGGGATGGGCCGGTGGCCGCGGGTCTACCCCTGGTCCTCGTGGGTTGTTCGAGTCGCGCAGCGCCCATCGTGTGTCCCATTGTGCCAACTGAGTCACGGCCGTAATTGCACACTTGGGCTCTCCAGTGCCTCCCCTTGCCTCTCACATCACCAGATGCCACCAACCAGCCCCTGCCTCACACCCAGACCCCATCCTGGGCTGGGCTCCAGCAGGAGCAGAAGACTGAGAGCACATCCCCGGGACACAGAAAACCACCCCTAAAGCAGGGCTGTGGCACAGGCTCATTGCAAGGGGCCCTTTTTGGCCTGGGCTGCCTCCCGTGCAGCCCGTCAGGGACATGGATGTGGTGTGCGGAGATGCTCTTGGATGTCCCCCACTAAGGACAGTTCCAGTCTTGGGGTCCCCAGGGGATGATGATGGGACAAGGGGATGCTGGCAGATGCAGAGGACTCTGCGCTGCTGCTCCCTGGTCCCCAGAGCCGTTGTCATTCCCCAGGAGCAGCTCGGTCACCCCCAGCCGTTGCCTGCACCTCCCCTCAGCACCCCAAGCCCTCGGGGTGCGCTGTGCCCTGGGGGGACCCTGTGTGTTGCAGGGAGCACTGCATGGGCCACGCAAGAAGGAAGCAGGGCCACAAGGGGCTGGGGCAGAGCTGGGCCAAGGGCTGGGGTGCGGGTCCCAGCGGGGGCTGGGCAGGGGGTACAGGATGCTGTGGGGAGGGTGCTGTAGGGTGCAGGAGATGCTCCGGAGTGCCGAGCACACGGCAGGGTGTGGGGTTGCGATGCGGGGTTGCAGTGGGTGCTGTCTGGGTGCTGAGGGTGATGCGGGTGCAGAGTGGTGCAGGGGCCTGGCCTGGCAGGGTGCTGGGTGCTGGGTGCGGGCCCGCAGGGTGCTGCGGTCTCTCGTCCCGGCCCCGGTGCTCCCGCAGCCCGGCGCTGCCGAAGGCCGCTGCTGCCACCTGCCGACACCCGCTCAGCGCAGGGGGGACCGCATCCGGGACCCCCCGGGTTGGGGAACCCCCCCCGGGCCCGCGGGGTCCGGCCTCGGGGTCCAGGGCGCCGTGGCCGCAGGGGGATCGTGGCCCCCGGCTTGGAGACCCCCCCCCCGTTTCCCCCCCACCCCCTGCTCGAAGCATCCACCCCGAGCCCCCCCCGACCCTGGCCCCGCTGCCGCTGCCCCCGGGTCCCCGCTGGCTCCTCGGTTGCTGCATGAGACGGGGCGCGATGCCACGAGAGGGAGCCCGGGGCTCACGCGTGGCCGTGGCGCTGGTGACAGCGGCGATGTCGTTTAAACCCCCCCGGTCCCTGGGGAGGGCAGGGGGATAAGGACCAAGGCTGGGTCCAGACCCCTCTGGTTGCCCTCGCCCCAGCACCAGCATCCCCCAGTCCCCAGCCGTTCCCGCATCAGTGGGCCCGTGAGCTCCCCAGGACATTGGCATCACCTCCCCTTGGTGGGACACGGCAGGGAGGAGCTGAGCCCCCAGCCAGCCCTGCAGAGCTCAGCACGCCCAAACTCAGGGCAGGATGAGCCGGGGCAGAACCGGTCCCCATCACAGCTCTTGGAGCCCTGCGGTGCTCCGGGCACGGTGGCAACTCGTGTCCACGGTGGGGCTGCACTCCTGCAGCTGCTGCCGGGGAGGGGGCACAGGAAGGTGGGTACCAAGGTGCCCCCGCTGCCCTCCATGGCCGCTCCTAGCGCTGGGGACCTGCTCGTGCCCGAACCACCCCAAACGTGCCCGGCTCCGTGTCCCGGCGCTGCTGAGCGCACGTGTGCAGGTGCCAGCGCAGGGAGCAGGACCCGCGTCCCCGGAGCCCCGACCTTGGCTGCCTGCTGGGGTGAGCGGGATGCGCTGCAGCGTGGGGATGCGGGCACGGAGGGGACGGGGGATGGAGCCGCGTTATGAAACGTCCCCGCATCCCACTGTGCTAAGGGAAGCTTTAGCGAGCGGCTCCTGATCCAGATGAGATCGCGCATCACAAAGGGCTTTGTATTCCAGGAAGCCTGTTAGAGATTTAAATGATACAAATGGGCTTTTTACCAAAGAGCCTCATTATCTGGGCATTTGCTTTTTAATCCGTGGCTATCGCCGCAGCCCCGCGCCCCTGCCGCTGCTCTGCTGCCCTGCCCCGCTGCCTCCGCAGGGCCCCGCGCACTGTGGGGACAGGGACAAGCTTGGGGGTCACTGTGGGCCCATGGGGAGGGCTCTGCAGGGCTCTGGGGAGACCCCGGCAGGGTTTGCTGGTTCATCCCCTCTTGCTTTGCGTTCTCCCCTCCCAGCTCATCCCAGCGCCCCCGTTTGCCTGCTGGGCACCAACCCTCCTTAGGCACGGTCCCAGCCACCCCGGCCGTGTCTGGGCTCCTCCTGTGCCACCCCGGCTGCATGGGCACGTCTGAGGATGCTCCCCAGCACATGGGGCCTCATGGCTGGTGCTGGACCCCGAATCGCCAAGGCCCCACAATATCCTGCCCGGATGTGCCAAGCCCTGGGCACCCCGGGCACCACCGAGCCCCGTTGGCTTGGGGGCAGCGGCCAGGGCCACACCAAAGCCGACAGGGGCTGCGCTGTGTGCACGGGTGCGTGCGGAGCCGTGCACCCAGCACCAGGCACAGGGACATTGGGATGTCCCCTCCTCGGGTCTCCCCGCAGCCCCATCCCACCCTGCCCTGCCGCAGCAGAGCCTCGGGGGCTCCACAGCTGCTATGACAACGCAGGAAGCTCCCACAGAATTCCCTGCAGGAGGAGGAGGAAAAGCAAAAGGAGGAGGGGAAGGGGGAATCTCCCTGCCCTGGCACCGCCACCACCCCACGGCCACTGCAGCATCCTCCGGGCAGCATCGCTCCCCATGACACGGCTGATCCCCCACACCAGTGCCTGGGGTCGGGAGCCCTGGTGCTTGGCCCCGCTGCAAGGAGCAAGCGGTGATGGAGGGGCGAAAAGGCACCGAGGGTGGAGGAGGCTGGAGGCCGAGGGGATGGGCTGGGGGCCGTTTGCTGCAGGGAGCCTGTAATTCACTCAGTGATGGATGGCGGAGCCCCCCGCGCCCGCATTATCCTCCCTCTGGCTCCCGCAATCCGTTCCAGCCCGGGGATTAGGGGGGTTTAGGGCAGGGTTTCAGTTGGAAATGGGATGCTTTCAAATCAGCCTGCGTCAGTTGTGCCCTCGGACACTCCTGCAGGGGGGGATTAAACTGGAGATGCAGATTAGCGGAGGGGAGCTGGCACCCCCCCAGCCTCAGCACCGCCGCATGTGGGGCAGCACCCAGGGCAGGAGGTGCACATCTCCAGCCCCCTGGAATCCCTGCAGCCCCCAGGGCACAAACCCCTCCCTTCTCTCCCGTTTCTGCTCACCCAAAGCCCCAGTTCCAGTCCCCATCCCACCTCTCTTACACGGGACGGAGGCACCGCAGCAGCTCCCATCCATAGTTCCCGTGTCTCCAGACCGATCCCAACCCCAAAACACCCCTTGGGCCCGATGCTGGTCCCCGTGGAGGGTCCCCAGCTGCTGCAATGTGAAGGATGAGAAGGAGCTGGTGGGGCGATGGCAGCACCAGAAGGCTCAGCACCCAAAGGTGCAGGTGATGGGCAGGATGCGGGTCCTCAGCAACAGGCAGGGCAATGGTACCACAGGAGGCAATTCAAAAGGGGGGAAAAAAACCACCCTGAGAGACCAGGATCACCTTTATTGTTAATGGCTGCTCATTGCTGCGGCCAACCTAAATCCATGGGTTTGGCTGCTTTATCCCCACCTCCTGCCCCACTTTGGGTTGGTGCTTCCCTCATTGCAGCCCCTCAGCATCACTGATCCCTGTGCCCAGATTTTGGGGTGAATTAGCCCCATCCTGGGTTTCCCAAGCTCTGCCCCAACCTCCAGCCCCTTCCCTGTCCCCCACCGCAGTGGCAGGACTGGGGTTTAATCACTTTCTGCCATCCGGGGCTTCGCAAAGGGGGGGAGCTGGTGCAGGGACACGGGGAACCCCCCCCGGAAACGGCACCTCCCTATGGGGAGCATCCGTCTCCACCGGAGCCTCTTCCCGGCGCTGCCCAAAGCTGCTTCACTCCGGCCGCTGGGATGAGGGAGGGCCCGGGCTGCGAGCTGGGGATGCTCAGCCCTCAACGTCCCCTCCCGGCTTGGCACCTCCTTGGGCCAGCAGGAAGGTGATGCCCAAAGCACATGGGAGGGGGGGGTACCTGTGGCCCCCAGCGCTCTTTGTCCCTGTAGGGACCACCCCGGCCCCTGTCCTGGGGCTCCTTCTGAAGGGGTGGGATGGGCACAGGCAGGAGCGGTGGCAGCGCTGGCACATGGAGAGCGTGGTCCCTGTTCAGCGCTGACCCCGGCTCCTGACTGCAGCCACCTCAGCTATTGGTGCGCCAGCACAGCAGCGCTGGTGTGCTCCCAGTGCTCCCAATGCTCCCGGTGCTCCCAGTGCTCCCAATGCTCCCAGTGCTCCCAGTGCTCCCGGTGCTCCCAGTGCACCCAGTGCTCCCAGTGCTCCCAATGCTCCCGGTGCTCCCAGTGCTCCCGGTGCTCCCAGTGCACCCAGTGCTCCCAATGCTCCCAGTGCTCCCAGTGCTCCCGGTGCTCCCAGTGCACCCAGTGCTCCCAGTGCTCCCAATGCTCCCGGTGCTCCCAGTGCTCCCGGTGCTCCCGGTGCACCAAGACCTGCCACTGCTCCCAGTGCTCCCAATGCTCCCAGCACTCTCAGTGCTCCCAGGGCTCCCAGTGCTCCCAATGCTCCCAATACTCCCGGTGCTCCCGGTGCTCCCGGTGCTCCCAATGCTCCCAATGCTCCCAGTGCCCCCAGTGCTCCCGGGGCTTCCAGTGCTCCTGGTGCACCAAGACCTCCCCGTGCTCCCGGTGCCCCCCAGACCTCTCACCAGGGATCTCACCGCAGACCCCGGCTGTGTGTGTGGGGGGGTACCAGGGATCTGCACCCGAGCCCCCCCCCGGCAGGGACCTGCGCGGGGCAGTGCCCGGGGCAGGGGCGGGGGGGTCTGTGTGTGCGCGGGGCCCCGGGGCGGGGGGGCGGCTGCCGGTGCCCCCGGTGCCCCCCCGCCGCTGCGGCGGGCACTACGGGCGGGCGCTCCCGGGCTGCGGTGGCGCACGGCGGCGGCGGCGGCTGCGGCTCGTCCCCGGGCAGGTGGGAGGCGGCGGGGACCGGGGCAGCCGGAGGGGGGAACCGGGGGGGGGGGGGTACGGGGGAGACCGGGGCAGCGGCACCGACCCGGCCCCGGGCACGTCCGGGGATGCGGAGCACCCCCCGGCCCCCCCCTGTCCCCGTCGCATTTGCGGGGCTACCGGTAACACACCCCGGGGGGAGCTTTCCTGGGGGTCCCCTCATCCCGCTCGCTCCGGGGGTCCCCGTTTGGGGGAAGCCCCGGTCCAGGCCCCCCCTCCCCATTGCCGGGAGCATCTTCAATGGTGCCCGCTTTGGGGGGGTCCTTGCAAACTGCACCCGGGGCGCTGAGGCCCCGCGGGGTCCCCCCCGGGCAGCGGGGAGGGGGCTCAGACCCCAGGCAGTGAGGGTGGGGGTGGCGGCCCCCAACTGGGGACCCCCGGGTGGGGCGGGAGCCCGCAGATCCTTGGGCTGCGGGAGCGGGGATGGAGCCATGGAGGGGGCGATGGGGAGACAGTGGGGGGGGTCCCAGCCCCTTGTAACTGGGGCGGGGGGGGGGGGGGGTCCGGCCCTACTGGGCTGCTCCTCTTGGGGAGTCCTTTTGGCCCTGCTGTTCCAAAGGATGCGAGGTTTGGGGGTGCTGGGGCTCCCCCTTCTTTGGGGGCTCCAGGCACTGAAGCCCCCCCAAGCCCCCCCTCTCCCCACACAGGGGTGACAACACAGCTGGGGTGGGGCAGCGGGTAAAGACCCCCCCAAAGCCTCCCAGTGTGGGGACCCGGGGTGCGTGGCTGGACACTGGGCACCCATCCTGAGCTCCCCAGGGGTGACCCCAATGGGATGGGGTGCGCCGGGTCCCCGGGGGTGTGTGTGTGGCGGGGGGGGGAGCCCGAGCAGAGCCCTGCAGCCCTCAGCCCTGCCTGGGGCTCCGGTGCCCACCGGAGGCATCAAATATTAACGGAGGCAGTGGAGGAGCTGAAAATAACGCTGACCCAGATCCGGCCAGCCCCAAAGCTGGGCTGGCCTCAGAGCCCCAACCAGAGCCGAATCCGGCCCCCTCCCCTCCTGCTGCGGGCTCTCTATCACCTGTGTATGGTGCAGATGAGCTATAGGGGCTTATTAACGCAAACGCAAAGGGGTTGGCACTGGGTGGTCCCTGGGGCTGGCCCTGAGGGCTCAGAGGGGATGGAGGGGATGGAAGGGGCCGCATCGGTGTCCGGGGGCTGCCAGGGAGCTCTGCCCCATCCCTCTCCCCTCCTGTAGCACAGAGGGACCCGCGGCGCCGGGCCCAGCGCGATGGGGAAGCAGAACAGCAAACTGCGGCCCGAGATGCTGCAGGACCTGCGCGAAAACACCGAGTTCTCAGACCTGGAGCTGCAGGGCTGGTACAAGGGGTTCCTGAAGGATTGTCCCTCCGGGATCCTCAACGTGGAAGAGTTCAAGAAGATCTACGCCAACTTCTTCCCCTACGGCGACGCCTCCAAGTTCGCCGAGCACGTTTTCCGCACCTTCGACACCAACGGCGACGGCACCATCGACTTCCGAGAGTTCATCATCGCGCTGAGCGTCACCTCCCGCGGGAAGCTGGAGCAGAAGCTCATGTGGGCCTTCAGCATGTACGACCTGGACGGCAACGGCTACATCAGCCGGGAGGAGATGCTGGAGATCGTGCAGGTACCGAGCTCCCTCTCTGCGGCCATCCCCTCGCAGGGTGCAAGCTGGGGACGTCCCCTGTGCGCTACCCCTGGGGTGGGGGGTGTCCTTATGGGGGGTGCTTGTGCCCATCCCAATTAAAGCTCCCTATAGGGGCACATGGGGAGGGTGTTGAACGCCAGCCCCGTTCCCAGCACTGCTTGGCCCCCTTCCTGGATGGGTGACAGCAAACACCTTGCACCCCCCCACCTCCCGCTCGCAGGCCATCTACAAAATGGTCTCGTCTGTGATGACCATGCCCGAAGATGAATCGACTCCGGAGAAAAGAACGGAAAAAATCTTCCGCCAGATGGATACCAACAACGACGGTAAATGAGGGATGGAGGGATTAAGGGAAAGGTCTCACGGCTAAAGCCGGGGGTCTTAGACCGAGCTGCACGCACGCTGATTAAACAGCTCACGGGGGGAGCCCTGGCAGCCGGAGGAGCTCAGCGGACCCCAGGGTGCTCATCGCGGGTGGAGGGTGCTGGGAGGGCTCCAATGCCGGTTGTGTCCCCGGGATGCGGTGATGGGCGCCGGGCTGAGCCTTGTCCCCTCCCCACAGGAAAGCTTTCGCTGGAGGAGTTCATCAAAGGTGCCAAGAGCGACCCGTCCATCGTGCGCCTGCTGCAGTGCGACCCCAGCGGTGCTGCGCAGTTCTGAGCCCCACGGACCCCCCCCCAGCCCCACACCACCCCCCATCCTGCAGCTGGCCACTGCCACGGTCCCCTGCCCAGCCCCTGTGGTCCCCTCACTGCCATGCCCCATAGGGAGAGAGCTGGAGCCCGGCAGAGGCTGCGGCAAGGGGGGACCCAGGGGGATGGTCCCCATGGCCAAGGGGCTTCCATACTGGTTCAACGTGGGGAAGGATGAAGCAGGGTCTGCCCTGGGCAAGAATGGTCCCCCCAGCACCGGGGACATGAACCCAGATTCATGGTGAAGCCACCGCTGCATCCCTGGCACGGGGGCAAAGACACAG
This sequence comes from Lathamus discolor, assembly GCF_037157495.1. Lineage (NCBI taxonomy): Eukaryota > Metazoa > Chordata > Aves > Psittaciformes > Psittacidae > Lathamus > Lathamus discolor. Next base: position 5,077,118 of record NC_088901.1, read on the forward strand.
GCACTTGGAGACCCCCAGCACCCCCCATGCATGCAGATATGGCCATGGGGCTGAGCCAGCCCCTTCCCCACAGCCAGCACACGGGCAGGGGCCGCGGGGATGGGGACACACTCATTCTCTTTTAATACCTACAGAATAAAGTTTGTGTCAGTGCAATGAGTGGTGGGAAAGAGGCATCAATGGGGAATGGGCATCCCTGAAGCATCTGGATCCACCCCAGTTGCTGCCTTGGTGCAGCCCCAGGCGAGCCAAGGCCATGGGGATGGGCTCCTGGGTCTTGGGTGGTGGCATCGAAAGGACACATCCACTCAGGAGCTGGGTTGAGGAACGGTGGGGTCCTGCTGTGGGGCTGTGAAGGCACTGGAGCAGGCAGGGCTGGCAGGGCACAGCCATGGGGTTGCTCAGAGCCAGGCAGCTCCCACACTGCAGCCTCAGCAAGCCCAGGCACTGCCCGGGGTTGGGGCTCTGCCCAGGGGCTGCCTGCAGGGAGCCCAACAAGGCAGAGAGGATGAGAACGAGTCCGAGTCCTATCCCAGAGCCCCTGAGCCCAGCCGGGTCCATGCAAGCCTTGCTCAGGGCTGAGCCCAGGACCAGCAGTCACCTCCCTCCGGTGCATCCCATAGCAGCAGTGGCAGAGGCAGAGGAGGTGGAGGGTGAGCAGGAGGCAGCAGATGCCGAAGACAATTTCCATGGAGCTGAGTAGGAACGAGAAGGCCCAGAGGGACAGTGTGGAGTTCTGTGGGACACACAAAGAAGTGGTAAATGCCCCATCCCCGGCAGTGTTCAAGGCCAGGCTGGACACAGGGGCTTGGAGCAAGCTGCTCCAGTGGAAGGGGTCCCTGCCCATGGCAGGGTTGGAACTGGCTGAGCTTCAAGGTCCTTTCCAACCCAAACCAGGCTGGGGTTCTGTGACACGGGGCATCAATTCCCGACCCGTCCTCCCCATCCCCAGTGCAAACCTCCCCTGCAGCCTCACACAGACACAGGTGGGATCAAAGGGGCACTCACGAGAGACTGAGGCAAAGGCGACATCAGTGTCGGTGCAGGGGGACAGCAGCACCCGGCTGCGGCCGCTCAGGACCAGCGCAGTGATGGATGGGCAGGACGGGCAGGGCTGGCAGCTGGTGGTGCTCAGGGTGAAAACCACCCCCTTCTGCAGGAGGGGAGAGAGGCAGCAGCGCAGTGAGGAACCCTTCAGACCTCTGAGAGCGCACAACCGGCCTCTGCAATAGGTTCCAAAGGCCTTTGAGCAATAAAGACACCGAGCAGACAGGAGGTGAGCAGTGTGCAGGTAGGGGTAGTTTTCAGGGTTACTTGAGAACTTCTCCCTCAGCTTGTTAAGTGAAGGACCAGATGGAGAACAGACCTTCCTCAAATAAGCTCGTGCTGCCATTTATGCTGCTTATTCCTTAAAACCATCTGTCCGAGATACAAATAAAAGACTGAAACCTGGGCACAGATTTAGCAAGTAACAATCAGAGCCACAAACCAAACACCAGGTTTGAGTTACCTGGTGACCCCCACTGAAACCCTGCACTGAACTGCTGCTAATTCACAGAGGAAAAGCATTTCTTCTAATAGGAATAGCCTAGGTCTATTACCAGTGGGAAGCGCAATCCTGCCTCCCAAATCCCTGTCTCAGAGATACTGGAGCTCAGGACTGTGGCATCAGTTCTACTGTATTGTCCTGATACAGGACATGTAATGGTAAATTACATGTAATGGTAATCCCCTGTAATGGTAGAGGGTGTAGAGTTACCTGGCACATCACTGCAGCACTGTGAGCATCAGTCAAATGTCAGCAAAGGGCTCCCTGCTGTACCTGTATGAATTAAAGATGGCACCGTTTATAAAGAGAAGGCAGCACCTACGCGTGCACAGATCCATCACTGATACGAAGCTATTATCAGTTACCCAAAGGTTCAGGTCAGGGAGTCCACACGCTGAAGCAGTCTGGCAATTTGCAAAGCGATTCTGCCACTGAATGCAGCGTTTTCCACAGCTCCTGTCTGCTCCTGCAGGCAATTGTCTTAAATGAACTCGTGTTCTCTATGGACACAGCCTAAAGGAAAGATAAGCCCAGAAGCAGCGAGAGGCAGCACAGAGCAACACAAAAACCCTGAAGCCTCCTAGGAAAGGAAAAGGTAACACAGAATAAGTGCTTTTTCCATGCGAGGCATCTTTGTACCTGCTGGGCAGAGAACTCGGACACAAATCCTGCTTCCTGAAGTTTGATTCTTCTATCTCCTGGCAAGTTTTCTGCTGTCATTTCAGTTGTACTTTACTGATTTACCTTGGCTCAGCTATGAGAAGTGAACTGAGGAGTATAAGAGAAGATACTGTGTGCTGCAAGCTACAGTCCAAAATCATAGGCTGGACAGCACAGGATTGTCTGAAACTCACTGAGTTTGTTTTATTTCCAGTCCACACACACATACAGCGGATACAATAAAACGTAATAACAAAAGAGGCTGAAGAATCACATCCAGGTGCAATCTCATGAAAGATTAAGAGGCTGTGAATGAAGATGCAATGTGAATTAGGACCCTGAGGGTAACTCCTCCAGTTTCTATACTGGGCATGACAGGCTATAGCATGGAATATCCCTTTGGGTAGTGCAGGTGTCCTGTCTCTGCTCCCTCCCAGCTTCTTGTGCCCCTCCTCACTGGCAGATCATGAGACTCAAAAGTCCTTGATCGGGGTAAAAGCCACTGAACAACAACTAAACCACCGGTGTGTTATCAGCGTTGCTCTGAGTAAAGCCGAAGCGCTGCGCTGCACCTGACCCCAGCAAGAGAATTGACCCTGCTCCAGCTGCACCCAGGGCAAAGGCAGGGAGACCAGCACAGCGGCAGGGCGCAGGATGCCGGGGCAGGAGCCTCCGGGGCGCCTGAGATTCATGAAGGGGGAATGAAGAGCACTGGGGGCTCCTGACCGGGCTCATCCCCGCAGACCGTAACCCTGCCGCACCGGACGGCGGCCACAAGCACCCTGGGCCTGAACGTGCAGCGGCAGCGCCGTTTCCTCCCCGGGAGGCAGCGGCGAGCGCACGGCCCCAGCCCGCAGGATCGCGGCCACCCCCGGCGAACAGCAGCGGGGACAACGGGAGCGCCCCGGCTCCTGCGCGGAGCACGGGCTGCAGTACCCAACTCTGGCCACAGGACGGCAGCAGCGAGCAGCGCCCGGCCCACACGGCGAGTTCACTACCGAGGTTTGGCCACAGCATCGTAGGATCAACGAGGTTGGAAAAGACCTTTAAGATCATTAAATTCAACCATTACCCCAGCATTGCCAACGCCACTACTAACCTATGGCACTGAGGGCATCAAATACACGGTGTGTGAACACTTCCAAGCACGGTGATTCCATCACTGCCTTGGCAGCCTGTCCCAATGCCCGAGCACCCTCTCTGAGGGTTAATGCCCTTCCACGTACACAAGCTCTCTCAGTTCTGCATGGGCAGAGCAGTGGTAAAGGCACTTAAATGAAATATTACTGAGGACAAAGAATTCTGATGAATATTTGACAGTTTAAGCAAAAGCATCAAGTCCAGAAGCAAACAGAGAGGAATGATCCCAGTTTGACATCCTGCTACATCCCCTGCCCCAGAGGCCCATCTGGGTCACAGTCTGAGGAAGCAGATCTTGGCCAGGGGATGCTGCAGGCCCCTGCTTCCACAGCTGAAGAGCCAGGACAGAAAGCTGGTGCTGGGCATCTTCTGCACACAGTGAGCTCCGCAATGGTGTCACCTGCATTACTCTTGCTCCTCGCTTTCCCACCTAAAACTCCATCTGTGTGCTCTATTATTTCAGGTGTATTATTCAGATGTCTTTTTGCAAAGGAAAAGCAGGACAGTCCAGTCACAAGGTGAAAGATGAGCTCCCCTCAGTCAAACCAATGGTGAGTGCATTGTTAAAGGCCTGTCGCATCTCACTCTGGAACAGCACTTCTCTGGGTAGTACTGCTCTGCTGACAGGCTTTTACCTGAACATAAAGGAAGGCTTGCATCTCAAATGACTCCTTGTTTACTCTTACTCACCCCCTAAGACACCCCTCCTCCATGCCCTGATGGATTCCCAATTCCTGCCCCATTTCAGACCAACCATCACAAAGTCTGTCTTGTAGAGAAAGCAAGGATCAGTCGTGTTGCTGAGGACTACCCCTTCCAATAAAGGGCTCGAGTAGTAACATTTGCCAAGTCAGAAAGTAGGAGGATGGTCACACTCATTTAGGCAGAGGTTCAGGTTCAAAGCTTGTCCCCCAGGGCACCAAATCCAGCCACTTCAAATGGGTTTAGTCCTTGACACTTCATGTCTGTGCCCCTTCACAGACTACTGCCCACCACAACAGAGTCCTCCCCTTTCTCAGAGCTTGTCAGAAGATGCTAGAAGATGGAGAGTCTGTGGCCAAAGACAATAGTTATAAACAACCAGGGGCTGCAGTCAGGTTTGTGGGTATCTTTCTCAGGAAGAAGTGTGGGTAGTATAATTCTAGAGGAATGAGCATGGAACAAAATGAAGTATTGGTCCTCTGGCAGAACAGAAGGTACAAGGGCAGACTGCACACGTACAGACACAGGGTCACAGAGTGAGAACAGAAAAAGTGTGAGCAGAGACCATGCTCAGACAAAAGAGAAATAAACTGCAGAAAGAGGAAGGTGAGAAGAGCTGGGTAACTGGAAAAGCAGCAAAACCAAAGTGATTGCCAGAAGCACAACAATGGCAGCTGCAGCATCACCTCAGCAACCTAGCAGAAATGAAGGCAAGAGGTGCACAGAGTGCCTCCATGCAGCATAGAGATGCCAAGAGATCAGGTCCTTCAGCTAGCTTCCTGCCTGGGCAAATCTTATTTCTATAGAAACAAATATAAGTCATTTTTAAACTTACAAATACCCAATTCTGATGATTTCATTTGGTGAAGGTATTTAATAACCTGGTATGCTTAGCACACTCTTAGTAATACCAGCTTGCTTTCTAGAACAGGATGCATATAGAGTAGCAGCCAATGGACATTTTGGAGGGGGGTGATCTGCTATTACTGGTGGGGAAAACAGTTGCATCAAATTCTCAAATGCCAGGTAAGAATAGAATTGGTCAATAAATACTGTTCTTCAAAACAAAACAGTAAAAAAGCACCCAAAGAAGGTTACATCAACCCTGCACTAAGCTCCTAGGGGTAGGTACCAGCTACCCTTGTGCAGTTACCACATTGTAAATCCATGTATAGGTAGAAAACAAAACTCAACAAAAACCCCAAACAAACCCACCTAAAAAATCCTCAAGCTACAAGCTTGACTTTCAGGAAGTATTTAGAGAGTGAAACGAAGCCCCTGACCAGGCAGCACAGAACTGTGTGCACTGACACTTCAAAGAGCTCCAAGGGATCCTGCCCAGCCAAAGTTTTTGTAAGGCCATTCTAATGGAAGTGTTTCACAGTAACTCCTGGCTGAGCTGTTGCCGCAGACACTGCTGCAGGCTGTGTGAGTATCTTCATCCCAAAGAGTCCCCAGCAGCAGCACTGGGGTCTTGTCCCTCCTTTTCTGATACCTTCTACTTTCCTTACATGCCGGCAGCTTGTTGTGGGGGGACCCCCGGCGTAGGCTGGCGAGGCAAAGTGTACATGGCCCCAAGAAACTGGTCTGCAATGCGCCCGGCTTCTCTCAGTCCGCTCAGCAGAGCGCCGTGAACAGTGGCGGGGTAGTTGCGAATTGTGTGCTCTCCCGCAAAAAACAGGCGAGGAACAGGCTGGGGAAGCAGAGAACAAACACCGCTGTTAAGGCCTGTTCGTGTTCCTCCAGACTCTGCAGCAAACAGACTTGAAGAAGAATGTTAGAAGTCCTCTAGGTAAAATAAAGGAGAAAAACTTTATCTATTATAGGCTGCACAGAATAGTTTTATCCATAGCTGTTTATTTATGATTTGTATAGCTAGAAAAAGACCCTAAATAAAGCCAAAGCTGCACATCTTTCTCTGCTGGTGCTATCAGAACAGCTACTGCTCTCAAAACTTCATCCTTTCAAAGCAAACTGGAGATGACTTAATGCCTTGTTGGGTTCACTCCCAGTCTGGGAGACACCTTTTGGTTCCTGTTCTTCTCACTGTGGCCTTCACCCTCTTTCAAATCACTACAACTCACTTAAATATGGTGATGGACAACATAAATATGAAGTATGAACACAATATATGCATGGTATTATAACACTCTGTTCTGATATTACCAAATTGACTTGGAGAAAAACAATCCTTTTTCTATTAAAGAAATTACACCAAACCTGGGCAGGCAGAAATCATGGATGGAAAACTGAATTATTTTACAGGTTCTAATCATCATCAAAAGATGCAGGTAACCTAAACCTGTGCTTAGATATGGGTGCGAATCGCTTAGCAAAATCCCCCTGGTTGAGGTCTTACTGAGGAGAACAGAGACATCTCTCACCTGCGGAGCACCTGGAATGGCTGGTCCTGGAGTAATTGGCTGCGCCATCAAATCATAGTCATTGCCAGAAGACCCGGCTGCTACATAGGAGTAGGAGCCCCGGGCCCACGGGTCAGCGCGCCAGCGGGACACCACCGTTTCCTTAGGCTGAGACAAGACAGAAACTTCAGTTGCTGTCACAGGGCAAGGTCTACAGATCTTGCAAAACACAAACTACACAAACCGCAAGAATAAAGGACACAAAGTCCTCAGGCTAACATTATGGTGGCTCCAAGTCCGTATTCCATGAGAACATACACACCAAGGTAAATAACTTGTCTTTGGTGTCAACACCTCGACTCTTTGCATTATGTCATGAGAACCTCCTGCACACAGCTGCTGCTTACTCCCTTCCTCCCCCTTTCAGTTCTTTTCCAGCCAAACCAGTTTCTTGTGGAGTTCACTGGTCAAGAGCTCCACTGCACTTTAGAGAAGGTGCAGACCATGGCAGGGTGTACCCCAAGCAGCGCTGTCACCAGCCATGGACAGCTCAGCTGTAACCCCAGGAATGTAAAAGGGAGAAAATGAACTGAAGTATTTGATAGTCTGGAAAAGCTGGAGTCAAAAAAACCCAATCCCAACTCTACCCAAACCACAACCCAGACAAAACACAGCCCCAAACAACCCCAAACCTACAAACAACCCCTTCTCACAAAACCCCTGAACACACACAGGGCACTACCTATAGGACCCAGTACCCTCTAAAACGTGGAGGAGGTACCTGAAGATGCTGTCTGTACTGACCTGAGGCACAGCGCTGCTGCCAAAGATGCCTTTGAGGATGGCAAGGCACCGTCCAACAATGACATCATCACTGATGTTTTCCATGATTCCTGCTGCTTCTCCTGCTACCAACGTCAACAGAATTGGTGCTGGGGTGTGGGGAAGGAGAGAGAAAACACAACTGAATCACTGACATCAATGATTTTAATCTGACAAGTTGGACTTGAATAGGCCACGGCCTGAAAGAGACTTCAATAACCCAACAGCACAGTGGAGCAAGAGGCACCAACAGCACAGGCCAGCTGCCCCAGGACATGCAGTGTTCCTGAGGCTTCAGGTTCTCAGCAGTCCTTACCTCAAACAGACTGAAATCACTGGCAGGATTCCTGTCTGCACTACAACAGGTCACGCACAGCCATACAAGCCATGCAGTCTGCTCATCTGAGTTCCACTTCAGTCACCCACCCATCTTTAAATACTTCTCAGAGACCAGTTCCCTGCCAACAGAAGACCTTCAAAGAACTCCCCCCGAGCTAATACAGGATGTGCTGTAACAGTTCTAGGGTTTCTGCTTCTGGATTTGTTTTCTGGATTGTTCAATCTGTTCAGTTTAAACAGCTTCTGCCCAGAATGCTATGGCTACAGAAATACAGAAGATGAATCCAGCAGTATGAGAGATGGTCTGTCTATATAAACCAAACCCCCAATACTACATGTTAAGTATGTAAGAGACATCTTAAAGCCACAAAAGCAGACACACAAACAGCCCTCTTATCCAAGGCTCATGACATGTATTTCTCCAGTCACGTCTTACCAAACATTTTAACAATTACCCTAAATTACGGTATTTTAACAAATACCCTGGAACGGCACCTTCTTTGCACAGCCATTTTCCCCAGTTGAAAGAAAAACCTGGCCTGCCCTCTGATACTTTAAACAGTCCTCTGCAGGAAAGAGAACTCAATAGTGCTCACTGTACACACAGCTTTGCTCTTGGTATGATACATGGCAATCGACAAAACCAGCATGCTTAATGAAAGCATCTTCTGACAACTCCTGGTGGCAGACACTGGCTGCAGAGAAAACAAAACTACTAATGGCAAAGTCCAGCTGCAGAAAGAGGTAGGGCAACACCTTCTGCCTGCTTAAGCACTTAACAGAGAGGAGTTCTAAAGTTGTCTGTCAGTCTGAGGCTCACAGTCTAGTGAAAGCTGCTTTGTGGCTCAAAACAGGAAGCAAGCTCATCCACTGGAGACACCACAGCTTGCATTTCCACTGCATCTCAACCGTATGGATGGGTCTGCAGCTCATCCACCTGGAATGGTAACGCTCAGCAAGAGGAACAGAGCTATAGCAAAGCCTCTAGCTTGCCCCGCTGAAACCCGCATGTTCAATACTTCCACTTGTCTTCCTACAAATACTGTTTTCTTATCACATCCATATGTGAACACCAACAGCATTTTAAAAAGTGCTCCTTTCTAGACCTGAAACTCACAAATAAGACACTGGCAAGAGTAGAGATGCACCGCAGCTACCTTTGTACAGGTTCCAAAACAGGAAAAGTTCTCCTCTGCTTGCAGTAGTGCTACCAACATGACCAAACAAATTGACGCTTGGATCCCAGAAGACACGATCAAAGCACAACACAACCTAGAAACAAAGACTCAGGAATTAGGAGGAGTGCACAGAAAAAATACTGCCTTCCATAGGTTAGTGTGCTCTTGCAGGTTACAGATTTGCTGGTTAGCAAGAGCTACAGCACACAGACTGAGCCAGCCTCCTCCTGAGCATCCCCTGCCCTGCTGCAGCTCCCTCAATGACCAAGTCACCTTGTTCAGGTTGCCAAATCCCATACGCTGAACTGCCGAAGTTTTCCACTCAGGAAGAGGTGGCACAAACTGTACTGCTGGAGGCTGCTGCTTCAATACTCCCAAGGGAAGGGTACACAGCACAGCATCACATTTGTAAATGAAAGTCTGGCTCGTAGATCGGGTATTTACAGCTATCACTTCACAACCTGGCAAGGGGAGAGAAAACAATCATTCCATGGGCCAGCAGGCAAGAGCATTGCATTAAAAATTAGAGAAACTCCCATAAAGACACATCCACATCAGAAAACATTTCATTTATGGAGAGAGCTTTACACTAACAATCACTTTACTTCTACTGAATGCTATGGACCACATAGCTCACTTCCAGAAAGTGCAATTTACACAGCATCTGAAAATGGCCATACTGGGATAAGCCTAAAGGTTCATCTAGGCCAGTTAAATATAGTTAAATATATGCATAAACAAATAGCAAGCAGGCAGTGAGCCTCCCACTGAGTTGCTCTTCCAGTTGACAGTTTCACAAGCCCAGTGTTCAGAAGAACAACAAAAAGATACAGCCCTTCCATTTGTCTGAATTCATGTGACATTCATTTATACTTCTAATACCAGATCCTGGGGCACCAAGTCTTAAAGCAGTCCAAGACCTCTTACTCCAAACACTTCAATCATTGAATAAAGAAATGGGAGCTTGAATGTTAATCAGTAAATATAACTGAAAAGCACCATGTTGAGCCAGCCACAGAAATGAGCAAAAACCACTGAAGATCAGTACATCCCTAAGAGCTTCCTCATAATTCATTATGATCACAAGTGTGATTTATCCAACCCAAATTATATAATGGGTTTTTAAGAGATCAGTTTTCACATCTGCTTCTGGAAGCACTGAAATCTCATTTCCATGATCACAGCCCCTCGGAGCAGTTTTCCAGAGGAGGGGTTTGCTTTACCTGATGCTGTGTAGCGAACCTGGCGAACTGCTGTGTTCAATTTAATATCCAAGCCTTCTGCTAAGGCTACAGGCACACAGGAATAGCCATTCCTCACAGTCAAGTGACTGCCTGTGAACTCAAAGTCATCATCCTAAAACAGAAATGTACAGAAAGCCTGGATTTATAATGAAATCACTTAATTCAATAGAAAATAATCAGCAAATCTACACAAAGGCATTTTTTTTCCAAAACTCCCCCTCCCTCCCCAAAAAGTGAGTTGAATAGATTTGAAATTCTGTTTATTTGTCAAGAAATAAGTATGGGAACTTCCAGTAGACAGTGTTATTGGAGGGAGGCTTTTCTGGCACTAACAGAAAGCTGCGTGGAATTTCATCAGCAAACGATCACTGTGTAAGAGCTCAGTATCTGCATAAAAGCAGAGAGCACTTAAGGCTTTAGAAACTGTTAACATCGAGAAGCTTCCATGAGAATGAAATAAACACAGCTTAAGTTCTTAGTGCATTGGTGAATGAATACACGAATTAGTTACCTGGTCCCAGTGCTTCAGGGAAAGTGTAGACAGGGGCGTAGCATTGGCAAATTCTAGGTTTGCAAAGTGCCAGTCGAGTATTTGCCTGTCTCTTGATGACAGGTAAACATCACTAGGAGAAAACCCAAACATAACACAAAGACATTCAGTTTGCTGTTTCAAACGTGCGAGCCTCCTTTATGAAAGCTGAACATCAAACCCAGCAAAGTCACATTTTAAAGCAGAGTTCATGTAAAGTATTTTCAGTGAAGCCAGAAACTTAACTTTAGAAATAAAAAGACAAGGGGTGACGGGTTTAAACTTAAACAGGAGTTCAGGTTTGATACAAGGAAGTTCTCGACTGTGAGGGTTCTGAGGCGCTGGCACAGGTTGCCCAGAGAAGCTGTGGCTGCCCCATCCCTGGCAGTGCTCAAGGCAAAGTTGGAGCAAGCTGCTCTAGTGGAAGGTGTCCCTGCCCATGGCAGGGGGTTGGAACTGGATGAGCTTTAAGGTCCCTTCCAACCCAAACCATTCTATGATTCCATAAATAATGGCTTAAGTACCATATATAAGACAATGACTAAAACCTGAGTGTAGTCACACAGAGCACAAAACAATAATATTCTGCCAATACAGGCAGGATTGGCATGCTACCATTATTGACAGAGATTTCCAATCTCAAAGGCTTCCCACTATCAGGCACTGGTTACAGTCAGGATTTTACTGAAATGTAACCCAGCTAAGAACCACCATTTTATCCAAGTCACCTCCAAAAACAAGGAAAAGGAGTTCTAAAGCTGCAGGAGCTCAAACTTCATGTTTGTACCTTCCTAACCCCTTGAGTTACCATAATTAAAAGCAAGCAAACCATTGCATTTCTGAAACTCAGCAGTTTCTACAGAAAAATAGTAAAAAATCTGCTTTCCCAAGTATTTCTTTTTACAGTTTGTATCTTTACCTTGGAGGATTGGCTTCAAGTTCTTGTAACTTCTCTTCCAGCTTTCCTTGTGTTTCTGCCAATTCATCATACTCCTAATAAGATTAAAAGCTAACATCAAAATCAGCTTCCATGTAAAAGGCCTTAAAGACATCATGTAACATCAGACTAGAGCAAATCTCAAGAGAAATCAGTGGAAGATTAATGGTTTTAGCAATCTAAATCAAGCTATTTTCTTTAACATTTAATCCAGCATATTCTGCCCTTCTCTGAATATACGGAAGTTCATGCCACACTGCAGGAAAGATCAGTATGCTAATATTTCAGGAATTAAAACACTCGGATCTGAAGCACACAAAGGTCCATTACAGTTCTGGTACATTAAAGGTTCCTATGGTACTGAGAGCTTTTTCTGTATCCCACAAAATGTTATTCCTAGCCTTCTTTCTTTCTTAAAAGATCATAGTTAATATGGAATGCAGAGATTTCCAAAGCAGCAGCAGCAGTCATGCAAAAGGCAAAGACGTGATCTAATTGAAGCTTCTTTCAGTTTTTTTTCCTCTCATTTTAAAACACATTAGTAGAACAAGGAATAAAGACAACAATCATTCCCTTCAAGGCACAGCCATTTGGAGTGTCCAATAATAGCAATAAAAGCACAAAGCTCTTTGCTGATGGCAAAGTAGAAGAGCTAGTACTTACATATATACAAACACACTGGATGTATCATCTGTTGAACAAGTAGCTGACAAATGATCCTTAGTTCTAACTGACTCAGGTTAGCAAGGTGTCTTTCACTATTATAGAAAGAACAGGTTTTAAGGTTTCATTTTTAAGGCATATTTCTACTCCCAGCTGCAGAGTTATTCCCTCACTCTGTGTTTGTCAAGATAGAGCTCTTTAAATTGTAATCTTTGGATAGAAAGAAGCCTTTTATTCAGGAAACCACCTTTTTCTTAGAGAAAGAACATCTCTCTTAGATTTTATTTCCAGACAATGTGGTAACATTTATACTGGTTAATTTTATCTGGCTGCTGAAGCCCTCAGAAACCACCGACTTAAGCGGTGCATGTACATCACCCGTTACCTTGCAAAGTGCAGTCAGATCTCTGTGTTTGCTTTTCACAAGGAACTCTGCTGTAATATCTCGAGGTGGCTTCACCTCTGATGCTTCCTTATACTGCTGATGAAGTTCTTTAATCTTCTCTTTTAAATTCACCATCTTTTTCAGGTGGAGTAGGAGGAGGGAGGGAGAAAAAAAAGAGTAGACTTGATGCAAGTGACTGTGTAAAATGGATATTCATCTCAAGCCATGTCATTATACCAAAGAGATGTCCTGTTTTTCCCAAATGTTACTTATATGTAATTCTACAGACAGGAAACTGTAATAAATAGCACCAACCCCAAAACAACATAGCTGAACCCCAGCATCACTGATTTCTTACAAAGTATGTTGGAAATAAGATATGAGAGCTGACCTCGGACATGTTTAATTTGAGAAACTTCCTTGGAACAGTGAAGATGCCATCTACCACAACCAAAACCACTGTAAATAGACCTAAACCACTGTTTCTACACTACAAATCAGATTTGTGGTAAAGAAAGTTAACATTTTAAAATACTCCCCCCAAAAGCCTCAGTCATTATCAACATCTCTACAGGAAGCTATCGCACAGCTCTGCTTACGTCCAACCTCTCCCTTTATTTTCCCATATTTCATGTTTTACAGTCTCCTGCCTAATTGCTTACATGCCCCTCCTCAAAAATGAACTCCTTCATCAGAACAGTGCTTCTATGCAAGGCTTAAATGAAAAGATCTTTAAGAACAGCATCCGTGGCAACCCTCTGATGCTTTCCATGGACGTTTTTGTCCATTTTGCCACTTTCTGAGGAACACAATGCTCTCCTCTTGTTCTAAATGTCACCACCTAACCTTGTTGAGAAGGTCTTTCAATTCCTCCTGTGTTTTCACAATTTTTTTCCAGTGTTCAATCTGCTCATCCTTCACATGCTTCTCCTGCAACCTGGAAAAGGTGAGAAGTGAGAGTCAGTTCAGCATAAAATCCTTGCGATATTGAGAAAACCCATTATCACAACCGAATTACTGTAATGCAGTAAAAGCACATCATGGGATATTTTAGTAAATACTCCTATGGTGATTAGAAAAATCAATACAAGTTTCTGTAAATAAGAGCTACTTGACTAGCTAAAACATGAGTCTGGAGTTATCTACTACTGTTACAAGGCAAATTACAAATACTATTAGCTTTCAACTAGCATAAGTGGGCTGTCTGTACTCCAGTTCAGACTATGTCAATGCTCTGGCAGTGTTAAAGGCCAGGTTGGAGAGAACCTTGGGCAACATGGTCTAGTGGAATGTGTTCCTGTCTATGGCAGGGGAGTTGGAACTGGATGATCTTCAGGTCCTTTCCAACCCAAATCATTCTCTGATGCTATGATTCCACAATCTATTGGTTACTGTAGTGATCTTCAGAAGCTTTCAAGAAAAGATGTTTGCTCCTTTAACCACCTTGTTTCAATGTTATCTTGTTATCTTGTTTCAATGAACACAACACACAACATACACACAAAAACCCAGCAAAGACCAAACGGCTGTAGAAGTGGGTAATGCTTATCCTAGGAGCATCACAAGTCTCAGGTATCTTTAGGAACATCCTTCGCAGAACAGGAAAGTCTACCATGAAAAGGGAAGTCACTCACTGTATGACAACCTCCAGAGCCTGACCTAGGGAGACAGGCTTATTATTGAGAACGTTAAAATCCAGCTGATGACTGAGGTAGGACGTTGCTTCCAGCAGACGATTAAATTCTTGCTCCACCATTTCATCTTTCTCTTTTGGAACCTAGAAGTCAAAAGAACAGACCTTCTTCTGAATAAGAAATTAATAGTAAAAAGGGAAAACGGAGATCCTGAAAGCTCAGAGCCTCAGAGACGAGACAATTGAGAAGTACAGAGAAAACTTTAAAAGCACCCAGAGCAGGGACACAGGTTACCTTCTCTACTGCAGTGTAAATTCACAAACTCAAAACACCACCACTTCCCAAATCAGAGGAATGCAAAAGCCAGGGTACAGACAAATTCTTCGAGCAGTACTCAAAGAAAAGGTGCCACATGCTCTGAATGAGAGTGATGCTTCAAGAGCACAACAAAAACATAGCTAAGAAATTTAATACTCTCTGCTCTCTCAAACGGCCCAACACCAAGGTCCGTTCAACACAAAGTCACTTTGCCAGGATGTCTGGCCAAAGAGCTACAATAGGAGCTGGTAAATCACAATGACAACCAACTTATGGGCACACAAAGATTTCCTTACTGGAATGTGTGTCCATCAAAGCTCCAGAAACTTAACAATGGGACAAAAGACTGCTCTAATGGTAGGACAGCTGTATGCAATCACAAGGCTTTAGAAGGCCTGGCACAGCTCCGTGAAGTAACTTATCTTCTGCATTGGTCAGCATGACTAAGAACTACCAATCCAGCTTTTCTAGGATGATGGATGAAGTACTGTAGGACACTTCCAGAACAGCACCTTTTGACTACACTGAAGATACTCTGTCAGTGACATGGACAGGGGGATCGAGCACCCTCAGCAAGTTTGCTGATGACACCAAGCTGCGTGGTGCAGTCAACAGGCTGGAGGGAACAACTGTTTCAGAGCACAGCAAGACAGTTGTTTAAGGAAAAACAGTCATGAATTTACAAAGAACAAACAGGGACTTAGATTCCACAAAGCGTCTGAAGCTCAAAAACTCATGTGGAAAGAACTGGTTTTACAATAGATATGCTGGAATATTCCTATACTGCCTAAAGAGGGACACACATTTTCATTACTCCTGCCCCCTCTCCCTAGAAGTCATCTCCTGCTAGGCCAATACCCTGCTAACAAACACACTTGAGATACTATTTCTGTTCGAAAAGGTTAATGAAAACAGCATCAGACTTACAGCTTGTCCATTTGCTTCATAAAGTGGGCATTTTTGTTTGATTTTAGCCAATTCCATATTCACTTGTTTGCTGACCACAGCCATGGGATTTCCTCCTGGAAAACATTGTGCAGAGTTAGCAGAGGACTCCTGCAAAGTTTGTCTGCAATGAAATAAGAAATCCATGTTCAATTTCAGCTGATACTTTGGAAGATCCAAGGGAACAGCTATAAGAGTTACCAAGAAATTCACTTAGAGGCCACTGGCAGCTGGGTAAAGCAGCTTTAGAAAGAGCTGCTCAGTAAGTGCAGTGAAGCCAGCACAGACAGCACCATAAAGGAAGTGGGCAAAGGAATAAACACACAGAAGGACTTCATGCCAAAAAAGGAGCAAAGAATTCCACTAGGCACAAGCAAACTGTAAAAGAATGGATCTGCAACAGTGTGATGACGGGACAAGCACCTCTGCGACTTTAGTGACCAATGACAGCTACGTCACCAACACAAATCCCAGGTTTAGTGAGGCCTGCCATCTGTTCTGAACACTCACTGATGAGAAATGCCAACTGCCAAAGAGGCTGAACAAAAATATCTACCTTTGATAGTTAAAACCACTCAGTTCTTTTGGCCATGAAAGGAAATAGCAAAAGGTTTCACAGTTTTAACATCTTGTCCCACGATTTGCCTTCCCACTCACCAAGTCCTGTCACCACCATTGCTCCGAGGTCAGCAACGTAGTTCCCTTTGCGGAAGGTCGCAACTCTTCCTCCTACTCGGTCCTTTCAAAAGCACAACAGATTAAACCTCCAGTAACATTCAGCAACACATCTCAAATATAATCGCTGGTACTTCTCCATGGCATGGTGTAAGGATTCTCTTACCCAAAGGGTCAATAAATAAAACGTACGCTTTGCCAAGAACCTCTGCAAATGGACACTTGGTCTTAATTCATCCAAGTTATGGAATAAAATGTTTGAGTTGCATTAACAAAAAAAGAAAAAAAGGAAATAAAAATAGAATTGTCCAGATGCAGCCACATCTACAGTAGGATCTACTGGGATTCTACAACCAACCCTTCACTGCCCACAAATAGATGAAGTTACATACTAGATTTCCTCCTCCAACTTCCTACCCAAATCCAACAGCTCTATAGGAAATAATTCAACTGTGCTGATGGAAACTAAATTTTAGGGTAAGAAAACCCATCAGACAATCATTCCTACCTGCTCTCCACAGAAGGGCCAGCTACCAACCAAGATAATCATGAATCAACAGCCCCGTTCAGCAGGAGGAAGTTTTGGATTCTTAACACATACAAGTGACTTCCCACCACTTGAAACTCAATAAGGAGGACTTGGGGGTCTTGGCTGATGAGAAGCTCCAAATGAACTGACTTCAGTGTGCACTTGAGCCCAGACCCACCCAGTGCTCCCCAGCAACAAGAGCAGCAGCGAGCCTGAAACATTACTCTAACCTAAGCAGATTATTTCAGGCTGTGCTGGGAAAGTATCAGAAGTAAATGAATAAACAAAACGAAGTCAGGAAGTAAAACATCCCGATAAATTCCAGTTTTTCACTCACTACAAAATATAGGTCTATATAAAATTTAAAGCCTCTGTTAAGCACAGAGTAATAAATAAGGAAAGAATTCATGTAGATTTTAAAGGTACAAAAAAAATATCCTGCCTGACACTGTACGGGAATCCCAATGATTCTATTTTATGGGCAACTTCGTCAAGTACAGACTTGCATTCTGCTTTCCAATGAAACATCAGCTCCTAATCATGAAAGAAAGATTCCAGCCTGTTACTGATATAAGCTGATGACACAAGCACCTGACGACACAGTCCACCCCTGAGAAAGTTATTAACTTTCAGTCAGTGAGGACTGACAGGACTGTTTCCTCGTGAGACACGTTTAGCATTCAGCAGTACATCCGGCTCCCTGTAACCACACACAAGCTTGCCCATCTTGGGCATACTGCTGGGCCACTTGGCCTTAGGGACTAGGCCTGAATGTGGTTACTGGTTAAGTTTCTGTATAGAAGTGAAAGAGCACAGGAATTCATATCCTGGCTTCCAGAACCGTAACATCCATTCCAAAACTCTGCAACTGGCGAGCTGGTGCCAACCCAGAGACTCCAGATCCGATGATGATCACCTTTCCAGTCTTCTTGGCTAAGGAGAGGCAAAAGCAAGCTACAGGCTCTGCATGTGCTTTATTACAATACTGCAAGCAGTTACGTTAAAGTTGCATTCAAGAGACACCAAGAACAAAAAGCAGCTTCCCTCTCATCAGTTCTGACAAACTCTTTAACAAAGCAAACAGCCACAAAAAAGAAAATGGAAGTAATTTTGTGCATAACATGGTAAAACACTTCACAGTCCTCCTTGATGACACAGGTACGAGAAAATACACCAGTAGTGCATCTGTGGCAAGGAAGAAAACAGGAGGAAAAATACTTCTGAAGAATGAATGTTTGAAGAAGAAACTAATTCTTATTAATTATTGCATCCTATTTCATAGAAGAGGTGCAAGTACAGGATTGTGTTTGTGTCTTTTGTTCCTCAAATGAGGAGCAAAGAGAATTCATTCAACAGTGACAGCCCCTGAATTATCTACCAAAGATCTGCAAATGTTTTCCTTCTCAAAGTGATTTACTTGAATTAACAGCTCCTCCAGGTCCAAATAAACCCCATGAACCCCTAGAGCCAAATGCACTGCCAGCATTTTTTATTTCCTCAGCATGACTATCCTAAAAGAAGAAAAAGCCTCAAAAGTCTGGCTTGAAAAACCACAGAACAATGAACCAAAACCATTTTCAGGTTTCTTACTTGGAAGGGGCTTCACTCTTTTGTAGACCCCAAAGTTGATGAGCCCGTGCCGCTCCAGGTAGCTGTGTACTCTGTGAACGAGCACCGTATCACCTGCAAAATGGGAATGTTTCACAATCATTCCGCATGTTTGGCACTGAGAACATCTTCACAAGCAAACAGATCACAGCAGCAAGCCAGCAAAACCACCCTGAACACAGCCCTTCCTGCTCCCCAGCTGCCCTACCCAAGAATCCATCCTCTTGAGAAAGGCTGAGGAGTTTTCTGGAAGCCACAAGCTGGTGGCTATGATACCCTGTGGCTTTGAATCCTGCCTAAAAAGCTGCACAGGACATGTACAGGCCATGAAATGCTTCTATTTCTCTAGTGCAGAAGAACACCTTTTCTGAAACTGACTGCAGAAATCTGGAGAGCTTTATGCAGAACTGTACTGAGATTCACCACCGTTAAACCAACCCATTACTGGAGCACTGAGTTCCCATGGTTGGTTTTATAAACACAATAATTCATTATTTTGCAATACTTGACAGTGTATCTGCACTCATTTCAGCACTGTTTTCTTCTTTAATTACTTCTTTATGGCTCCCCTCACCTTTTCCACTTTACTGGGAACTTTTATGAGAAGGTTAGAATGGCCTACATGTGCTCCTCGCTCTTTTCATAGAGACACAGAATGGTTTGGGTTGGAAGGGACCTTGGAGCTCATCCAGCTCCAACCCCTGCCCCGGGCAGGGACCCCTTCCACTGGAGCAGCTTGCTCCAAGCCCCTGTGTCCAACCTGGCCTTGAATACTGCAAGGAATGGGGCAGCCACAGCTTCTCTGGGCACCCTGTGCCAGCACCTCAGCACCCTCACAGGGAAGAACTTCTTAATATCTAACCTAAATCTCTGCCTTGACAGTTTAAAACCATTCCCCCTTGTCCTATCACTACATTCCCTTGTATAAAGTCCCTCCCTTTTACTACCTTCTTTCATCATGGCCATTCAAGTTTTATGCAACTTCTTAATGTCTCCCAGAAACCTTGTGATTAAGCAAATCTCACAGCTGCAAAGCACCATGAAGCTGTAGCAAACTTGACAAGCTGTATGGGAATTCACTCTCTTGGAACTTCTGTACCAACCCACCTTGTTGCCAGCTTTTTCTGAAGCATGCTAAGGATGTATTTCTTTACCAGACAAATGAACTCTGACAAACCTGAAACATGAGCATACTCCCACAGTCCATTCTTGACATGAGCGCTCAGAGAGCTCCACTACTAAAAGGACCCATCTGAAACCCTCTCTTGGTTTTAAGCAGCTTTTAGTCAACCAAAACTGAAAACCAACAGCAATGATACACACAGTATGGTTTTGGCAGTAAAAGACTTGACTTACTATTATAAGGTGCTTCTAATTGTTGGATAGTTGCCTCAAATGTCAACTGAATCTTTGGGTTATCCAGCCAGAGCTGCAGCTGTATTTAAACAAACAATAAGACACATTAAGTAACACGAAAGAGGTGTTTTCTGTGTGTTCCCAAATGTTGTTAGATGAAACCTCTAACAAGTCACACTCTGGCAGTGCTATCCAAGCCACACTGAACTTTGCCTTCTGGTGTATTTTAAGGTGCAAGAGTCCATTTGAACTTCCTACACCAGTTCAAGTAAGTGGAAACACATCAAGTCAGCGACCTCCTCATCACACATCCAACAAAACACACACAGAACAAAAGCTACAAAATGGAAGTGCCAGAACCACCTGCTCTATCTTCACTGATACAAGACACTACCATGGGCTTCGCTGCCCACATACACTCAAGAACACGTGGAGAACAGTTACACTTCCAAAACCAAGCAGGAAGAGCTGCCTGTGAAATATGAATTATGACAGAATCCCAGACTGGTTTGGGTTGGAAGCGACCTTAAAGATGATCTGGTTCCACCCCCTGTGAGCCCCTCTACAAATACACAGAACAGTGCAGGCCTTAGAAGATTTAAAAGCTTCAAGCCACAACTGCCCTGCACTGCCACAACAGATCAGTCAGCCTATGTTCTGCTTTGTAAATGTTCATGATATGCTTTAACCAACAGTAATTTAGCAACAGCTTTTAGTGTCTGTGGTGTACTCCCCCTCCCCTCCCCCTTGGCTGGTTGGGTGCTCTGGGGTGGGGGGGATTAATGCAGAAGATCAAATGAAGCCGATCTCCTTTGGTCACTTCCTTATGAGCCCTCTGAAGAACTCGGATGGATTGTAAAGGATGACTTCCCTTTAGAAAAGCTGCTGCGAGCCTTCCAAACAACATTTTTACTTACCAGGTGATTCATTCAATTCTTGATTCCATTTGTTACCAGGCAAATTGGAAATATCAGACTGACTAGTCTAACTCCTCTAACCTCCAGGAACTCTCTGTCTTCATGCCCTCTTCCAGATTTTCAAATCCCTTGACACTGAGCCAGCTGTAAGTAAGAGGATGCACACTGCAGTTCACAGCTCTTTCAGAGCCCTGCTGAGCACTAGGTTTATATTACTGTTTGCTTCATCTGCTGTTCTATAACCTCTGCTATCCTGACTGGAGGAGATCCTCTCACAAGTCTTCCTCAGAAAGGGATTCCTGCTTAGGAACATCTTTAAGTTCCTCCATAGTGAATAAGGACCAAAGACCAGCAATGCAGCTCTTCCAGGACAGCCCTGCAAATCCCAGCCATTTATCAGTTTCAGTGGAAGGCTTCTCTGCTTCTGATGTGTTTGTAAAAGGATTACTCACTCACTATACACACGAGCATGCTGTTTTCCAAGCTTTCCCCCCCATTACCACCTCCTGGTCTGGTTTTATGTATCTCATGACTTCCCAAAAGTTACAACTTAGGTTACTTCAAGGGAGATTTCACAGGAATAGCAGAAGTCACATTCTTAGCAAGGTGACGTCCACCATGCATAAATAACATGCGACTCTTTGAAGTTATTAAGCACTGGGTGCTACCATGATTGATACACTGTGATGCCCCGATCATCTTAAGTCTGTGAAAAAACCTGAATGCAAGAAGACGTTTTCTCTCTTAACTCTGGTAACAAAGCAATTTTCAAAATATTTCTTGCTTTGAACCCTATTTTTGTGCTAAAGAACCCCAAAGCACTGTCGCAATTTAAACACATCACCTGCAAAACACAACGCCACTGTTTAAGTTTTGTTAAGACTTAACCTTCAGGTGCTGGCCTGAACTCACGTGAATGAACTCCCCTGTGAATTATCTGAATATTGCCCCTTCTTTCTGTGTTTTATGTTGTGTGAAGCTTTGAATTAGACAGAAATGCTACAAACACTCAGAAGCAGAGTTTCCTTTCTTCAACGTTACAGCTTCTTTCATGAAATCAAAGCTGGTAAAGCAACTGTTCTGTTGTGAGAACAAGCCACAAGACTGGGTTAATAGCTCAGCACTACAGCAGCTGAATGCTAAGCAAAGTAAGAAAATAGAAGCTTAGAGGTTTGACTTATTCTAAGCAACAATGTATGTGATTATTACCTTAAAGTATTCTACAGACACTTCTTTAAGCTGAGATCAAAAGAACATTTGCACCAGGTTTCTGTTTGCTTACCTTTTAAAAGCTGTAGTAGCTGAATCATATAGTTTTTGATGGTTGTTACGACCATGTTTTGGACATTGTAAATGTATTAAAGATTCTTTATGCTGCCTCACATTACTGCCTCAATCAAGAAGTGGATAACTGCTTCCTTAGACACTCAGAGCATGAAGCAATTGCAGAAATGAACCCCCACCATCTCAAACCCAAGGAAACCTCCCAACTGTTAAGACATGGTAACTGCCAAACAGCCTTTGCAAGGTACACAAATGTCCTGCCCTTCTACCATCAATACTTTAACAATAAACTTACAGTGCGGTTCCTGATGTACAGAAACACCTTCTGGGTCTGCTGTGGCCCACTGATTATATCAGGGAAGCAGGCAGCTTCTTGAGATGTCATACGGTCATGTGGAAGTCTACTCTGGAAAGCTGCACCCTCCACACCTACAACAAAAAGACAAGTCGTCTACAGGCACTGCAAAAGGAACTGCTAGGTAAGTACTTTTACACTACCCTCCCTAGCCAGTGCATCCAGCCATGATGTGATGCGGGGCCAGTTTCGTCTCATGCTTTCATTTAGTCCTGTTCTTTACTTCTGCAAGACAAGCAGGTTCCCAAGTGAACAGTTCTTTGAATTACAGGCATCAGCCAGGGTTAATGAACAAACTGTACTGCAAGCCAGCAAAAACCCCAACCAACACCCTGAGAAATCAAAGGGGCTGGGCACATACCAATAAAACATGTATCAAATATAACACATCTATAACACAGTATCAATAAAACTGCTTTAGAATCTGTCCTTTATTTGCGTGGTTTCCAGTTTCTACCAAAACATGAAAAACATTTTGGAGCCTGCTCAAAGCCAAAGGATCTGTGAGACACAAGCACAATGCCTACAGCCCTCATGTGCTTTTCAAGGTTTCATTTGCACTGAACTCCTCAACCGGGAGGAACCCATCTTGACCTCTCCTTGTCCACATTTGCCATATTCCCCACAAGCAGTGCAATGACAAACAATCCTATTCATGCTTTTCCTGTGCCCCCTCCCCTAGTGCTGCTCCACATGCCAAAGACCAACACTGAATATACACAGGAGACATTTTATCTGTGGAAAGACTTCATTAATAAAGGTACCTGTACTTCTATCAATTCAAACACTGGCCATGAAGCAATCACACAGTTATGGACCCTACACTCTCCATCTCATTTGACTGTTATACTATATATAAAATGTACTCTAAAGTAACAAACCAAGACACAGCTGCATAAAGTGTTACAAGTGCAGAAAGCAAACCTTGCAGGCACAGTGAGCCAAATGCAATACTGAGATGGGAAATGCAGCAAGAACAAGATAAACTCCTAGGAAGTGTCTTAAGACTGGGACAGACAGAGGAGAGGACATTCAACCTGGAAAGATATAAACCAATATCCCAAGAGAGAAAACCACAGGGGTAATACAGTAGGATCAGGATCATCCACTGAAACTGGAACTGTTCCAAAAGAACCTTACAATGTCAAAGACCATACAAGCTTGCAGTTTATGATAGTAACCAAGACAACTGTTTGCAGGTTTGAGGTTCATGTGCAGAGGTTCACATGTGGCTGTATTGGGGAGAAAACTTCTCTTCTTTCAAT
Organism: Lathamus discolor; assembly: GCF_037157495.1. Lineage (NCBI taxonomy): Eukaryota > Metazoa > Chordata > Aves > Psittaciformes > Psittacidae > Lathamus > Lathamus discolor. Next base: position 5,100,515 of record NC_088901.1, read on the forward strand.
TCTGGTGCAGGCACACACACCTTTAACTTCCAAGGGTTTTTACATCCCAAAGGTGAAGAAAAAAGTGTAAGCAAGGAAATGGTGGTAAAGCTAAAACCCAAAAAGCTAAACAATTCATTCACAAGCAAAGATAAGACCTAACTGCATGATGGCTCAAGGGAAAGAAAACGGTCTATGATCATTTACAGGAATTTTACAACAAGAGGAAATTAGTACCAGAGGCAACAGAGCACTGCAAGAAAGTAAAATGGAATTACTAACAGGAGAAGTTAACACGCCACAACACTTTTTGACACTAATATTCAGTGATGGAGCAGAAACCGCAGCTCTGCTGGAATTCCAGCTTCTCCAGTGATAAACCTGACCCCCTCTTACAGGTGGATACAATGAGTGGGCTTCTCCTGACATCTGCTAAAGAGCATCGCCTGTGGCGCAGTGGTCAACTACCAAGAAACACACACATGTCCATTAAGGGAACTCACTAGTTTCTTGGAAAGCTCTGTAACCTATTTCTTCCAATTGAGAAGGCAGAGAAACAGCCCTGGAAATAACTCCAAGCTGGGGGAAGGGATTGCTGGTTTGGGTATTTTAGGGCCACATGTCTATGCAATACCCAAACCCAGCAAACACTTCATTTCATTTGGCCCAACCATCAGAAGATCTTCCAAAACCTGCATGTCCCTGAATTTACTTCTGCAACTACACAACCCCAAGTGAAATCCATTTCAGAGTGGTTAAATCCCCCCCACCCCACATCCTTATGCTTGTGTTCCACAAAAGCAGCACAGTAAAGGCAGTACCAGTTCAGAACTGTCTTTGGGACCCGCAACTGTTTCATGACTGAAGGAACAGGACAGCCTAGACTGAATTCCTGGCTGCTCATCTCTTGACACACAGTTGTGCACACATTGCCATTTCCTGACATCCAGCATCAGCCACCAACGTGCTGAAGTTTTGATTATCTTCTTCCCCACATGAGGAATATTGAGAGATGCTGCTCATTTATGGACTGAAATGTTTCAGATTAAAAACACTCTGAAGGGAAGTTACTTGGCTGCTGAATCAGACAATTGTTAAAGCACACCCTCAGCACATGTATCAAATGCAAAATATGCACAATTTCCAAACAGCCAGTGCCTGCCTGAAAACAAAGCAGGCAACGCATCCTTAACCCCACAATCTGCAACAGTCAGAAATCCCATGCAAGTGGTAAGATCCAAACCATGACTTCTTTACTTAGAACAGCAAGGATGCGCTCCCAGATGAGTACCCTGAAGTTACATTTGCTTCAAAAAGAGCAACCTGGAGGTACAGAATACGTTCTGGATCCTTCAGCTCCTTTACTTAAAACCCAAATCCTCAAGTGAGAGCAGAAGTGGCAGAGCTGGAGGAAGATTCTCCCTTGCACTCACTTAGGAGTAAAGACACCAACTGTGGGAATCGTGCACGCTGCCAGCATCAGAACTCAGGCCAAATGGCGAATTCCCAACCCAGAAGCAGACTCCGCCTGTCCCTGACAGATAAATCTCCTGGGCTCACCACTGGCTCAAGCACAAAGCTCTCAAAAGAAAAAGCACAAGAACAAAGGAGCAGAAAGGCACTCCCTGCTAGGTTCCTTCAGCACATTAGAGGAAAGGTTCTGCTGTGCTGGAGCCCAGGCCTTTCGGTGTCACTCAAGGGTAGAAACTGGCCAGGTAAGAAACATCTTTCTGCACGTTTGGACTCCTCTGAACAAGGAGAGGAGTGGAGGGATGAGAGATCGGCCTGAGGCATTTCAACAGAGGTTGGTGTCCTCCCTGCAGCTGGTACAGACCTCAACTGAAGCTGGAAATACCCCTCACTTGTTGAACAGCTCCTGTACCTCTGGCTAAGTCCTGAACAACCGCACCCGTGCGCACTTGCAAGCATCACTCCCTAACCTGGCGGCTCTTGCTACTAATTGGCAAGCATCAAACGCCACCCTCACCTGATGCTTGGCCGTCTCCATACCCTCCAGAATTGTCGTCTTGAAGTCCTCCTGCTTGCCCTGTGGAAGGAAAGAGGAGAACTCAGGGACCTTACTCCATAAGTTAAACCATACTGGACACAAAGGCCCGGCAGTTGGCGTTGTAGATATTAAATTCCACCAACCAGCTAAACCCATTTCCTGAGAACCCCATTTGCTGGAACCTAGGTTCAGGGCACCAATCTCTGCAGTCTTCTACATGTTATCCATGTTATCGGAACGCTTTACATCAGACTTAATGGGACAGAAAGAAGCACACAACATGTAGCATTCCTAGTGGCTAAATACTTATGATCGACTTCATGAATGTCTAGGATTTGATTAATAAGCTTACATTTCTTACTGTCGAGATCTGGCGGGTGGGTACCATCACATTCCATGGGTCGCAAACCATAGGAATTTGATAACCTTGCCCTTGGCTGTCCTGAGTCTCTCCATGTGCAAGGGGATAGTCTGAACCATTCCAAAAAGCCTCTTACTCTCAAAAGAGCCTGCTCTTTTTAGTATTCTGCCATAAACCCCTCCCTGAAGCTTGATGACAGAACTGGGTTTGAAAGGCTCAGACCACTTGTTTTGGCTTCGGTGCCCTTGATCCACCAACAGTGCTCTAACACATAAAGACCACCTCTGAATCAAGTACGTATCAATCCATGCAATGTGATCAATACCCAGCACTGAAAGACATCAGTCTTCCAATGTATTCAGGGATGGAAACATGAGGAAAGGCAAAGCACTCATCTGAAGGATCTGGAGAAGTCTCAAAACTGCCTTAGCCTGCATGCAAGTCCTAAATAGCAGCTTTGACGGGACTACAGCACAACAAGGAACAGAGATGGAGTACAGCCGAGGTATCTGCAGGACCAAAGGTAATGTAGGTCACCTCACACACTGCTCATGGTCACAAGAGATTTATAGAATAGCTCCACGTTCAGCTTGCAAGCAATATCCTTGCACAGTCAGGTATTTGCCTACTGTTGCCATCTCCAGAGAGCAGAAAGCCATGGGACGCTACAGGGACAGCCCAGCACTGTTTGGCTGCTGCTGTACCAAGGCTCCTTCAAAGCAGTGCTTCAACAGGCAGCAAATTGGGTGCTTTCTCAAGTCCAGGCAAATCCCCACTGAAACAAACTGCTGAGGTCATGGTAGCAAATGGAACAGTCACTTCCTAGAGCAGAACTGCTCAAAGTGTTATCTCCAGACAGGCAAGAGTAAGGCCTAGCCTAAGGCTGAACACACAACTGCTAAGATTACTGTTCAGAGGCTGAAACTGGGTGGCCAATTTTGCCAGACTGCAATTTGAGGCTCTCGGGGGATACACTGCAATTGCAGCTGAATTTCGGCTGAATTACAAATCTCACCCCTAAAGCAAAGGCACAGAAAGCGAACCAAAAGTTTTCATACATTGATAACCTGGATTAACATCTGCAATGCTGCAACACGTTCAGAAACTCGCAAGAGAGACTGTGACAAATAACTGCATTTTCAGAGGCCTCAGAAGTCCCAAAATCAGGATTATATGAATATATCTGGAACAGCAAGAAAAAATGTCTCACTTCATCTACACTGGAAGTACTTTATTTTGCTGGGCACATTCCAAGACCTGCTTCCTTTCTGGGAAAGACTAACACAACAAAAACGTTCATATTTAACCTCCAGCACAGGCCATTCATTTGCAGGAAAAGCTGTATTTATGCCTTCTGTAAATTAAGACATGGAAAAGATGCTGACATCAGCCTCTTGCATTCGTTATCCCTAAATTAGTACTGACAATGAGGAAGTGGAAAAAAAATTGCTCCCAGGTTACTTACAAGAAAACATCAGCATTTTCCCCTCTTCTGTTAGGAACAGTTAAACCAGGTCAAAAAAGAAAGCATCACTATTACTATCACTATTCTAATCACTACCCAGTCCAAGTACAGCAGTATGGAAACAGGGCCTCCAGTGCAGGTTGCCTCTCCTTCCCCCTAAGAAAGTCAGGTTCCAGCTGCAAAGGAAAAGAGCAGCAAGTGAATTGCTGGTCCCTGCTGACATCCAGTTACTGCAGCCCAACACAACATGAGCAGGAGCAGAATCTGTTGGAAGTCTCAAGGCAACAGAACAACAGCTGAGGAGCAGGCAGGAAGAAGGGCAACAAAGAGTCCCTTTCGTACTGTTTTAAAATCAAGACTGGTGGCCCATGGTTACAAATGTGTACTGAATTCCATCAGGAAAACAGACAAGTCAGATGGAAGACAGAGAGAGCAGCACTAAGTTTGACTGTTCACTTGACGTTCATCTGCATCATGATCAGTCTTGCACTCTCTTGGAAAACAGCACAAGATGCCCACAGACAAAAGGAAGAAAAGGAGCTGGTAAAGAGTATCTTCAGGAGGCCAGAAAAGGGAAAATCCCATTTGGCAAGGACAAACAAGAAAGATCCTTAGAAGAGAAAAACGAAAGCAGCAAGCTCCTAATTTCAAAGGGATATTGGCAAACACCACAAATGTCACTCAGCACTGACAGCGAGTTTGGAAGCTTTTTGCCAACAGAAAATATTTCCCTATTAAAAAAGAGGAGAGATACTTTAAGGATCTTAATCATGAAATCCTCTTGCACCTTTTCAAACTGCTCTGCAATAAAACGCAGCAGATCCTGCAAATCCAGACTATAACAATTCACAGAGCCAAAACATCTGGAACTTCCCACAGCTGAACACATCAATGGAACCCACCCCAAATATGACCAGCATTTTGCTGTCACCTGAAGTGTGATATTTAATAACCCCCTTCTACTGCAAACTGACAGTGAGGACTAATGAAACACCAGCTACTGTCCCTATTACATGGTTAAATATGCACAATGAGGCTTTTCAACACAAAAGGTCATAACCTGTAACATGACAGCTTTACACCTCTACTGCACTACCTATGTTTTTACAGCCTTTAAACATACAAAGGAAATTATTCAGGTCTGCAATGAGAACAAATTAACAGCAATACACAAACAACCTGTTGTAGTTTGTTGTATTTTCAATACACAATCCTGCTCTAGAATTACTGTCCTATTTAATACTTCTAATGGAACATTTCTTTTTGCTTCAAAGCAGCAACAGAGAGAAAAACAACTCAATCATAAACACTGTTACTGTACACAGCAGACTCCAATGCCCCTTCCTGCTAATGGCTGTTTGAATTAGAAGTTTCAGTGCACTTTAACAGCCAGCAAGAGATGACCTGCTGCTCCTGACACCTGTATTAACAGAGATCCACCAATATGGTTTCAGAAGCCTTTGGAAATACAGCAGGACTAACTATGGAATGACAATGGAAAATCTGTCATCTTCCTACATCACTGCTTCATGCATATCACAGTATTTCTGGGAATGGCGAAAGGATACAATGACCTGAAATCTCCTTATCTCTAGGCCACTGGATATAGCCCATTCTCAAGTTGGTTGTATTTAGATGACTAAATCGAGTGCTTGTGGAATAACTGCCTAAGAGACTGTTGTATGTATAGAACAGCATGTGTCTATCACTGCCTATTTTCCACAACTCTTCCTTCACAGGATAAAACACTTCACTGATTATACCTCAAACTGATTCCAGTAATCACTCCTAGAGGTGTAAAACGGCAGAGGTATCCGAGAGATCTCTTACAAAACATCTGAGAACATCAGAAATGTGTTAATATGAGGTCTCAGGGATTAAACCCAAAGTCTGAGCTAAATTAAATGGAAAACTTTAAGATATTTGCTTAATTACACATATCAAAATTGCATTTCTGATAGATCAGCTTCAGCTGGGGGCAGGGAGGATTTTCATCATTGCAAATATTTCAGTCAAGCAGATAAGCTACACTATTCCAGTATCAGCCAGAAGCCAACAGCCACAACTGAAAAGAGATTACAGGGACAAATCCCAAGAGACAGCACACAACTGTGGCTATTAATGTATTTTCTGACACTGAGGGTAAGTATCCCCAACCTGACAGTCACATTGTCTACGTTCTCAAACCTGCCAGCCAAAAGAAGCCAAATAAGAGCAGCAGAACTGCACATTAATGGTTATCCACATCAGTGATGAACTACCAAAAGTTCAGTCACTAGATATCAGCTACTGTCTAAAACCAGCTGGTGCACGCATCACCTCAGAGAGTCTCTGCAACAGCTATACTTTGCCAAAGTGTGATTTTGTACATAGCAGAGTGATACATCAACACCAGACCTAGCTACTGGTAGTAGTCAGAAACACAACAGAGGGAGAGGGTACTGCTAACCCCACGAAATCTCAAAAGCAGCTGCTTCCTGAACAAGACTGACCCAAAACCTTCCCAATGAAAAGTGAAGCTTGACAAGTCTGTCAAAGGCAATAAGGAAAGCACTGAAGTTTAAGCAAACAGGATCCAACCAGAACTTAAGATCAGTCATAGTTTTAAGGCCACAGGAATCACTGTGGATTAAATCTGCTCTCCTGCATAGCGATCCCCTCAGTAAATCTAACCTCTCAGAGGAATAAGTGACTGTCGGTACACGAGCAGGTGTGACAGTTAAATGCCAAAGAGGCTATTCTGGTCAATAAGCTTCCAAAGACAAGTCAATAAGGATAATGAGAATATAGCATGAGAAGTTTGGCTTATTAAATCTGGAATTAAATCATGCATATTCCCATCTTTACCAGGCTGCTCTGCTGTTGATTTCCCCTCCTTCCCAAACTGGGCCAGCAAAGAAAACACTGTAGAACAGTCATTCAAAACCTGACTCGATTCATGATGCTGCACCTGACCCCACTTAATTTCTGGCAATAGAACAGGTAAGTAGTGTCAGAGAAGGAGAAGAAGGTCTCTCTACTCACCAGATGGCTCCTCCGGCTCGCTTTCATTCTCCTCTTCTGCAGGAGGTGGTGGAGGTGGTGGTGGCAGTTTCTTCTCTTTCTCAGCTTTAGCGTTTCTCTCTTCTTCAGAGTAATACTCATCTTCCGACAGGTTTGCAAGACTCTCATCCATCTCTCTATACTCCACCTGTAAGAAGCACCACAGAGGATAAACGCACTGAAGATGTCTCTAAGCCTCCCTGCTAAAATGAACACTGCAAACAACAAAATTACCTACAGCTCAAAAGGCCTGAGTTACCTTGTCTTATTATGGCTGCCATGTGATAAAACCTCCAACAGCTTTGTGAGTTCCCTGTCTTATCTCCACTAAAGTCTTCGGCACCCAACTGTCCAATAACAGGAACTTCCTGCTCCTACAGAACCCAGTTTATCGGTATTTGTTACATTATCGTTCAACCTCTCTGGCTTTCTCCCCCTTCTTCACCTCCCCGTCAAGCCCAGGGGTAACAAATCACCTCTATGTCCAATCCATATATTCCAGCTTGAATTCAGCTGTCAAACGTGGGTGACCAGATCTGGACACAAGATTCACTGAGGAAATCCCACATGGATTTCCTTGGGTGCATCTCACACCGGTTCAGAAACCAGGCTTTTTGCCCCAAGTTAGAAAGTTTGTGTATTTCTACCTGTTGGAAAGGGGATAAACCACTTCTCAATACGCAGCCATGGGAAAACAAAGAGAAAGCAGCTGCGGCCCTCCAGCACCCTAGAGGTCACCTTGTGATGACCAAAGCCACTCTTCATGTATCCTCAAGAGATCGACACGTCTGTCACAGTCCAAGTTCATTAAGACAGGGCAATAACGGGCACAATTCCCAACAGCACTGGGAAGTCGTGTACAGGAAAGCCTGAATTCAACACGCTCCATGAGCCCCTTTCAGATGCTCACGTTCCCTGCGCAGCACATTGAGTTCTCACTGCCCAGCAAACGCTGCACCCCCAGGATCTCTTGTGAACCCAGGCTCTGAAGCAAGTTTCAATGATCCCACGGCACCATTATCGCAGGTATCTAAACCCAACACAAACTGCTTCTGCCCTAAGGCCCTCTGAAGCCTCCCTTCCTCCTGGAGCTCACACAACTTTCAGAGAACAACCGAGTCCAACGAAACACTCCAAGCTTTTCCCTAGGTTTGTTTTCAACCTGGACACCCTCCTCAACTGAGCTCACCCCACAGACATTCACAGTAAGGTGACCCCGTGCTACCCTGAAGTGATGATGGGGAGATGCTCTGCCAAAAGAGATTAACACCCTTAGCAAACCCACAGACACTGCACTGATTCCTGCTTGTAAACAGACGACTGTAAAGCAAGTAAAACCCAGGCATGGTGCCTTCAGAGATCACAAAACGGTCTGGGTTGGAAAGGACCTTAAAGCTCCTCCAGCTCCAGCCCCCGCCAGGGGCAGGGACCCCTCCCACTGGAGCAGCTTGCTCCAAGCCCCTGTGTCCAACCTGGCCTTGAGCACTGCCAGGGATGGGGCAGCCACAGCTTCTCTGGGCACCCTGTGCCAGCGCCTCAGCACCCTCACAGGGAAGAGCTTGTGCCTAAGAGTCTCCCCTCAGGCAGGTTACAAGATGCACCAAACTGACCTACCCAGCAGCTCCTCCATACAAAGGACCGGTCGAGCTATCAGACCAGGTAAGAGCTCTGAAGAGGAAGCCACTCAGTGCCGTGGCTACAGCACAACAGAGCTCCCAAGAGTGTTTTCAGCCCCCACATCGCGCACACCCAGCCCTGGGCGCAGCAGAGATCGCCAACATCCTCCGCAAGGAGGTTTCCAATAAAACCGCCACAGAAGAAACGGCGATGTCCCCATGGGCAGAGCAACTCACGGGTATTACACACCGGATCACGCCGCAAAGGCACAAATCACCAGGGGCTGTTTGCAGCCCTTAAGTTTCATCGCTAAATCTCGCTATTGACACCCGGGCGGCACCGAGCAGGGCCGGAGCCCCAGCGGCCGCAACAAGCCCGCACACAGCCCGCGGCCGCGGGGACCGCGCTGCCCGCCCCCGCACGCACCTTGGCCCGCTTGCGGCGGCTGGTCCTGCGGCCCTCGGGGGTCTCGGCGATGCCCGTGGTCTCGGCGCCGGGCGCAGGGGCGGCCCCGGCGGCCGGCGGCTCGGACAGCCCGCCCGGGGGCGAGGCCCGCGGCGGCTCCTTCTTGCGGGGCGTGCGCTCCGCAGCGCCGCCGCTCTCGGCAGAGGAGCCCGGGGCCCCCGCGGCGGCGGGCGGGGGCACCGGAGCCTCAAGGCCGCCCTCGCCGCCCGCCGCCGCCTCCGCGCCCTTCTTGCCCCCCGACAGCATCGCCCCGGCCGCGCCGCACAAAGGAGCCCGAGCCCCGACCGGAGGGAGGCCGCGCCGCCGTCTTACGTCACGTCCGGGCCGCACCGGGGCAGAAGGGAAGAGCTTGTGCCTAAGAGCTCAGCTCAGTCTCCCCTCGGGCAGGTTCAGGCCATTCCCCTTGCCCTGTCCCTACAGGCCCTTGTCCCAAGCCCCTCTCCAGGTTTCCTGCAGCCCCTTCAGGCACTGGAGCTGCTCTCAGGTCTCCCCTTCAGGAGCCTTCTCTTGTCCAGGCTGCCCCAGCCCAGCTCTCCCAGCCTGGCTCCAGAGCAGAGCTGCTCCAGCCCTCGCAGCAGCTCCATCCGACAGCTCCATGCCCACTTGTGCTGTTGCCCCAGAGCTGGACGCAGCCGAGAGGACACCAGAGATACAGCGCACAGACGGAGTCGTAGGTGGCAAAGGCAGGGTGCATCGCCGTGTTGGGGGCACCTCTGCAGATCTCACCCCGTGTGAGTGATGCAGCAGAGCAGCAAATAGTGGCAGGCACATGGCAGGTACAATGAATCTCCATGTACCTACCACCGATCCTAATGGGGACCTGGCATTGCGATAACAGCAGCATCTACCAACATAGTGCCCCATAGGGACCCCAAACCCCCCCATGCTCCGTAAGTACCCCAACACCCATCGGTTTTTTATTAATTTTCATTCATGAGGGATCGGTGTTGGGACCGATCTTGTTTAACATCTTCATTGCTGACATGGACAGTGAGATTGAGTGCGCCCTCAGCAAGTTTGCCGATGGCACCAAGCTGGGTGGTTCGGTTGATGCACTGCAGGGAAGGTGTTGGAAAAAAGCAGAATTTTGTATAATAAAAACAATTGTATAAAATTATATATAAAATGATTATGTTTGAGAAATTTATGAATCAATAGTGAGGTTTTGTATATTAGAAAATGTTATAACTTTGTGGTTTTATATCACGGCTGTTCTGTAGCCAGTGTTGCAATAGCAGTCTTAGTAAAAACCTAACATAACCATATATGGTGGAAGGTGTATGGGTGGATTTAGAAAAATAGGTACTGGAGACTATACCCAAGTAGAACCTGTGCATAAGATAGCCAGAAAAGCATGCCAGAAGCAGTCAAAGGAAGATAAGAAAATGCTAGCGTCCACACAAGGACTGGAATATACTCAAGTAAGGGAAAGGTGAAGAGGACAACCTGAGGAAGACTTCTTACTTCATCTGAGGAAGACTTACTACATCGGAACGACCACCAGGCGACCACCAGAGGGGGCTGCGCAAGCGTAGAGGATAGACTGATGTGGCACTCCTTAATGCGTATGTATTAGTTAAATGTTGTCACCCATGTTGAATATGTATTAATTGTGAAACTTTTAGGATATAAATTGCGGACGCGATGTGACGAGGTTGGAACCAGATTTGGGTGCGTACCCCTGGTTTCCCAGCGCTGCAATAAAGCACCTCATATAACCATGCCAGTGGTTATGTGTTTGTTCCTACACTAACAAAGGGATGCCATCCAGAGGGACCTTGACACGCTTGTGAGGTGGGCTGATGCCCTTATGAAGTTCAACCATGACAAGTGCAAGGTCCTACTCCTGGGTCGGAGCAATCCCAGGCACAGCTACAGGTTGGGCAGAGAAGAGATTCAGAGCAGCCCTGCGGAGAAGGACTTGGGGGTGCTGGTCGATGAGAAAATGAACATGAGCCGGCTGCAGTGTGCGCTCGCAGCCCAGAAACCAACCGGATCCTGGGCTGCATCCAAAGGAGCGTGACCAGCAGGGCGAAGGAGGTGATCCTGCCCCTCTGCTCTGCTCTTGTGAGACCTCACCTGGAGCACTGTGTGCAGTTCTGGTGTCCTCAACATAAAAAGGACATGGAACTGCTGGAACAAGTGCAGAGGAGGCCACGAGGATGATCAGGGGCTGGAGCACCTCCTGTATGGAGCCAGGCTGAGGAAGTTGGGGCTGTTGAGCCTGGAGAAGAGAAAGCTGCGTGGAGACCTCAGAGCAGCTTCCAGTGTCTGAAGGGGGCCTATAGGGATGCTGGGGAGGGACTCTTCGTCAGGCACTGTAGTGACAGGACAAAGGGTAACGGGTTAAAACTGAAACAGGGGAAGTTTAGATTGGATCTAAGGAGGAAATTCTTTCCTGTGAGGGTGCGGAGGCACTGGAATGGGTTGCCCAGGGAAGCTGTGAGTGCTCCATCCCTGGCAGTGTCCAAGAGCCTTGGCTGACCTGGTTCAGTGCGAGGTGTCCCTGCCCGTGGCAGGGGGTTGGAACTGGATGATCCTCCGGTCCTTTCCAACCCAAACCATTCTGCGACTCTACGAGTTCTGTTCACTTCATTACAACCACTTTATTTGCTTTGTTCCGTTTTCTCCACGTTTCCTCTGTTCTCAGCCCCGTTCGGGCCCTCGCTGCGCCCTTACCCGAGCCCCCTTCTCGCTGCGCGCTGCCGCCTGCCCCGGCGCACGCAGCCCCCGCGGCCGCACCGCGCGTCCGAGCCGCCGGGGGCAGCGCCGCCGCTGGGCGGCGCCATCGCCGCGGCCGCAATGGCGGCGGCCTTCGCGCTGCTCTGCGCGGCCTCCGCGCTCGGCCCCGCCGTGCCCGCGCTCCGCTACCGCCCGGACTGGGCCAGCCTGGACGCGAGGCCGCTGCCGGCCTGGTTCGACCGGGCCAAGGTCGGGGTGTTCGTGCACTGGGGGGTGTTCTCCGTCCCGGCCTGGGGCTCCGAGTGGTTCTGGTGGCACTGGCGGGGCGAGCACCGCGCCGACTACGAGAGCTTCGTGCGGAGCCGCTTCCCCCCCGGTACCACCTACGCAGACTTCGCACCCCTCTTCACAGCCCGCGACTTCCAGCCCCGAGACTGGGCCCGGCTCTTCCAGCGGGCTGGGGCCAGGTCAGTGCCGGGCGCTGAGCGGGTGCGTGGGGGCCCCTGAGGGGATGGCGGGTCCCTGGTCACTGTGGGAGCCGTGTCTGGGGTCCCCAGCAGGATTCAGGGGTCCCCGAGGGGCTGCGGGGTCCCTGAGCAGCACCCGGTGCTGAGGGGGTGCTGGGTCTTGCTGCTTCCTAAGTCTCGACTCTTCCTGTGTTAAAACCCCTCTGTTATTCTGCAGTTGCTTCTTTACTTCGAGGGTGATCAGAGACTCATGCAATCCCAGCTGGTTTGGGTTGGAAAGGACCTTAAGATCATTGAGTTCCAGCCCCCTGCCATGGGCAGGGACACCTCACGCTAAACCAGGTCACCCAGGGCTCTGTCCAACCCAGCCTTGAACACTGCCAGGGATGGAGCATTCACAGCTTCCCTGGACAGCCCATTCCAGTGCCTCACCACCCTCACAGTAAAAACTTCCTCCTTAGATCCAATCTAAACTTACCCTGTTTAAGTTTGAACCCATTACCCCTTGTCCTGTCACTACAGTTGCTGATGAAGGGTCACTCTCCAGCATCCCTATAGGCCCCCTTCAGACACTGGAAGCTGCTCTGAGGTCTCCACGCAGCCTTCTCTTCTCCAGGCTGAACAGCCCCAACTCTCTCAGCCCATCTTCATACAGGACGTGCTCCAGCCCCTGATCATCCTTGTGGCTTCCTCTGGACTTGTTCCAGCAGCTCCATGTCCTTGTTATGCTGAGGACACCAGAACTGCACCCAGTGCTGCAAGTGGGGTCTCACTCCAGTGAGCCCTCAAAGAGGGCTCCTCGCAGCATGGTTCTTCAGCCCCTTGCTTTTACAGTGACTGGGCCTGCCAGGGAGGCTGGGGAATGTCTCGGGTATTTCCTTTGTCATCCTGATGAAGTACGTTGTTTTCCCCCCAGGTATGTGGTACTGACCACGAAGCATCACGAAGGCTTCACCAACTGGGGCTCATCCGTGTCCTGGAACTGGAATTCTCTGGATACGGGGCCGCACCGGGATCTGGTAGGAGAGCTGGGACAAGCTCTCAGGGAGAGGTACGGCACTGCTAAACTCTGCTGTTGCTGTCGTTTGAATTCTCCTGGCTGCTCTTGACAAACAGTGGAAGATCATTAGTTTAATATAGAGAAAACAGTTCTTAAAGTCTTCTGTGAAGTAATAATGCGAATAACCTGATCTGCCTCTGGTTCTTAATCCCTCCTGCCAGCCTAATCCTTTCCTCTGTGTTCTCTGTCCTCCAGCAACATCCGCTATGGGCTCTATCACTCCCTGTTAGAGTGGTTTAATCCACTCTATTTAGCTGACAAAGAAAGTGGCTTCAAGACCCAGAACTTCGTTCTAAAGAAGACGATGCCAGAACTTTATGATCTCGTCCTAAAGTAAGAGCTGCGACTGCTTAGAAGTCAAGAGTCCTGGCTTCAGTAGTGTAGAGAAAGATTCAGAGAAGAGAGGGGACAAATGTTAATTCTTTGTGTGAAGCATAAACCTGGTAATGGCAGGCAGTAGGAAGAGGAAGCTCCATCGCCAGGAACACAGTGTTCCTTTGCGGGAGGAGGAAATGAGCCACTGTGAAATAACACTCATCTCTCTGTTAGATACAAACCTGATTTGATCTGGTCGGATGGAGACTGGGATGCTCCAGAGTCATACTGGAATTCTACCTCTTTCCTTGCCTGGCTCTATAACGACAGTCCTGTCAAGGTATCACTTTCAGCGGTCCCTCATGGCCAGCATTTTATGGGTATGGGAGGTTTGGGAGCAGTGAGATATGAATGGGATCAAGACAGAAACCCGCTGCAAATACCAAATGTGCCTTATTCTTTCACATGCACAAAAGCCTAAACTGTGTTCCTTGGGAAGACTCCAGTGGCCTTTACAGCACACACATGAGAGGCTCAGAGCCCAGGAACCTTCTTGCCTCAACTTCTGCAAATACTGTGAGTGAATAGAGAGAGGTTCTCCCAGATTGGAATTCAGCCTTCTCTGGAGGATCCTCGCTCTCATTCTGTTGATTACACAGTGGGGTTTAGGTGCTTACCTCCTGAGATGCCTTTGCTAACTTAGGAGGGATAATGCAAGCTGAAAAGGGAGAACATTCTCCCCACTGAGCTGAGTTTCTTCTTTCAGGACACTGTTGTTGTTAATGATCGTTGGTGCCGTAACTGCTCCTGCCATCACGGAGGCTACTACAACTGTGCTGACAAGTACAAGCCAGGGACTCTGCCAGCTCACAAGTGGGAGATGTGCTCCTCCATTGACAAGCTGTCCTGGGGCTATCGGAGCAACATGAACATTGTAGAGTTAATGGATGAAGCAAGCATCATTGAGGTAAGAAATCTGGAACCAGAATAACAGGTATGGGGGGATTTACTGAGAGGTTTCCTTCAGCCTCCTGCTTGCTGAAAGAGTTGTTGTGTTCCACACAATCAGGCTGGAGCTAAAGGAGCAGCTGATGAGGACAAAGCCTTCCTCAGATTCCTTTTTTCTCAGAGGTGATTATAATGCCATTTGTTACCTTGGTTTATCTGTCACAGGAGCTAGTGCAGACTGTGAGTTTTGGAGGCAACTACCTGCTCAATGTGGGACCTACAAAAGAAGGGGTGATTGTTCCCATCTTCCAAGAAAGACTTTTGGCCCTTGGGAGATGGCTGGACACTAATGGGGAGGCGATTTATGAAACGAAGCCATGGAGGGTACAGATGGAGAACAGCACAGACATGGTGTGGTAAGGACCCTGCTGCATGGTGTCATCTGAGCTGGCATGGCTTCCTTAACCTGTTCTTACATTTAGTATGCTCTGAAGTGTTGCCATCAGGTGCAGATGGCACTGCAGCAATATGCTACAATTGGAGTGCTCAGGTACTGCCCCAAGGTCTTCTCTAGTTTGAATTGCACGAATGTAGTTCATCTGAACACATACAGTTTGTAAATGTAGAGATGTTTGCTTTTAAGCTGCTAGAGGACGACACTGATCTCTGTTACCCAGCTGAGAAGGGCAACAGTGAACCAGAAACTGCTACAAACCAGAGTTATTTTGCTTCCTGCCGTGTGTTCAGGGTAGGAATGCAGAGCAAAGAGCAGCATATCCGCTCTGTTGACCACAGATGAGGCAAGGACAGATTAGCAAATGACACGTGGACTTTGTTTGGGTTTCATCAGCCAGTGCTGCCTGGCCAAATGGTGGGTCCAAAGTGGCAGGTTTTGGGATGAGGGGAAAGTAGGGGACCGCTGAGCTGTGGCAATAGGCAGCTGGTGTTCTTGTGCCGTCTGGGATGGGGAAACTCGTATCTATTCTCTCTCTTAGAATCATAGAATAGTTAGGGTTGGAAAGGACCTTAAGATCATCTAGTTCCAGCCCCTGCCATGGGCAGGGACACCTCACACTAAACCAGGTCACTCAAAGCTCTGTCCAACCTGGCCTTGAACACCATCAGGGATGGAGCATTCACAGCTTCCCTGTGCAACCCATTCCAGTGCTTCACCACCCTCACAGGAAAGAACTTCCTCCTTATATCCAATCTAAACTTCCCCTGTTTAAGTTTGAACCCGTTACCCCTTGTCCTGTCATTACAGTCCCTAATGAAGAGTCCCTCCCCAGCATCCTTATAGTCCCAGCACCCTTACATAGCCTCTTATGTGGCTCTTGACCTCGCTCTTATAGGTACACTTCTAAGGGACCTGTTGTCTACGCCATCTTTCTGCTCTGGCCTCGGGACAACGTTCTGCAGCTGTCCTCACCTGCTCCATCCCCAGACACACAAGTAAGGAGCTTGGTAAACAGATAACACCCTCTGAGGGTCTGTCCTGGGCACGTGTGAGCTGGGAAGGGTCCAACCTGGCTTCATTTGGAAACTGGGGAAAGTGTGGAAATTGTCATCCTGTGCTTCTCGCCCTGGGGTGCTCTGGCCTGCCTCCAGATCATTGCAGAATCCCAGATTATTCTCCAGCCTTTGGATCACTGTTAACACAGGGCATTGGGTATGATTTACCAGGACAGGCTTATTGTCTGCCACAGAGCAAGCAGAGACACTTCTCCCCCCAGAGTTTTTTGATCCTATTGGCACAGGGAGGTAAATAACAAGCCTCACACACAGAAGGAATCACTGGTCTTGCGTCTCCAATTCAAATCAGGTACACTGACCCCTCACTGTCATTGGAGTGACGCAAATGCTGGGGTGCCCTTTGCTCTAAACAAACAGGGCTGAAGCCTGCACAGTAAAAAAACAACTGAGCGTTTCCCCTGCCCTCCTCTGCAGGTGACCATGCTGGGGCTTGTGGGAACACTGAAGTGGCAGAAGTCCCCTGGTGAAGGACTGCTCGTAACACTGCCCTGCATGCCTCCATCCACCCAGTCTGGCTGGGCACTCAAGCTTGAGGGTGTGAAGTGATGGCTGCAGGATGGAAGCAGCAATGTGCCCCTGCCTTCCCTTCAAACTGAATCCAGGAGGATTTTTCAGTTACTGTTGAATAAATTGGTTTTCTCATAAGAGAATCTCTCTTCCGGTCCCTTTTGCCTGTGATCTAGGTGTCAAGCGGCCATGTTTGAAGAGATCTAGAAGAAATCAGCTATAGAAAATCGTGGTCTAATACAGATCCATTATTTATATTCTGGGGAACGCAGCTGTAAGCAGAAAAGGTTTGTTCTGGTGTGCTCAATTGATGGAATCACAGAACCATAGGGGTTGGAAAAGACCTTTAAGGTCATAAAGACCAACCATTTCCCAGCACTACCAAGGCCACCACTAACCCGCGTCAATGATGGCCTCATCTACACGGTGTGTGAACACTTCCAGGGTTGGTGACTCCAGCACTGCCCTTGGGCAGCCTGTTCCAGTGCCTGAGCACCCTTTGGGGCAGGAATTGTTCTTCATCTCCATCTAAACCTGCCCTGGTGCGGCTTGAGGCGGTTTCCTCTTGAGCCATCCCTTGTTCCTTGGGATCAGAGACCAGCCCCCTCCTGGCTGCATCCTCCTGTCAGGCAGTTGTAGGGCACAATAAGGTCCCTCTTGAGCCTTCTCCAGACTGAACCCCCCCACCCCGGTCCCTCAGCCGTTCCCCATCACACTTGTGCTCCAGGCCCTGCACCAGCTCCATTGCCCTTCTCTGGCCCCGCTGCAGCACCTCAGTTGCCAAACAGCGATCTGTACTGAGAAACCTGTGTGGACTTTGGAGAACTGGCACCGGCTACCAGTGACCTGCTCACGGGGCATCGCCCTGGCTCCCGTGATGATGCTGATACAAACGCGGAGCCACGTTAAGAAGGGGAAACAGGGTGATGGCCCCGTTGCCAACCCGGTCACGCCGGTAGCTTCTGGTGCTGGAGGGCGCTCATCCAAAACAAACACGCGGTGCCTATTTAGGGGCACGGGCCAGCGGAAAAGCCTCCGTGTGATGAGCGGCTCCCGAGCGGCCGCACGGTGCCGGTGCCGGAGGGAAACATGCCGCAGTGCGACACGGGCTCGCTGGCGAGGGACGGCACGCGGGGACCGGTACGAGCGGGGTCCCTCTCGGGGGGGGGGGGGGGCGGCGAGCGGGGAACCGGGACCGGGGCTGGGACGGGGACCGGGATCATCGGGATCCACGGCGGGGGAGCTCGGCAGCGCCGCTGTCATGTGACCATGAAGCCACACACACACACACATACACACCCCGTCTGGTCACGTGAGAGCGGTCGGACATGGCGGCGGCGCGGCGGCTGCTTCCTCGCTGGGCGGTGCCGTTGCGGCCGGTGAGGGGGATCCGGGGGCCACGGGTTCGGGGCCCGGCCCCGGCGTTCGGGGCTCGGCGCTCTCCTGACGCTCTCCCTCTGTCCCCAGGTCAGCTCCGCGGCGGCATCCGGAGCCCTCCCGAAGCGGGTGAAGGTGGTGGAGGTGGGGCCGCGCGATGGGCTCCAGAACGAGAAGGTACGGACGGGAGCGGGGCTGCCCCAAGCGCAGGGGCCGTGGTGCCACCAGCAGCCTGCGCTGGGTGGTTTTTGTTTCTGTGTATTGTGGCAATAACAACCGACAGTAATTCTGTTCTTCTTAGAACGTTGTTCCGACACCGGTGAAAATCAACTTAATCAACATGCTGGGCGAGACGGGGCTTCAGGTCATAGAGGCCACCAGCTTTGTTTCCCCCAAGTGGGTTCCCCAGGTCAGTATTAAAGTGTTCAGTAGAACTGTGTGTTAGAAGATGCCTCCTCATGGAGAGTAACCTGGTCAAAAGCTTCTGCTTGCTCCCAAATCCCTGCCACTGGGAAAGAGCAAAGCCAAATAAAGGTGCTTGCGACATCGCAGCCCTTTGGACCCTGAGGAGGAGCAGGCAGCAGCTCGGGTACCAGCAGTGTCTGTGTGCGGGTGACTGCTCCCACTCTGGGTGCAGCTCTGCTGCCTTTGAGGGGCCCATTGCTCTGGTTCCGAAACAGTTCCATCCCCATTATAAAAACAGGGTTTGGAAATGATTTCTCATTCACAGACGTGGGCGCTGTCGCCCTCAGCAACCTCTCCTTGTTCCCCTTGCAGATGGCTGACCATACCGAAGTCATGCAAGGGATCACCCAGCTGCCTGGTGTGAGTTACCCTGTGCTCACCCCGAACCTGAAGGGATTTCAGGCTGCGGTAAGAGGTGGCAGCATCAGGACCTTCGCAGTGTTCCCGGGCTGTGGTTAAGGATGGGAACGCTATGTTCCATCCTGCAGGCAGCAGTCTCATCTTGTAGCTCCTTTCCAAGGGATCATTTTGCTGGGGGAGTAAGGATCTGTTGTTTGGAAGTAGAGGATCTTAAGGTCCTTTCCAGCCCTAATTATTCATGAGTCTATAATAGAAAATAACTTGAAGTATCTTCTGTTGTTAAAAAGGCACCTGTTTGAATTGGCAGTGGTGCTGTCAGTCTTACCTGCGCGTCCCGCGGCTCTCCTGACTGCACCCAGCTGTACTGCTGCCTCTGTAACCTCACACTTCTTTGGTGTGAGACTTGGATCTCATCATGGTTTTGCTGTGGAGTGAACTGAGGAAAGAATTGGGTTATTCAGGAGGAAAGTGGGGGAGAAGTCTTTTTGATAGAATGGGAGCATTGCAGTTGTGTTTGTCATTCCCCTCGCAAGAGAAATCAGCTCACTTGAAGTTGTGCTTTCTGCTGGCAGGTGGCAGCAGGAGCCAAAGAAGTGTCGGTCTTCGGGGCAGCATCTGAGCTCTTCACAAAGAAGAACATCAACTGCTCCATCGAGGAGAGTCTGGAGCGGTTCAGTGAAGTGATGACAGCAGCGAGAGCAGCCAACGTTCCTGTCCGTGGGTGAGGGATTCCTGCTGCAGAGATGTAACTGCCCCGGTTCCTCCCTGTGGAGCTGGCCTGGGCAGCGCAGGGGGATTGCTTTGCAGCTTTACCTGGTTTTGGGGGGTGTCTCTCTACCGGGATGGGTGCCGGACATGTGAGCTCAGTGCATGGAGAAGCATTGGTGTGGGAACAGTCACACTAACACGCTGACTTTTGGAATAGGAAATGAATTCTTCCATTGTATGGAGCATGTGAGGTGCAGCACAAGCCCTGCCTGGCCTGGCCGGTACAATCTCACTGCAGTTCTCTAGCTAAGGGTGTATTTTTTAACCACAGATACGTTTCCTGTGTCCTTGGCTGTCCCTACGAGGGGAAGATTTCTGCAGCTAAAGTTGCAGAGGTGAGTTCATCAGCTGGGTGGGTTTTGTCTCGCTTTTATGGACGTGACTTGGACACTGAGGATTAAATGGTGTCCAACCATTGAATTGGACTGAGGGGAGACTGGGGAAGGTTACAGGGAGCTGCCACCACGGTGGGGAGGGCTGAGTGAAGCTGGAATGGATGGGAATTGAGGGAGCTGTGGGGACTTGCAGATGTTTGATCCTGAAGAAGAGTTCCCAAGGTGCTGCATTCCAGGGAAGCATGCACCGATCCCTGTCTACAGCCAGTGTCCAGCTCTGGGGAATGGAATGACCGAGCTGCCTTCTCAGTAAGCACCTTGGCTTCTGCACAGGTCTCAAAGAAGATGTACTCGATGGGATGCTATGAGATTTCCCTCGGTGACACCATCGGCATTGGGACCCCGGGGAGCATGAAGGAGATGCTGACAGCTGTCATGAAAGAGGTGCCAGTTGGGGCTCTGGCTGTTCACTGCCATGATACCTACGGGCAGGCTCTTGCCAACATCTTGGTAGCACTTCAGGTAAGATCCTTGCTCTGGAGTGTTGCATCTGTTCGTGTTTACTTGGGGTTTGGTTTTGTGCTTGCTGTAAACTGTGGATTTGAGGGGCAGGATGAGGCACAGTTCATTGGTTAAGGGTTACTGATGGTGGGGTCGTTTGCAGATGGGTGTGAGCGTGGTTGATGCTTCTGTCGCTGGCCTTGGAGGCTGCCCCTATGCCCAAGGAGCATCAGGAAACGTTGCCACGGAGGACTTGGTGTACATGCTGCACGGGCTGGGCATCCACACGGTAAGCACCAGCCTGCAGCAGCTGAGCCCCTTGTACCATGGCTCTGCTCGGGCTTCAGCAGGGGTGCAGAATGTGACCTAGGGAGCTTGAGTGAAGCAGGCAGAGCTACGCAGGATCCCTGTGGGTCTGGTGGGGGCCTTGTTGTGCCATGCCAAGCCCACTCCTCTGCCCTTTTCCAGCGCACTGTGATTTCACCCTCACTGTCTGAGTCACACCAGTGAGCAGCAGGCACCCAGGGCCTTGTGAAAGCACCCACTGGGGCCCCTTCACCCCTGCTAGTCTGTTACAGGGCAGTGTGACTGGCAAAGCTGGTGCCAAGGTGTGTCTTGTCTTTCTTTCCATGAAGGGTGTGGATCTGCAGAAGCTGATGGACGCGGGCACGTTTATTTGCAATGCTCTCAACAGACGAACCCATTCCAAAGTGTCCCAGGCCTCTTGCAGACTGTGATACCAGATGGAGTTTCTTCTTGGACCAAGAAGAAAGGAAGGATCCAGGCTGGCTGGGTTTCCCCTCTGATCATCGGTGCCCTTTCCAGACGCAGTGTTTGGGAGGAAATGCATAATCCATCAGAATCAGTGACGAAATGAGAAGAAACAAACCCCAGGACTACTGTGTGCAACCTTGATGCCATCAGCCATCTGCCTTAGGGAAGGGAGGATGTGATGGGCTGAGGGAGAAGTAGTGGCCACAGCCCTTGCCTGGGAGCTGTGGTCTCCAGCACCAGCTCAGAACAGGGTCTGGTAACTTCTGCCTTGAGAGGGTGTTGCCATCATGCTACCAGCAGGGGATAAAGCACAGCTTTTCCTATTAGAGCCCGTCTCCAGGTCAGGCTCGACCTCTCTGTCTTTCTCTGTCCTCACTACAGATGCTAAGGCTGAAACTGAAGGTCTCCCCTTCCTCATTCAAGTGCCAGGGGCAGCCTTGGACCTTCTGCCTTAGTGTTTAGGGGTTGTCATAATGGGCTGTATCTGTTGTAAGGTACTTCTAACTACCAGGAGTAATGAACACGTTATTTAATATTCTAAACTATTAGAAATTGAGTTGAATTAAATGAGCTAAGGAGCTTTGGCTGCTGGTTTGGTGCCTTTTCTATTCACCCTGGGCTGGGGCAGTGTGGAACACATGTGTTCTGTGCACACCTGTGTGTGTTCTGTGCACATGTATGTTCTGTACATATGTGTATGTACTGTGCACACATGTTCTGTGCATATGCGTATATTCTGTGCACATGTATGTGTTCTATGCACATGCTTGTTCTGTGCACACCTGTATGTTCTGTGCACATGTGTATTCTCTGCATGCGTGTATGTTCTGTGCACACACATGCACTGCGCACACTTGTGTGTGTTCTGTGCACACGTATGTTCTGTACATATGTGTATGTGCTGTGCACACATGTTCTGTGCATATGTGTATATTCTGTGCATGTGTGTTCTGTGCACACGCTTGTTCTGTGCACACCTGTATGTTCTGTGCACATGTGTATTCTCTGCATGCATGTATGTTCTGTGCACACACGTTTTGTGCACAGACATGTTCTGTGCGCACACGTTCTGTGCACACGTGTTCTGTGCACACATGTGTTCTGTGCGCACACACGTTCTGTGCACACACGTGTTCTGTGCACACACGTGCTCTGTGCACACACGTGTTCTGTGCACACACGTTCTATGCACACACGTGCTCTGTGCACACACGTGGTCTGCGCACACATGTTCTATGCACGCACGCGTGTTCCGTGCTCTGCTGGCCCCGCCCCCTACCTCCTCTGAGCCAATCACCACCCCCTCACCACACCGCCCCCCGCGCATGCGCGCTCCGTGTCTCCCTGTCCCCTTCGCCGCCCCGTAGCTCCGGTGACACGTTTCCATGGGCGAGCGGCGCGCGCGGCCCCGGCGGGGCGGGGCTCGCGGCCGGGCCTTAAAGGGGCCGCAGCGGGCGCGGGGGCAGACCCGGAGCGGCGGCGGGAGAGCGGCGGGGACCGGAGACCCCGCGCCCCTGAGGTGAGCCCCGGCCCCGAGCTGCGGGCCCGGCCCCTCAGGTAACGCCGGGCCCGGCTCCAGCGCCCTCAGGCAAGGCCCGGCCCCTCGGGTAACCCCCGTCCGCAGGCACGGGCAGGGCAGCGCCGTGGGGCGCGTTTGGGTTTCGGTGCGGCTCCGGCGGGGATTGGAGTCGGTACCGGGGGTGCTTGCCCGCGGCCTGGCTTCCCGGCTGTCACCCCGCGCACGCCGTGTCCCTGCGCTGTGCAAGGAGCCGGTGCCGCCGTCCTGGGGGGCACGGGGTGGGAGGGGAGGCTGGGGAGCCGGGTGGGCAGGGGCAGAGCTGGCAGCCCCGGGCACAGCACCCGCCCCGCCGCTGTCGGCCGGGTCCTTGCCCTTGCGCCGTGGGATGGATCCCGAGGGATCTGTGCTGCAGGGCGCGGGTCCTGCGCGATCCTGGCTGGAGTTAAGGAAGAGCGAGGGGGTTGTCCCGGTACGTGACACGTGTCAGCTGCACCCCGCCTGTGCGGGAGGTGCGAGCGGTGCCGCGGGGCGCGCTCCTGCCCTGCCCTCTCCGGATGTCCTGGTGCAGGCAGGGCTGGTGCGGCGCTGCCCACGGCCTGCCCGTCCCTTCCCCGCGCAGGGGCTTCGTGTGTGTCCCCCCCCAGCCCCGCACTGAAGGGCCCTCCCTCCACAGGGAGCCATGGCAGAGAAGATCCTGGTGACCGGCGGCGCTGGCTACATCGGCAGCCACTGCGTGCTGGAGCTGGTGCAGGCTGGCTACGTCCCCGTGGTCATAGACAACTTCCACAACGCCATCCGAGGTACCGCGCGCCTTCATCCCACCCCACCCCATCCCATGCCAGGGCTTCGGCCCCTCTCAGCCTGTGCTGGGGCTGTTCCAGCTACCCCAGCGCCTCGCTCCCTTCCCTGTCCCCAGGGGCGGATGCGCTCCCCGAGAGCCTCCGGTGCGTGCAGCAGCTCGTGCGCCAGCCCATCCTCTTCCAGGAGATGGACATCACCGATGGGGCAGCGCTGCAGGAGCTCTTCAGCAAGGTGAGAGCAAGAGCCCCAAGGAAGGCTCTAAGGGGTTTGTGCTGGGGTGGGGAGGCAGGAGCTGGGCAGGGAAGAGAGCGCTGAGGAGGTGCTGTGAGCAGCAAACGTTCCTCCTGGCCATGGAGAGGACAAGGGGAAGCTTATGGCTGCTTTCTGCCCGGAGCTCCTGCCTCCTGCTCACACCAAGCTCTGTCCCTCGGCAGCACCATTTCTCAGCCGTGATGCACTTCGCGGGGCTGAAGGCAGTGGGAGAGTCGGTGCAGAAGCCCCTGGAGTACTACAGAGTGAACCTCACCGGGACCATCCGGCTGCTGGAGGTGAGTGGAGCCGGAAGGCAGAGTGGTTGGGGCTGTTCAGCCTGGAGAAGGCTGAATGGAGACCTCAGAGCAGCTTCCAGGGTCTGAAAGGAGCCTATGAGGGTGCTGGGGAGGGACTCTTCATCAGGGACTGTAGTGACAGGACAAGGGGTAACAGGTTCAAACTGAAACAGGGGAAGTTTAGATTGGATATAAGGAGGAAGTTCTTTCCTGTGAGGGTGGTGAGGCACTGGAATGGGTTGCACAGGGAAGCTGTGAATGCTCCATCCCTGGCGGTGTTCAAGGCCAGGTTGGACGAAGCCTTGGGTGACCTGGTTTAGTGTGAGGTGTCCCTGCCCACAGCAGGGGTTGGAACTGGATGATGTTAAGGTCCTTTCCAACCCAAACCATTCTGTGATTGTGTGGTGCTGGGTGCAATCCTGCTCGGGAGGAGCAGAGGGGCTGAGCTGGGCTATGGAGCTCACTGGCTCAGTGGTGGCTGCTCCCTGCTCCTCAGGCCATGAAAGCCCACGGCGTGAGGAACCTGGTGTTCAGCAGCTCTGCCACCGTCTACGGAGACCCCAAGTACCTGCCCCTGGATGAGGAGCACCCAGCTGGAGGCTGCACCAACCCCTATGGCAAATCCAAGTACTTCATCGAGGAGATGATTCGAGATCTCTGCAAAGCAGAGAAGGTGCGGAGCTGCCCCCGGGTGCGCAGGGCTGGGAGCTGAGCTCTTTTCCCACTGGAGCACGCTGGGGTGACCGGGCACTACGGGATGGATGTGTCTCCCCAGGACTGGAATGCCGTTCTCCTGCGCTATTTCAACCCCATCGGTGCCCACGAGTCAGGCCTGATTGGAGAAGATCCTCAGGGGATCCCCAACAACCTCATGCCCTACGTGGCGCAGGTACTGCCCCGCTGCAGCCGTCAAGGACCCCCTGGCTCATGGTGCCTGGGTGGGGCAGAGGCTGACGGGGCTCTCCTGGTCTTGTCCCTCTGTGCAGGTGGCTGTGGGGCGCCGGGAATTCCTGAGTGTGTTTGGGAATGACTACAAGACAGATGATGGAACGGGTATGGATGGAGCAGAGAGACCCCAGCCCCTGCAGCTCCCTGCCCAGCCTGGCTGCACCCCTTTGGGCAGGAGAGCGTGGCCCTCACCCTCTGCATCCCCGCAGGCGTCAGGGATTACATCCATGTTGTGGACTTGGCCAAGGGCCACATCGCTGCTTTGAAGAGGCTCAAGGAGAACTGCGGCTGCAAGGTACCGGAGGCGGTCAGGGCTGTGGGGCTTGGGCCCTGGGGATGCTAAAATGGGGCCTGGCCCTTGTCCCCTTGCACAAGCAGCAGACCCATGTCTTCTCCTTCCAGATCTACAATCTGGGCACAGGCACCGGCTACTCTGTCCTGCAGATGGTCCAGGCCATGGAGAGAGCCTCAGGGAGGGAGGTAAGGTCTGACCTGCGCCTGCAGGGCCACGGGCACAAGCCCTCAGTGCCACGGCAGCCCCCGGCACTGCTCCCTCAGCTCCTGGGGCTCGGATCCCTCCCCTCCACTGAGCCCCTTGGTGCTGCTCTCGCTGCAGATCAGGTACAGGATCACGGCCCGGCGCGAGGGGGACGTGGCCTCCTGCTACGCTGACCCCACGCTGGCCGAGCGCGAGCTGGGCTGGAAAGCTGCCTTTGGCCTGGACAAGATGTGTAAGAGCATCCCCAGCCCCTTCCTGCCCTGTGCCAGCGGCTGTGCCTCTCCTGCCCGCCCTGACCCTGGCTCTCCCTGTTGCAGGTGAGGACCTGTGGCGGTGGCAGCTGCAGAATCCCACAGGCTTCAGCAAGAACTGAGCCATGGCCCCGGGGCTCCCCCGGCTCCTGGGCTGCTCCCCAGCGAGGCTGTGATCACCCTGGGTGCAGTTCCACTCCCCTCCTGCCTCTGGTGTGGGGCAGCCCCAGCCTCTCCACTCCTCATCCTCCCCACTCCCCCAGGTCCTTTGCATCTCAGAGCAGAAACACAAGGGAAAACACAGCCAGGGCCCTGCTCTGGCCCCCAGGGCACAGAGACCCCTCGTGGGACTGCACAGGGGCTGGTGCCCAGCCCAGCAGGGACCTGAACCACCCCTCCCCTGCTGCACCCAACCCACCCAGCTCGGGGGGCAGGGGCTGTTCCTGGCTTCAGGGGGAGACCAGGACTCCTACTGCCTCCCTGCCCTGGGTACAGGGAGGGTGCTGAGCACCTACCTCATGGCCTTAGGCCCCCGGAACCCCCCCTGATCTCCAACATCTACAGGGACCAAGCATATCCCAAGCCCAGCTCCCCAGGGGCAAGGCCCTGATGGCTGCCAGGGGCTCCCCCCAGCCCCATGCCTCTTTCTCTGCCCCCAGTGTGGTTTTGGGCACAAACTCTCATCTCCGCTGTGCTCCAGAGGAGCCCCAGCCATAAGCCCTGGGCCCAGCTGTGCTGCACGCAGCCCCCCTGCTGCCATGAGATTGGGCTGGGGCCTGGCTTTGCTTCCACGTTGCCTGGGGCAGCCACGTCCACAACCCCATTGCCAAAGGCTCTGCTCCGCTGCCCAACACCGCTCCTATTTATCCTGGGTGCCTCCACCCGCAGCGGGAGCCGCGGTGCTGCTGCCCCTTGGCTCCGTAATTTATGTTCCTAAGTTATGAATGGAGCTTTTGAGCTGATGGAAATAAAACTTCCCTGCTTCCCGACGTGGCAGAACCGGGGGCCGGAGGTGCCACCAGCGCGTCCTGCCCAGCCACGAACGATGCCAGCGCGGCTCTGGGAGAGGTTCACCATTTATTTCACCTTGTTTGTGACTCTGTGGAACACACACAAAAACCCCCAAACATGGACGAGGAAGACGAAAAAGAGAGGAGAAGAAGAAGAAAAGAAAAGAGCTGTCTTGAGGAATGGCGAGGAGCTGTTCCCCCCTCCCGGGTCCTCAGCATGGGAGGGGAGCCAGCAGGAATGCTCTGCCCAGGGGCCAGCGTGGCCACCGCGCCGTGCCCAGGGATGGCCACGGGGCCTGGGCCCCCGCGCCGCGCACGGCTCCGGTTCACAGTCACATTGGTCAGTCCATCCATCCGGCAGCCCTCGGGTACCCTGCGGGGAGCTGCGGCCCCGTCCCAGCCCCTCGCAGCCTCCCAGCACAGGAGGGGAGGACACAGCAGCGTTAAACCAAAGTAGAAGCAGCAGCAGGACCGGACCCCAAGCAAGGGAAGAGCCGAGCTCCCCCCGCCACCAGCAGCACGTTTGCTGGTTTAAGACTTCCGAAAGGGCGAAGGAAAGAAAAACCCACCCCAACCCAAAACAACCCCGGAAACCAACCAAGGCTGGGTCTGACAGAGCCGATGCTCCGCGGAGCAGGTTATTGCTTTGCGCGTCCCAGGCGGGAGGGCACGGCTGGAACGGAGCCCCCCCCTGCCTCCTGCAGCAGCCGGACAGGGCTGGACCCCCCCGGCAGCGGGGCAGGAGGAGGGAGCAGGGCCGTGGGGCTGGGCAGGGTGGGTGGTGTGTTCAGCAGTGCCGTGGGCTCAGCCCATGGGGGAGGCGAGGAGAGGGGCAGCGCTGCTCAACAGCAAGAGCCCTCAGCCCTGCGGGATGGGAGGGGATGGCAGGAGCCCACCCACGGAGGGGACATTCAGGGCCCAGGGGGGGTGGTGGGGATGGTCCCAGCCAGGCCCCCATGAGCGAGGCCAAGCCTGGGCTGCAGCCTCCAGCCGGCTGGGCAAGGGAAGCCAGGAAAGCTGTGATTGTACATGGAAAGGCCAACAGAGCCCCCAGGCTGGGGCGCAGCAGCACCCCAGCATTAGATGCTGGTGAGATGATGGCTGGGAGCAAACCTGCTTCCTCCAGCTGCGCCAGGAGCCGTCCCTGGGGGCCGGTGGCCTCTTCTCTCCTCACCTCCCCCTCCCCGTGCCAGCCCAAGCCCAAAGGGAAGGAGAAGTAGCAGCAAGAGAGACTGAAGGGCTGGGCTGGCGCCGGGCGGGCTCTGTGGCAGAGCCACTCGGGTGCTGGCTGTGAAGGGCAGCGCTCTGGGGCTCTGAGGGCACAGAGCTGGGCTGAGGGAGGCAGGGACGGCTCCGGGCCCCGCACGGGGCTGAGGAGGAGATTGTAAAAGCAACAAGAGGAGGAGGTGATTATCTCCAGGAGGGCAGAGCTGCCCCGGGCCGACGGCTGAGGCTGCTGGGGAGTGTGCGTGTGCGACAGGGCAGGGGCCGGGCCCCATGCGAGGAGGTGCAGGAGCTGCGTGGACCTGGCTGCAGCCCCAGGCCATGGGGCAGCCCTCGGTGGTACCAGCCCAGAGCAGAGCCCCGAGGGGTCCCCATGGGAGAGTCCCGGGTTCCTGAGCTCCCACCCAAAACCCACGACTCGGCCGAGCGGAGGCCGGGAGCAGCTGCAGAGGGGATGGGCTGAGGGCAGAGCGGGAGCAGAGGGTGCCCCGGTCCTGCCCTGCAGCTGCTCCTCTCCTCCCGCCGCACCGGGGGCACGTCCCACCCCTAATACTGGTACAAAACAAACCAAACCCAAGAGGAAAAGCTCACCCGCACCGGGCCGGACCCGCACACCACGGAGCCTGACCCGGGGGAGCCAAGGGATGGGGAGACCCCCCCCAGAAACTGCTCAGAGCAAGAGAAGGAGAGAAAAGGCCGCTCTAAGACTTGCCTTAACTCCAATCTCAGCTCCGAGAGAAGCAGGGAGAGACGGGCACCCCCGGCTGGAGAGGATGCGGTGCGAGGAGATGGGGAGAGGCAGGAGGTGCGGAGGGGGCCATGGCTTCCGTGTGCAACGGGCGGGTCACGGGGGGAAGGATCCGCGGCTGCAGCCTCAGAGTCCTTCCCTGCCACAGTCTGGATTGGCTCCGCTTAGATCCGGGGTAACAGCTTCTCGATGAACTCCTTCACTGCCATCATCTCCTGCAGAGAGCAGAGCCCATCACTGCGAGCGCAGGGCCACGAGGGCTGCGCAGCCTCCCCGAGTGAGTCCAGGAACAAACACATCCCACATCTCCTGGACTCTGCATTGTCCCTGTCCTGCCTGACCCATCATGATCGGTCCCAAAGGTCCCGTCCCCTCTCTCTGCCCGAGGCACTGACCTGAGGACAGGAACTGTGCATCACCCCGGGGTAGGTTTTGAACTGGACCTTGGTGGGGGTGACGACAGATTTCAGCTTCTCAGCGGTGAGGGCCCCGAAGCGGACGGGGATCATGGGGTCCATCTCCCCGTGGCACTGCAGGATGGCAATGTCCTTGTTCACACCATTATTTGCTGCCTGCAGCCAGGAAGGAAGTGCTCAGGAGAGAGAACACAGAGCAGGGAACGGGGCCAGCGCTTTGTCTGCATCCCTGGGCAAACCGCAGCGAGCTCCAGATGGGAAAATCCCCCCTCTCCCAAGCCCTCCCTATGGACACGCGTGGCGGCAGCAGCGCGAGGTACCTGCGGGAAGGCTTTGTGCAGCGGCAGCCAGCAGCTGAGCGCCACGATGCCGGCCAGCTGGTGCTGGCAAGTGAGAGCCGTGTACAGCGACAAGGCACCACCCTGCGGGGGGGAAGCTCCGTCAGGGATCCAGGCAGGATCCGCAGCCCCGGCTTGCCCCGCATCCCCCCGTCTCCTTGCCCCCCATCTCCTCTTGGAGGGCCCCAACCCTCAGCCCGCTGCACATCAGCCCCGCTCACCTGTGAGAAGCCCCCCAGGATGATGCGGTTGGGTGGGATCCCGTTCTTCATCTCGTGCTCGATAATTGCTTTAACTGGAAGGAGACAGCGGGTTGGGATCGCAGGAGAACAGAAAGGAAGGAGAGGTGGAAGGAGGGCACCCGCTTCCATCCCAGTGAGGGAGAGGCACCCAGGAGCTCAGTGCTTTCCCCTCCCCAAAGCTTCTTACTGTTTTCTGCAGCTTTCTTGATTCCAGCTTCATCCTCGGGTGCATCCGGAGTCAACCCCATGAGGTCAAACCTGGGAGAAGCAGCAGGGTCAGCCCCAAACTTATCCCAACACGCAGGGTGTGGGGAGGAAGGAGCTGGGTGCGCTCTGCCCTCCCCCTGACTCCCACAGGGCCGTGCATTTCGGCTCTGCAGTGCCCCCCATCCCTCTCACCCTCCTGAACACCCCCCCAAAAAGGGTCCCACCCACCCCTGCCACCCACAGCACTGACCAGGAGGGCATCACCATCTTCATGTTGAGGGTCACGGGGATGCGGGGCCTGCAGAGGGAACGGTTCGGGTGGTTTAGTTCAAGAGAAGCAACGCGGAGCCGAGGGGAGCGGGGTGACCGTGCTGCAGGACACCTCTCCCAAGGGCCAGCAGCGGATCAGTGCCACCAGAGCCAGCCCAGGGGATGGAGGAGGAGCTCCACTGCTTTTGGCTTTTAGAGCCACAAGGGAGAGGTGGAGGACAGGAAGGGGGAGAAAAGAGCCTCGAGCAGCAGCTCCTGTGGGGACCTCTCTGCCTGCAGAGAATGGGGCCCTGCGTAAACTGACCACAGCAGGAGAGCAAACCTCACTGCACAGCCCCGCGGGCAGGTCAGGGCACAGGCCACCCATCCCCAAACAACCTTGGCAGCATGAACAGGCACCAGAGCCCACCCAGACCCCTTCCCAAAGCAAGCGCAGCACTTACGCGTGGGGGCAAATGTATTTCACATAGGGCAGGCGGATGGAGGAGAGCGCATCAGCCCAGCTGTGTCTGTGGAGAGAGGAGAGAGGAGGGAGTCCATGGCTGCCTCAGCGCTCTGGAGGATGCTGGTGAAGGTGAGGGGCTCCCCAAGGACAGGTTTTCTCCAAGGCTGCTGCCCCCCTGCCCTTGCTTGGATGTTATTTCAGCAGCTCCTGCCCACCCCGGCAGCCTGAATCCCATTGTGGACTCCGGCTCTCCCCTGCAGCAGGGCAGAGGCAGCACACGCAGCCCTGCAGCTCTGGCAGAGGAGCTGCCACGAGCAGGAGGGGAGGGAGAACGTCCTGTGCTACTGCTGTTATCTCCCACTGTCCTCTAAGGCGGCCTTGCCCATTAGAGAGATGCACTCGCACAGACACTGCCCATCTGCCAGCCCTCGCAAGGGCTGGAGAACCACAGCAGGCATCTGCCTGCCTGAAAGCAGAACATCAGACCCGGGGGGGGGCTGCCAGGCTGCTGGGATCATACATATTCAATGCACAGAGCTCTGGAGCACGGCACAGGCTCAGAGCCCTGGACAACCCTCGGAGCTGCCCTTGGGCACAGCAGTACCAGGGCTTGCAGCCAGCACACCCCAAGCTGGCTCCAGGGATACTCACCCCGTGTCTCCAAGGCCATGTAAGAAAATGACCTGTTAAATTAAGCAGAAAAACAAAGGAATTAGCTGGGGGAGGCAGGGCTGGGCTCATGGGGCAGAGGCAAAAGGCCGCTTAGTCACTAACTAGAAGAGACTCCAACAGGCAGACAATACCTGACGCTAATGACGTGTCTCGGCACCTCTGAGCATGATGGATGGGTGGAACAGGCACATCTCTGTGCCACAGAGCCTGCTGTCACAGCCAGCTCCGGGGGTGGCACAGGCCAAGGAGCAATGGAGCATCCCGCACGCTGCATGGCACCATGGAGAGCGGAGCTTGCCAAGGACTCACACAACCCACCCCCATGGGCCCATCAGGGTTAGGGCAGCCCCTAAGCCACGGGGAGCAGAGGATTTTCTTTCTGGGGATTTGCCTTTAAGAGCTTAAACGGCCAAATGAGACCCGACTCTCACTGCCTTCCCTGCAGGCCAAGCCCACGCTGGAGCAAGCACCAGAAACAAACAGCCCAGCCCAAAGGGCAGCTCCTTTTCCCCAGCAAGACCAGACCTTGCTGGTCCCGCATCCCCTCTGATGCACATCCATAACGCTGAGGGATCGCAGGCTCCGCTCCCGGCTCCTCTGAGCCCTGTGGAAGCAGCTCCGGCTCCTCCAGGCCACTACAAGGGAAGAAGCCAACGCGAGGAGCCTGGTCCTTACCGCGGCCGTCTCCCGCTCTGCCCCTGAGACAGTCACTGCGTCAGCGAGGAGGGGGACAGACATGTTGTTACCACACATACACCGAGAGGGACTCAGACACTGGCACCTGCAGGACAGAGCGACACGGGTAAGGCAGGAAAAGAAACTCCTCTCCCCCCCATCCCCGGCAGCTTTTTGCTCCAGAGGCACCAGGTATCGAGGGGAAGATTAAAGACTACAGGAGGGCTTTGATGTTTAAAGCCCTTGGGGCAGCCCCGCTCTGTTCCGGGCCCAGCAAGGCTGGAGAGCCAGGAAGCAGCAAACACTTCCCCTGCCGCAGCACCAGATGCGTGCGAGCGGGGATGCGCGTGGGGAGCGTTAAAATTAGCTCTTGCTGTTACACCTCAAAGCCAAAGTTGTTCCTGCGACGGTAACGGCGTGGGCAGAGGGTGGCCGGGCCGCGCGCAGCCTCAGCATCCCCTCCCCGCTGCGCCCGGAGGAGCCTGACCCACATCTGCTCCCACCGGGAAGCAGGAAGCGGCAGCGCGGGCTTTACAGCCCCACTGGAAGGGCCAGCCCTCTTTTATGGAGCGTTTAGGGATAAACCAGAGCATCCGGACGCTGGCCTGAGACCCAGCCCTGTGCTGACACCCAGAGCCTGTGCCCCCCCCGCCCCACCAAGGGCTCGCATCCCTGTCCCCCTCGCTGCTCAGCCAGGCGGGCCGCTGCTGCTGTCCCCATCACCACCACCCCCTGCAGCACCAAGGGCCGGGGGTCCCCTCGCAGATCACGGCCGCTCGTGGGGCAGGCAGCTCAGGCAGAGCTGAAGTCCCCCCCACACCACCCTGGGACACAAAACCCGGCAGCGTTCGCTCCCCGTCCGGCCCAAAGCCCCGCATCGGCGGCTCCCCGCACGGCAGCCCCTGACCCCCGCTGGCCGCCCGGCACCGATGAGATCAGAGCGCGTTGACAGCGCTGCCATCGCACCCCCCGGGGCCGCTCCAGCCTCCCCACCTCACAGCAAGCACCAATCCCCACAGGGCGCCGGACGGGACGGGGCCACCGGAACCCTCCCGAGGGGCCGGCACCCCGCTGCCAGCCTTGCCCCACGCAACAGCCGCCTCCTCCGGCAGCGCGGCCCCGGACCTGCCCGACCCGTTCAGCGCCTGCTGCCCCGGCTCGCATCGAACCGCGGCCACCGACGGGCTCCTCCGGGCCGGCGGCGCTCGCGGCCCACGTGCTCGTGTGTACTCCCCGGTCAGAGCAACCGGCGGGGAACAGCCCCTGCCCGCAGCCCCGGCTCCAGGGGCTCTGCCCCATTCCCGAGGGATTCGCCGCCGCACAACAGAGCAGAGGCAGCGCCGAGACACCGGAAGGATGAAGCCCCCCCCCCCCCCCCCCGGTACCTGCGCAGAGCCGGGGACCCCCAGCCCGGCCCCGCACCGACCGCGGGGGCCGCAGGCGGGAGCCTCCCGGCCCCTCCCGCAGGCCCGGGGAGCCGGAAGCCCTCAAAGCCCGCCTGAAGCGGGCAGGGGCGCGGAGGAAGCGGGGCTTTGGGGCGATCCCCGCCGGGCCGGCAGCGCGGCCCCGTTACCGGCAGCGCGGCCCCGCCGCGCCCACCACGAGGCCGGAGGGCGCCGGGACCCACCCGGGACCGGCTGGAGCCGGAACCACAGCGGGTGGGGGGGGGGGGACGGACGCGAACCCCCGGTGAGCCCCCCCCTCCTTCCCCCCCCCCCCCCGCCGCCACCCCCCAGTGGTACCGCCCGCTCCCCCCCCCGCACCTCTCCCGCGGGCCCGGCGCGCGCTCGCCTCCCGGCTCCCCCGACGCGCTCCCACCGGAACTTCCGCCCGCCCGGTCGCGGCGGAAGTGACGCACCGGCCTTCCCGCAGGGGGCGGCCATGATGGCGGAGGCGCCCTGAGGTAGCTCCGTGCCCCGGGGAGCCGTTCCTCTTCTTCCCCCCCCGCCGGCGAGGCCCCGAGCACGGCCGCTGCCCCCCCCCCCCGCTCACACACACAGGCTGTGGCCCCGCGCACGGTTTATTGTCAGTCACAGAAGCACCGGAACCAAAGCGGAGCGAGCGGCCGGGAGCCGCAGGCTCCGCCTGCACCGGCCCCAGGCAAAGGCCCGCACACGGAGCTGATCGCACCCTGAGCCATGCAGGAGGGCGGTTCCGCCCCTGCCGTGTCTCGGCTCCCGGCAGCGCCGTCAGGAGATGAAGTGAGTCTGGGGAGTGAACTGTTCCAACTGGTGATCCGCTGGGTTTGCTGAGGCTTCGTAGTTGCAGATGGTGACTTCGTGGCGATGGGCCTGAGTGAAGGTGAACCGCGTGAGGCCAAAGGAGGGCAGAGTTCGAGTCCTGTCTAAAACACCCGGCTGGGGAGAGCTGAGCTGGGTCCTGCACCGTCCATCACAGCCCCCCCC
Source organism: Lathamus discolor (assembly GCF_037157495.1). NCBI lineage: Eukaryota > Metazoa > Chordata > Aves > Psittaciformes > Psittacidae > Lathamus > Lathamus discolor. The sequence goes on from NC_088901.1 coordinate 5,134,762, forward strand.
CCTTCATCCTCACCACCACAGCCCAGTTCGGCTGTAATCCAAAGCTGGTTTTACGCTCTTAGCAGCGTTGTTCAACCTCTGCCCTCGCTCACCTCCATCCACTCTCCTTTCAGGCCTATGTAAAAGATCTTCGTTGTCTCTGCTCCGAAGTTCTTCGGGAAGTGGATGGAGAGGTGGTGAACATTGGAGAAACGGGCAATTCTGAAAGAAAACACACCCTGAAACCGGAGCTGCGCGGGCAGGATCCTGCGGCACTGAGTGCGCCTCAGGCCTGGCAGCACGGACCCCAGGGTGCAGGAGCAGCTCCCCTCACGCGGCAGGGAATGGGGCAGCGAGGAGCTGTCACAGGGCCCTGGAGCAGGGCCACAACTCTGGGATGATTCCACATCCCGAGGAGGCCTGGCAGCACAGGCACGCTGCTGCTGCCTCTCACTTGACAAGAACAAGATGGCAAATTCCACTGTGAGCAGCGTTGGGATGCAAGGGAAGGATTTGCCCCCATCTAACACGTCCCTAAAGCCTGGTGGTGCACCCATGGGCCAGACAGACACACCCTGCCCCCAGCCCAGTGTCGTACTTGGTGGGATACTCCAGCTCGCCCGCCGGGTCCCGGTTCAGGCTGAACGTTTGCTCTGGTTCCCTGGCTGCGTCATCAAAGGACATGTGAGGAATGTTCCTGAAGCTGGGAAGAGAGGGAGGAAACCCAGGAAGTTATTAACATCCAGGTCAGCCAATTGCCTTCCTCCCCATCCATTAGCACTACCTGGATTCTTCTCAATAATAAGAAACTGGATTTGCTTTGTCTTCTACGGGGGGAAAATACCAACGCCACCACAAAGCATCATTCCAGAATACCCAACACCCTGAAGAAACAACAGGGAAGAGCAAGGAAAAAAGCTGGGGAGATGCAGATCTCAGCACGCTTGGGTACACAGAGCAACCAAGACACATGGAGACCAAGGGAAACCAGGACAACTGCCCCAGCAGAAAGCTGCAATTACAGCTACAGCCAGACTCAGCGTTGGCTCAGGAATTTCCATGCACAAGGTGATCCCTGTCAGTGCTTCACGTCCATGTTTGTGGAGCACAGAGGACAATGATGGCTTGATAAAGGCGTATTTCCACCCCAAACCCCCAGGCAAGAGCTGCAGAGCACTCAATACTCTCGTTTCTATTGAGAGAGGGACAGTATTAATAAGGATTTTCGTCCCTTCAGGAGCCAGGCCCCGGGGCTCAGCACAGCCTGGTCCCCCCGCACTGCACCCCCTCGCTGCTCTCATTAGGTACAAGGTGCTCAGCTCAGTTCAGGCTAAGCAAAGCTCAGGCTGCTTTCACTCACAGCCTCATCTCTGCTGGGTGGCTCCCGTCGTCTTCTCCCATCACAATCACTCCTTTTAACTTCACGGTGCCCGTAAACCTGCCGGGAGAGGCGGAAGCGCCGGTTCCATCTCTGCTCCCCTCGGATCGGCCCCGCTTACGGCCCTGCCGGCCGAGGGACGGGCAGCGCGGGGAGGGCACTTACGGGACGTTGAACAGCAGCTCCTCGTCATCGTCGCTCTCCACGAACTGGAGGGAGAGAGGAGCGGGTCAGGCCCGGCCCGCCCAGGTACGCGGGGGCAAGAACGGGCCCCAGGGCCGCTCCTTCCCTCCCCGCCGCCCTCCGGCCCCGGTGCAGCCGCACCTTGGTGCGGTCGCCGCGCTCCTCCCAGGCTCGGAAGACGAGGGCTCCGCTGCCGTCGCGGCGCTCGTTGAGGCACTGCAGGCGCTGCCGGTCGATGCGCAGGTAGAGCCCCCAGCCCGCACCGCGCTCCCCGCCGCCCGCCGCCTCCTCCCCGCAGCACCGGCAGCGGCCGTGCCCGTGCGCCATCCCCGCACCGCCCGCACCGAGCCTGCGCTGAGCACCGCACAGCGCCGCCCCGCGGCCGGGAGGTGCTCGGTCCCGGTGAACCGGGTGACGGGAAGCGGCGCAGCCGGGCTGCAAGCGGGAGGGGAACGGCCACCGGGCAGCCGGTATTTAACACCGCTCAGAGACAGAAGAGAACAAGCAGGCAGGGTCCAGTGTTTGGCTTTTATTGAGACATGATTTTCGGCTTTTCATATAACTTATCTAATTAAAATATTCATCTTAGTTACCACAAAAAAAGGGAACATAGAAAAGTGTATGTACACAGTTAGGGACCGAAGTACAAATGCAAGTCAAAGTCATCCCCCTCCCGCCCGCGGCGTGGCGAAGGGGGAAGAGGCAGCTCTGCTCCGTTCCTTCGTGTGTGTGTGTGTGTGTGTGTGTGTGTGTGTGTGTGTGTGTGTGTGTGTAGCACATAGGAATTGCACAAGTAACACCCCGGGCACCGACCTCAGTTCTGGCCCCCTCCCTGCCATCCAGCCAAGCTGCAACACAGACACAGGCAGCAGAGCCCAGGGCAAAGAGGCTGTGCTGAGAGGGAAGGGGCATCACCCTGTACCAGCAATGCTTTGGGCAGTATCACATCTGAGTGGCTCCTGTAGTGTTCATCAAGGGGCAGTTTAGCAATACCCAGCTCCTCTGCTCAAGGCTCCCTCATGGCCTGGCCCTGACACCAGACTCCACTTCCCTCCCCCTCTGCCCCTAGCCCAAAGTACAGAGGAGAAATAAATGGTAGCACAACAGTCAGCAGAAGGTAATATATTGTTATCTAATTAAAAATACAGCAAAATTAAATACAGCAAAAATGCAAGAGTAAGGAGCCATTATTTTACAGCACAACCACACTGAAATGCTGCACGGGGACGTTAAAGCATCTGGGACTGTAACCAACTTACAGCACGTGAGAGTCTGAGAACATTTTTCCGAGACCTTCAAAATAAGGAAAGAAAAGCCCAAATAAAGAGGCAGGTGTGCAGAATGGGTTTAAAGAAAGACAAAATAAAAAGGAGGAAAACAAAGACAGGATCCAACAGAAATCAGAAGCATACATGGATTTTTCTAGAGCCCTATAGGGAGCACAGCAAGGTGTCCCAGTCAGTGCACAGACAACTCCACTGGTTCAGCATTTCGCAGCCACACAAAGCCAGCAGCAACAGCATCCACCATCGACACCTTTTCCACCTCGACAGCACAATCCCAAGGCAGCAAATATGGCTTGGACCAGGAGAACCTCTCCCCTTTCTGACCCAGTTGGATCTCTGAGCCCTGACAGTGCTGCCGCCTGCCCCTGCACAACCTGGGTCTGCCCAGCTCCATCCCCTGCTCACACCGCCTCTGGTGAGGTCATTTTTGTAACCCACAAGTGGAAGCGCTCACCACAATCAGGCTCGATGGCCCACACCCAGGGGCAACAGAGCTCTAGCCCCTCAGACACCAGGTACAACCCATTCCCCAACTCCTGCTACCACCCATACACACATTAAACACAAACCACGTTCCATTATTCACTTCCCTCCAACACTAGGCAAGTGGGTTTAGGTTCCAAGACTAAAATCCTTGCTTTTTCCAAAGTGGGGGCAGACATACAGGGAATAGCCAGGATTTAAAATGGAAATAAATCCTTCCCAATTGCACACAGGGAACATGATAAAAATATTCCTTCTTCCTACTAAAAAAGGCAAATTGATGCCTTCATTGATCTTTAAAAACTGCTTCCAATTCCAGAGGCCAAGACCCCTATAACCTTCTCAATTAAAAGGAAAAAACAAAGGAAAAAGACGTTAAAATCTGACTTGGTGCACAGGAAAATTTCTCCCCAAGCCCTTTGTAGTTTTCTTCCCAGTAGCCAGCAGAAGACAACAGCAGCAGCAGAGAAAAAGTCCCCAGTGGCTCTTGGCATCCCTGCACAACAATGTAAGCATCCGGACAAGATCTACAGTAACAGCAGAGAGAAGGTCAAGAGCAAAGATTAAGAGACGCAAGCAGAGAGCAAAGCCTCGGGACTTGACACACTTGCCAAAAGACTAGGGAGCAGATGGGTGCTGCCTGTCCCAGGGAGCCCAGGAGGTACCAGATCACAAGGAAGGACACCCAGTGTCCACTCAGCCACATGGAGCCACAGAGAGGCTGACCCTCGCACTGCATCAGGAGGGGGAAGACTACTGGGAGCAACATAAATACCAGCGGGAGAGGGGGCAAAATATTAATTAAAACCATTTTATAATTTATGAAGAGGTTAAATAGTAAATAGTCTCTGATCTTCCACTCTCAGCAGGTGCCAAGACTTCACATTTTCTTGCGTCGGGAGGTTTTGTACACCCTTCTTTTGACGGACGACAAAGCCAGAAACAGGATGTTAAGGGCAGGTGGAAAAGAGGGGGCTTGACACTGAGAAAGGGACCAGAATAGAAGATAAAATACTGTGCTGTTGTCTTGTGCAGATCAAAGCTTCTCCCAGCAGCTGCAGCCTCCAAAGAGTTCAAGGAAAAGGGCTGTACCTTCTCCCCCTTCAGTGCCACTCCCCACCAGAGGGCAAGTCCCAGATCTGCACTGCAAGCTTATCTCCGAGAGAACCTGTTTTTGAAAGCTTTGATAGTCTTTGCCATCATGGGTGCAATTTCTGCAACAGAGGAAGGAAAAAACCCAAATCAAACAAGAAAACCCCACAAGAGAACAGCAGTCCCAGGCTGGGAGAGCAAAGAGCAGTTCAAAGCTGCTTTCTGCATGGCAAGACAGAATTCCACTTCAGCTCTCCCTGTTTCTTTCCCAAAGGGAGCTGCACTACAGTGCCAGTGTTCCAAACAGCTGGACAGACACAGAGGGACAGCAGGAGGGACAAGGCAGGGTTTCTGCTGCACTGGTACCATCAAGCGCAGGCTGATGCAGCCAGCACTGAGCAGGAAGGTGAATGAGATGTTCCCCTGTGCAAGAAGTTTGACCAGACTTTATCGCCCTCTCCCTTTATCTCCCTAAGGAGTAGGGAGGGGAGAGAGGTCACCACCACCAACCCTCCCACGCAGCCTGGATTTCCCTACAGCAGAAGCAATAGATTTGTGTGCTTGTAAAGGAAGAGATCTAGGAGACCACAGGGATGTTGTGCAGTTTGTACTTACTCTTCACTGGTGGTTTCTTGGGGTCGTAGGAGGAGAAGGTGCTACCTGAAGATGGGACAGAATGGGCACTGCTGGTGCTGGGCCCATCATAGGACTGCTCCTCACTCACACGAGTGTGGCTTTTGCTAGATGTGTACAGGACTGGTTTTATTCTGGAACAGAGATGGGACAGGCATTTCAGAAAAGGACTCACTGTGGTTTGATGCAATTCGTCAGACACAAGCCATGATACCCCATGGAACCAGCAGTGACCAGGATCTCCACAACTCCCAGCAAGGAAGAGGCTATTCCAAGTTACAAGGACCTCCCGGACACACAGAATCCTTCCCTGCCAGGATGCAGAGCTGCAGAGGGGGAGCTGGCAGGAAGAGGCCCCAAGCAGCAAGGGCTCCTGAGCAACACTCACTTGGTCTTCTCTGGCAGCAGAGGTCCTCCAGTTCCAAACTTCTCTTGTCTCCTTCGTACATCCCGAGGGGGCTTTGCTGCAGAGTTCACAAATGCCATTTTGGCCACTCTACCTGTAGGAGGCCAGAGGGAAACACTGCTCAGATCCAACTTACTGTCTTACCACAGCAAACTCCAACCTGCTCTCCCCAGCCCATCCATTCCAAAGCTCTGGCAATAGCCTCCTCCCTAAGGTCTGAACCTCTTGCTGTGACAACACGGGCTGTGAGGAATCAGACTGATCATGTCAGCTCTTCTCACAGTGATCAAAGAGCAGGAATGCTTTCTCCCACCATGGTTTTCTTCAGCCCCAGCACAGAGAAGCCACTCAAGGAGATGCCTCTGCAGCCCTGCACATTCTTGCTGCAGAACATTCTCTGGTCTGCACCACCACTTCAACAGATGAAATCGAGGGTCTGCTACACCACTGAGCAAAGGCCATCATGTAAGACCAGAGAGCCAAGCAACTCCTCTATTGGCCTAGATCCACACCAGTCAGTCCCAAAGACCTTCTCCACACAAAGACATCTCCTGGGCAGCTTTCCCAGCCCCCTCTCTGCTCCTTCAGCCCTCCTTTACCTTTGGGTTTGTTGGCATGAGCAGAGCCGATGTTCCGCGCCAACATGAGCAGCCGCTGCTCTCGCGCGTCGTGCAGCCGCAGGTACATCTCCCGCCAGGACTCAAACTCCTCTGGCTTCTCGTTCTTGAAGTCTCGCAGACAGTGATTGTGCCACAGTTGATCCGTATCCTCGATGAGGACCTGAAGCAAACCCACACGTGAGCTGGGATCCCTCCCGACACCTTCACTCCCCTCTCCTTCAGCATCAGATACTGCCAAGTCACTGGAATGCCACAGAGGGGCCTGCTTGCAGCAAGAGATGGGCAGGCGGCAAATCCAGGAGGTCAGGACAGCAAAAGCCACCTCTTGTTGAGCAGAGCATTGTTCTTTACTGTTCTGCTATTGCAGATGAGGACAGAACCACTCCCGCATGTCACCGTCACCTCCCCAGGCCAAGGCACTCACATGGTTACATTCCTCAATGCGGTACAGCTGCTCTGGGGTGCATCTCTCCAATACTGGCTCCAGCACGGAGAAAGGGACACCACCCACTTCATAGATTGCTAGAGAGAAGCAAGATGCACAAAGTATTTACCCTGCTCCCTCCTTGCTGAGGAAAGGGTTTGACACCTTGAAATGCAGCGGAGGAAACTGCAGCGCTGCACGAAACTAAGCAGTACAAGGGGAAGGAGAAAGGAACCATGAGTGCAATAGCACTAACAAGGCATCAGGCACCAGGAACTCCAAATGGCTCTGTTGGCCACTACTTCCAGTGCTTCAGCACTCCCCCAAGCACATGGACTGCTGCTTCCTGCAGTACCCAAGCTTTGAGAGAGCTCTGTCCCACAGCGGTTAGGATGCCTTGTGACAAGGACAACTTCACATGCAACTGCTGGGATATGTACAAACAAGTCACCAAGACTTCAGTGTACCTGCAGGGCAGCGTGAGCCACACAGATAAGGAAAGGTACTCACAGTCAATGTTGTTACTGAGGACTCTGATGCACTGCTGATACAGAGACATCATCTTGGGGAGGTAGGCAGTTTTAGAGCCTGAATACACTTGCATCTTTGAATTCAACCGGCGCCCTGTGAAACCTGCTTCGCTCTCTTCAACCGGCGAGGACACTGCTGCAAAGGGAAAGACTTGGGGTAAGAAGGGAACAGGGAAAAGAAGAGCTCACCCTTATGAATGGCACAGCAGACACAAACTGGGAGTCACCCAGAAGCAACCTAAAGGGCTAAGGCTTCTCCAAGAGACCTGCAAACTAGCTTCAGGAAAGGCAATTCCAAAGGCCAAGCCGCAAGAAGGGTCAGCAAAGGATCTTCCCAATGGAAGAGCACATGGGAAAACAACCACCTTCGGAAAACTCTGGGCACCAGAGGCAAGACACCAGACCCCAACAGGAAGACTTGAAGCCAGGCAGCAGCTGCTCCCACTCCCTCCCACAAATGATGGCTGCAGCCTGTTTCCTGGCCAACATACCTTTCCTTTTCGTCTGGGAGCAGGTAATGGACTCGATTGAAGGAAGAGGGCGGTAATTGGCCTGGATTGGAGGCAGTGGGATCTCTGGTAACGTTGGTACCGCATCTAAAAGTATCTGGAAGGAGAGGAGGTACATGCAAGTAAGCCAAGAGTGCACAAGAATGTTACATCCTCCTGGTGTACAAAGAGCACTGAGCTGCATTTGGGCTGTGTTTTGTAGAAGCCACTCAACACCGACTGCATCAGGAAACAGCCTCAGGGGGGCTGCACTTCTGCATGGCTCTATCTAGGCAAAGCAGCCAAAATTTGGGAGCTGAATCACTCAGCTCCCTCCAGTACAAGCCATGAATATCTTTAACCTACTTGGCTCAGTGCTGAAGGCCTCTGGCAAGAACCCAAGTCAGATTAACAGTGCAAAGAACTAGAGAAAACACAAGAGAAGGCTGGCAAAAACAGTTCCTTGATCTCAAACACTCATTTACCTGTTCTGTCTCTTCTCCTTCCCACCTCCTGCAAAAAGACTCTGCAGTGGTGGTAGAGAGAGAAACCTCATGAACTGAATGAAGGAAGCCTCTAACCCAAGGCACTTACCAGAATGAATGGCAAAGTATTTAGCTGAAGTTATCATAGAATAGGTTGGGTTGGCAAGGACCTTAAGATCATCCAGTTCCAACCCCTGCCATGGGCAGGGACACCTCACACTAAACCATTCCACCCAAGGCTCTGTCCAACCCGGCCTTGAACACTGCCAGGGATGGAGCATTCACAGCTTCCTTGGGCAACACATTCCAGTGCCTCACCACCCGAACAGTAAAGAACTTCCTCCTTATATCCAATCTAAACTTCCCCTGTTTAAGTTTTAACCCGTTACCCCTTGTCCTGTCCCTACAGTCCCTGATGAAGAGTCCTTCCCCAGCATCCTTGTTCTCTTTTATTCTCCCTGTTTTTGTATAAATGCATTTTACCTATTGCTTTTCTCTTCTCCCCTCCCTCTTCACCCGCTTTTCCAGCAGAGTCCCACTCCAACAGCACACAGCAACGCCTGCAGGACCAGGAGCAGCCGCTCCCACCTCCTTTGTTCACTTTCAGATGCTTCAAAGCCCTCACAGCCTTACCCTCTTTGGTTTAGGAGACTCTGGTACTTTCTTCTCTGCTTTTTTCTCACTTGTTCGCTTGTGGCTTGGACTTTTCCAACTCGAGCTCGAGCTGTTGGTACTGGCTTTGGATCCGTTCTGTTTGCTGTGCCCTCGGTCTTTCTCCCCAGCTGGCCCAGAAGGTTTGACCACTTTCTTCTTCTTCTTTTGGGGCTGGTCGTAGCTGAGGTACGACTCAAAGGACATCGTTGGTTGCTCAAACTCATCCTCCACTTCCCCCTCCCCAAAGCTGGAGGAGAAGCCCACAGACTTTTTGTCCACGTCAGAGGCTTTGCGCTTCCCCTCTGCAGATTTTAAGCTCCCAGAAATCCCCTTCTCTTTCACCCTGTTTGAGGAGTCACTCTCAGCTTTCCGTTTCTCCCGCTCAGAGTTCGAGGTCTCCAAGCTCAACTTGGGCTTTTCCAATTTGCCTTTTTCAGAGTCCCGATGTTTCTGCTTCTTAACGTGGTTGTCCAAAGCCTCCCCTGCGTGCGGCACCATGTGCAGCTTCTCCTTTCTGGAAGCACCGCTCTCTCGGTTCTTCTCCTTCTTGATGCCGTCTGACGTCCTCTGCTTGTCCTTGCTGCCCCCTGCCACAGGGGCCTCTTGGAGCTGCTCTTTCAAAGAGGTTTTGTGCAATCTCTCCGGGCTGAAGGCAGAGCTCCTGTCCTCCTCTCTGCCATCAAGTCGCTGCTTCTTGTGAGACTTATGCTCTTTGCTTCGACTCATGTTCCCTTTGTCATGGAACTCACCGGGGTTCCTTTCCCGGCCTCCCTGCAGCTTCTCCTGAAAGCTGTGGCCTTTACTGGCTTTCCGATGAAATACTGTTGGTTCTTCCTGCTCCTCAGAGCCATAAGGGTCTGTGTACATGTCCTGAGGGCTCTCACTTGGCTCAGGTGACCCAGCCTGTCCACAGTCCGAATACTCCTGATCTGAAGAGAGCACTGGGGAAGATCTGCCCCAGCCCTTCCCCTCGTGGCTGCTATAGCCGTAAGTCTCATGGACTCTCTCAGGCCTAGGATACCTTTTGGACTTCTTTTCCCTATGATCTGGGCTATAAGACTGGCTGCAAGATGGCTGGAAGGGTTCTGAATACTCCTGATCAGGTTCCTCATCCTCTCTGAGGGAGGATTCCTGATGTCTTTTGCTTGAACTGCTCCTCTCATAGTCACGGTCTTCAGAATCTACGTTATTTCTAAAGGGACAAGAAAACAAAATAGATTAAACCATCAAAATACAAGAAGAACCACTCCCCATGGACCACATGGATGGGAACCTGTCTTACAGAAGACTCCAGTTGTATCCGGTAGTTTTGTGGCAAGGAAAGCACAAATTCCCTCAGGCACAGCAGCATTCAGGGATTTAGGAACTACAGTTCTAGTGCAGGAATTCATTAAGCCATTTGGTTAGACTCAGACTTCACACTTCACTGGCAAGCAGAGATGGATGCATACAGAGACTCCTCCATGCCTGCACACTCCCAGCTGCATGGTGCCTGCTCAGCATGCAGGGATGCCACAGCCCTTGAAATGATCATGAAAACCTGACAATCTAAACCATCTCACTGCCGAGTTGTACACAGCTTGGTTACTGCAGCATGCTTGCTAGCATCAACCTGCGCTTTCCATAGGATGCTTGCACACCAAAGCCTTTCAAAGCAAGCCGCTTTCTTCACTTGGGCCGACAACTTCCTCTCTCGAGCACTGTAAAATGGGAAGCACGCAGATTGCATCTCTTGCTTCATTAAGGGCATTTTCCTGCCATCTACTGTTAATCTCTTCATCAAACTACCAGTTCTTGAAAATCGGCCCCTTCTTTCACGGCAAACTGCAGCGTCAGCAGCCCAAGGCACTGCGGCTACCAGAGGCAGGAAGTTAATGCCAAAACCAGGCAAAAACCCCATGCAGGGTTAGCACATTCGTGTTACAATGTTTTCCAGAGCCGTCGCTGTGCTTCCTTGGCCAGAAAAGTTTATGGTCTCCACTGCAAGAATATAACAACGCCAAGTGAAGAGGGTCACGTACCTGTCTGCCTCCTGGGACACCGGCACGAGCTTCTTCCACCTGGCTACAAGGTTCTTGGCAAAGTCTCCCACCAACTCATGTTTCCGTAAGCTGTTCACGGTCTTCCCAACACCCGTCTCCTTCATGAGAGAGCCAAGACATGAATTCATCAACAAACCAGTCGGCATTCCCCCCTCTGCTAAACTCCAAGTGACTAAAGTTCACCTGCTACCCAGTGCTGTAGGCAGAAGTAAACCTTCTTGATCAAAGGGCGAGGATATCACATACATTGAGTTTTCAGCAGATACCATAGAATAGTTTGGGTTGGAAAGGACATTGAGATCATCCAGTTCCAACCCCCCTGCCATGGGCAGGGACACCTCACGCTAAAACAGGTCACCCAAGGCTCTGTCCAACCTGGCCTTGAACACTGCCAGGGATGGAGCACTCACAGCTTCCCTGGGCAACCCATTCCAGTGCCTCACCACCCTAACAGGAAAGAATTTCCTCCTTAGATCCAATCTAAACTTCCCCTGTTTCAGTTTGAACCCGTTACCCCTTGTCCTGTCACTACAGTCCCTGATGAAGAGTCCCTCCCCAGCATCCCTGTAGGCCCCCTTCAGACACTGGAAGCTGCTCTGAGGTCCCCACGCAGCCTTCTCTTCTCCAGGCTGAACAGCCCCAACTTCCTCAGCCTGTCTTCATACGGGAGGTGCTCCAGCCCCTGATCATCCTCGTGGCCTCCTCTGGACTTGTTCCAACAGTTCCATGTCCTTTTTATGTTGAGGACACCAGAACTGCACACAATGCTCCAGGTGAGGTCTCACAAGAGCAGAGCAGAGGGGCAGGATCACCTCCTTCGCCCTGCTGGTCACGCTCCTTTTGATGCGGCCCAGGATACGAATATCATTTATTAGCATTCAGTAAATCAAAGACAACTTAACTTTTCCCTTGTCAAACACTAATTAATTGTGTTAATAAGCCAAGCTAGTATTTAGCATGGCCACTGGTAAGTCTGAAGACAGAAGTCTCTAATAATTCTGAGGATTAGCGTTTCCTAACTCCATGCTCATTCAGTTACTGTTAGGATCCACCCCGACTCACATCTCAGTCAAGCAATAAGCTTTTGGAAGAGCTGAGGATACCAAACCATCCCCTGTGGCTTTGCACCTGCTCTGATTCTCTGTGCCTGGAATCTAGAACCTCATCCCAGCAGTGCCTGTGACATGGTGCTGTCGCAGGTGGCCAAGGCAACACACCCCACTCCACGACAAACAATTATCCCTGTGCCTTGACAGACATGGTGGAAGCCTGAGAGACTTCACAGCTCTTACCACAAGAATGTCAACCGTGATGGGCAGCTCAGACAGCCTCTTCAGACTTTTCAGCAGCTGTGGAGACAAGGAGGAAAGCGTTCACACTTGTCATCCTGAACCACACAGCACCACCAGAAAGGAAGAGAACCCAGCACTGCGTGAGAGCTTGTCAGAAAGATGCAAGTGGCAGACAGCTGCTCTCATTCCAAACCAAGCTCCCGAGAGCTGAACATGAGGGGCAACTGTAAAGGAATTATCATCTCTTTGCCTACGAGGGCCCATCTTAGGAGTCTTACAATACACTCTGTTAGTGCTTTCTTCACACAGGGCTTTCAGCACCTTTGGCTGAAAGCATCAGGAACAGACACCCACAGCTCTTGCACAGTAAGTGGAAGGACTTGGAAGCTTGTGGCTGTCGGAAGGTGGTGCTGAGAATGGCATTCCTTGTTGAGAGGGGCAGGGGGGAAAAGTCCTTCCTAAAGTTCTGCAAACTGGCCACTGGGGCAAGGCAGACTGCTAGATGCAGGTGAAGGGGATGCACCTGTACCTCTGCCAGCAGGGAGGTTTGGGGCATCACTTCACTGATGTTTCAGCTGCACATCTGACAGCACTGCTGCTCCTCACGTTGTTTCCCACAGCTCAGCTCTAGCCACAGACCAGCCCCATCAGCATTATTACAGCCCCTATACAGCCCAGGCTTTGTTCAGCACTGCTGTGCTGTATCCCATACAAAGGGCTGTCCCTGATCCAGAAGATCTTCTCTCTAAAGCACTCTGCTCATGCTCAAATTAGCACCATTGACCTAAGCTGTTCCAATCACCTCCTCTTGCACTGTGCAAGGATCAGAGAGGTTTAGAGCTTGCCTTCCTTTTGAAGGAAGGAAGTTCTTTTAGCCGACTTGAAGGGTTGATTACTTTCAGAGAGAAAATATCTCCTCAAGACAGAGATAAGGGCTCATGCAGCTGAAGCAGAACCACAGCACGGTTTCTGTTCACCAGCAACCACTCCATTATATTTAGGTCTTAATTACCATGACCAAAGGTTTAGGTTTTCGTGTTTGTTTTAGAAGAGCAAGACAGTGACACCACCAGTAACCATGTTCCAGCACCTGTGAGCTGATGGGGGTGCAGCAGCTCTTGCTGTGCTGTAACCTGGGTCTTCAAGCCCTCTGTCCCTGCAGCTCCGGGGAGCACAGAGTCTCCCCCCACTTTTAGCTATTAGTTAAAAGCTATTTAACTTTTAGGATTCACAGGATCTGAGGCAGGTAACGTGCTCCACTGCCTTCCTCAGCTGACGAAAGAAAACTCCTTAAAGCCTCCCAATTATTTTCTAGCTACACTCCACCGTAGCATCTTCCACAGCTCTTTTTGCTCTTCAGTAATTTGCTGCCTTCAGGGCCGAATTCCAAACAGAAAAGCACTGTTCTCAATGGGGCTCATCTCTGGATTTCATATAGGAAGTGTGGTTTGAGACCAGGGGACTACACATGTGATCAGGAGCACATCTCATGGGGAACTGGCTCATTCCAGTTCTCACCGCAGGCAGCGGCTGGAAACCCCCCCCCACATCTTAACGAAACCAGAAAGCAAGAGCTGATGTTCCGAGAGGCCACACGCTGCCTACGTGTCCCTTCAGCAGGCTTGGACACCTGCACGCTCATGAGGGATGCTCACGCAATCCGAGCTCAGCAGACTTCCCGGCCAAGCAATAAAATCCTCAAACGATGCCATCAGGAAACGGGGCGTTTTTGTTACCTGCGTCATCGGTAACGCGCTTATCTGGCAATCTGAGCCATCAAAACCCGTGCTCCTTGATGCCATCCAAGCGGCACGCAGCCTGGGAACACCCCAGGAAGGCCACGTTTGGGAGCTGTGTTCATACAGCACAGCAAAACCTCTCTTTGCTGGCAGCCTCTGCGGAGCCCAAGCCCGTGTGCATGAGACGCGCCAAGGGAGGCAGCTCCGATGCAGCGGGGGGGGAGAACTTGTGTTAATCCGTATTTCCTATGGAAACGAGCTGGTGGTGTACATCCCCCAGGACCCAGCCAAGCAGACTCCAACCTGGCAGCTCAGCTCAGAACTAACCAAGATCCTATGAGAAAAGGGGGCCAGGCAGAAGACAGAAAACACAGAGCCTGCCAGATGAAATACAGATGAAAAAGCTCTTCTCAAACAGCCCAGTGCAGGGCAGAGTTTCAAGCCCCCACAAGACACGAGCCATGAAAACTTCCTCTGTGACATTACTGATAAAATAACTCCAAAGGGCAAGACCAGAAAACCAAAGGCTGGAAACGGTGCAACGTGTGGATAGCACCCAGAGGTGCTGAGGACCTGTCCCGCTCACAGGTAAAGCTGTATCTGCTACAGAACGGTTGAGGAACCTGTTGCTTTCCAACACAGGAAGGTGCTCAGATGATGCACAACCTATAGGGACAACGCAATGGCAGCTAGATTCAAGGCTACAATCACACTTCCAAGGACACAGTTGGAAAGGTACGAGACATACAAGGAGTACAACCCTTTCTGCTGGGGAAGGAAACGTCCCTTATCCTGCTAACAGCAGCCTGAAAATGCTCAGCACCTCTCCCTCCCTTTGCAAAACTTCTTAGGATCAACAGAGAAACGACACCACCATAGGGTTACTGGAGGAAGAGTCAGCCTGTGCAAATAGCACCCAGAGACTTGCAATGCCCGAGCAGCACAGACAGGCAGTTACTGCCCGAGCTGACGCAAGGGTCAGGAAACGGGAGCAGCGACTCCCTGCGCCCAACGCGCTGAGCCAATATTTGAAGTCCTGCACGTGCCTTCAGCACCAGAGAGCCCAAAACCCCCTGGAACCGAGTCCTCAGCAGTCCCTCAGCTCCCTACCAGTTAAACCCTGCTCTGGTCTTGGCTGAGAGGAAAAGGAACCTGAGCCTCTCATTGCTTCACTCCTGGCACGGCTGGAGCTGGGTACGGGGGCCTCTCTTGCAAGGGGTGGCAATTGAGCAGCTCGGTGTCCATCCATCCTCGTGGGCAGTGGGAGGTCCTGGGAAGCGAGCCGTGCGCCTCGGTCGAGGTCAGCCGAGCGCAGAGCGGCTCCACGGCCCCATCTGCGCCCTCGTGCACCTGAACTAAGTGAAACGCGCACCGGACACCTGCAAACCGGCACACCAGATGCTCCTCCCTTAACGTACGAGGGCAGGGATGGCAGCACGTGCTGGGCCCTCACCGGAGCTCCAGCGCGGCTCCGGATTGCAGCCGCAGAGCAAGGCGGCTCAGCCCAGCGCTCGGCAGGAGCTGCCTCCACCCGCAGCCCCGTGTCACCGGACGGGCTGGAGCACTCAGCAGCCGCACCGGGCAACAGGTTCTGGCAGCGGGCACGTTCCCTCGTGGAGACGGGCGAGGGGCAGCGAGCAGCTTCCCCCAGCCCAGCGCAGGGACCGGGGCAGAGCCAGCGCTCAGCGGCTCCGTGCCACCGCCCCGCGCCTCCCGGTGCCCCCCGCGGCCGGGCCGGGCCGGGCCTGGCCTCCCGTCCCCCCGGTGCGGGCACCGCGGCTCTGGAGCACGAACGCGTCACCAGGGCAGGACTCTTCCGCCAAGGCCTCCCTCCCGCTGCCCGCCTGCCCCGGCGCTGAGCCCCGGGGGGGACCCCCGCCCGCCGCGGCGGGGCCTCCAGCGTGGCAGGCAGGGCCTGCGCGGCCAGCCCCGGCCGGCAGCACCGGGACCGGGGGGGGGATCCCACCCGGGACAGCCCCGAGCTCTGCCCGCAGGCAGAGCCGCCCGCCGCGGCCCCGGCCGGGCAGGGCACTCCGGAGCAGCGCAGGCCCGGCCCCGCTCCCCGAGCCCCCCCCCCCCCCCCACCCCGCGGGACGGCCCGGGCCCTCCCGACCCCCAGCCCCGCCGGCCCTGCCGCGGAAGGGGAGCCCCGGCCGCGCCGCCGCCGTGTCCCCCCCCCCCCCCCGTCACCTTCTTGGGCTCGGAGCTCCCCGCCAGCCGCGACTGCAGCTTGCCCACAACTTCCAGCACCGACGCCGCCATTTTTATTGCTGGCCAGGCCGCGGCGGCGGAAACGGCTTCACCGCCCGCTGCCCGCACGGCATCTGCCCGCCGCCGCCGCCATCTTGGCTAAGGGCAGGAAGCGGAAGCGGCGCTGCGCTGCCCTGGCCGGTGGCGGCCATGATGGGTGAGGGCAGAGCGCTGCGGGTGCCATGTTGGGGCCTGGCAGCGGCGCCGGGGCAGCGCCATCTTGAGTGCGGGCAGCGCAGCGCTGAGGAGCCGCTCCGCCATGGTCAGCACAGCGCAAAAGCCGCTCCGTGCCCAGTCTCTTTGCCTCCCAAACGCACATGGCTCCAGCACGGCTGCTGGAACGCGTGCAGAGCAGGAGCTTAGATTCCTTCAGGGCCAAAGGCTGCGTTATTCCAGGCCTGGGGCTCCTCAGGCACGGGGGGAGCAGCAGCAGCAGCAGCAGCAGGGCGATGTCTCCCCACATCATCCCTGCTGCGCCCCTCGGCAGTGGAGCCGGGCCTTTGGCTGCCTCCCTGTGCCCTTGGCAGTGCCCAGGTAACCCTGCCCCGCTGCTGGGGCCGGCTGCAGCCATGCCCTTGGCTGGAGCAGCGCTACCTGAGCGCAGCCCTTGCCGTGGCTGCCCTCCCCTCACCCCAAAAGCCGTTCTAGACGCGGAGGCGATAAGAGCCGCCAGCTGGCAGCGAGCAGGCAGGAGGATGTCCCGTGGGGCAAGCGGAGGGGCCCTGCGCTGCCCAGAGCTTCCCCTTGGACTCACCGGGCTTAACGGCAAGGTAAGAGCAGCCCCGGCCGGCAGGACCTGCAGGGCTTGTGCGGGGCACGGGGATGGAAGGAACGGCACTGGGAGAGCGGGTTCCGAGCCCGGGGCTGGCAGCAGCAGTGCCCAGGGCTGCAGCGTTCAGCCCCTGCGCTGGGGGCCGGGGCAGGTGAAGGACAGGAGCTCTGTTCGGTGGGATACTGGAGGAAATCGGCCCGTTGGAACTCCCTGAGGCTGCGGCATCGAGCGGCGTGGGTCCTGCTGTGCCGTGCGCTCGGGACTATGGTGCGGGGCTGAGATCAGCAGCGCTGGATGGACGTGAGGACAACGGCTGTCGTTTAAGAGGAGTTTAAACAGCCAGAAAGAAGCCGTCTTCCTTCTGTCTGCGGCCTCCTTGAAACTATTCCAGCTCCCCAGATTAATCCAGCAGCCGGGATTAAGCCGTAGGAAAACCACCCCTTCCAGGTGGCTGCAGTGGTATTGCAGCCAGAAGCAGGCACGGTGTCCCATCTTAACTCAAGTGCAGGTAGGAAAGGTCGCTCTGCCCTCCCGCAGCCACCCGCTGCAATATCACGAGCACGTGTTTCCTATGGGAGCCTGACAAAGGTGTCCAAAGGGACAGGAAGGAAGCCATGGACATCACCGAGCCCAAAGCATCTCATGGCTCCGCTGTGCTTGTGTGGGATGCAGTTAGAGGACACCTGGTTTATCCCAGAACAAATTCCTCCTTGTCTCCTGAATGGGATGGAGAAACCAGCTTCATTGCTGGGCTTTCCTGGAGGAGTTAAGGTGGCTTTTGGGGATGGGACAAGTCCTGCTTCCCTTTGGCTTTGTCGGGCAGCAGGGATGCTCTGGCAGTGCTGTATGGCAGGACACGGGTCCGAGGGATCTGGGGAGAAAAGCTGGAGAAACATTGGAATTTCCTGAGAAATTCCAATATTTCACCTGTATTTTGGTTGAAAAGCTGAGCCTGCAAATTTTCCTGGGGAATGGGGAACAAAAGGTGTGGTTGGGAATATCCGAGTGCTGTTGCTGGGATAGGGTAAATCCCGGTTCCTTTTCCCAGCCTGGAGCTGTGTGTCAGAAGCCGTTTCGCGTTCAAACACACACAGAGAGAACAGGATTTACACCCGAGTTCCAGAGGGCCTGATGCCCGCTCCAGGATGTGACACTGCGACAGATGAGCTCTCCGTGGTGTAAAGTGGGGTAATCCCCATGGAACACCGCAATGCCAGGGATGGCTCAAGTGCCTGGGGCTTTGCTCCTGAGTCCCCTTGGCTCCCTGCAGCAGGGCCAGCCCCGCTGCTCCCCCTCGGGCTCAGCCCTGAATCCCCTTTTCCAGCAGGGACTTGGACCAAACTTTTCCCTTCTCCATATTTTTCTGCTGAAGTCTCATCATTTCCCCCTTGTCCTTGCTAAATACGAGCCGATGACTCAGTTCCGAGCAACCTGATCTTGATGGCCAAGTGCAACAAACAGTCCCCAGACATGTGAGCGCAGTAACAGCTATTTCTGGCTGGCAGATCTCTTCCCTCATATGTTGGCTGCCCTGAGCTCCCTCAGAGGAGCTCAAGTCCCTGCCAAGTTTCAGTCTGGAACTGGGGAACATTCAAAACCTGCGTTACTGTTCTTCGTTTTTCTTCCCCCCTTCACTTGCACCCTGACCCCAAAGAGCCCAAGCGGTCGGCCAGATGCCTCGCCGTGCCCAAGGGGCTGAGGGGGACATGAACCCCCTTTCCCTGCAGTGCTGGGGTTCATCTTAGCTTGTTGCTGTGTAGGAGCCTCTGTCAGAGCCGCTGGGACTTGATTCACCCCCGTCTGACGTGGGCTTGAGTCAGCAGAAACACACCCTGTGATGGCTGGCTCGCTCTGTCTGGAGTCTGTGTCAGCCCAGCCAGCAGAGCAAGCATGGCCCCGCACCCCAGGAACCAGTGGGTGCTCCCAGTTCCACCCAAAATCCCAGTCCTCTTTCATCACAGTGCTGGCACTGGTCGAGAGTTGAGGATCCCCTCTTGCAGTCATGGCCCTCAATGCCTTTCACACAGGGCTTGAGAGGCAGATCCCATCCTTCCTTTGGCCTGACCCAAAGAGTGTTGAGCCAGTGGGAGGTTTCCCTTTGTTTCACTGAATGTCAAAGAGCAGCAGGATGCCTGCACCCCTGCTCCAGGGCTCCTCACCTCTCCTTTCCCCCCAGGTCCCGTTCTGGTTCTACCAAGATGGCACCCAAAAAGAAAGCCCCCAAGAAGCCCAAGGTGGATAAAGAGGCTGCACCCAGCCCCCCGGTGACGGTGGAAGATGCTTTGCTGGATGTCCAACACCTCAATCACTTGAATAGTCTGTACGACAGCGGCTCCAACGGCTTCCACTGCACAGCCACGGAGGTCGAAGCCCCGGAGCATGGAGCCAGCCTTCTGGAGGGGATGAACCAGATGCGCCAGAAGCGGTTCCTCTGCGACCTCACCATCACCACCAAAGCAAAGTCCTTCGAGGTGCATAAACTCGTCCTGGCTTCCTGCAGCGAGTACTTCCACTGCCTGCTGCAGAGGGACCCTCAGCTGCACCACGTGGAGCTCCGCGACGTGTCCCCGCTGGGCCTCGCCACCACCATCACCTATGCCTACACAGGCAAGCTCAGCCTCTCACTCTACACCATCGGCAGCACCATCGCCGCGGCCACCCGGCTGCAGGTACCGGCGCTGCTGAAGATGTGCAGCGACTTCCTCATCCGGGAGATGGCTGTGGAGAACTGCGTCTACATCGCCAACATCTCCGCCAACTTCGGCCTCAGCCAGGTGAAAGATGCCACATGGAAATTCATCCGGGAAAACTTCCTGGAGTTCTCCAAGACTGACCAGTTCATGAAGCTCCCCTTTGATCAGGTCAATGAGCTGCTGATGGACGATGGCCTGCAGATACCCAGCGAGGTTGCTGCCTTCCAGATTGCTGTCAAGTGGCTGGAGTTTGACCCGAAACGGGTCCGGTATGCTGCCGACCTCCTGAGCAACATTCGCTTTGGCACAATGTCTGCTCCAGACCTGGTCAACCATGTGCAGCCTGTGCCACGCATGATGCAAGATCCGCAGTGCCACAAGCTCCTTGTCGATGCTATGAATTACCACCTGCTCCCCCACCAGCAGAACAGCCTTCAGTCTCGGAGAACCAGGATACGGGGAGGCCAGAGGGTGCTTGTCACAGTTGGGGGTCGTCCAGCGTTGACCGAGAAGGCTCTGAGCAGGGAGATCAGCTACAGGGATGCAGAGGGAAACTGGCATAAGCTGACAGAGATGCCAGCAAAGAGTTTTAACCAGTGTGTGGTGGTGATGGATGGATTCATCTACATTGCAGGTGGGGAAGACCAGAACGATGCCAGGAACCAGGCCAAGCATGCTGTCAGCAGCCTGAGCAGGTAAGACAGGCCCCATGCGGCCATGCAGGGGGTTCAATCTAGGGCCAGCCTTGACCTGCTCTCTGGTTTGCCTGGGTTCATTTTAAGGTCTATTTACTGCCTGTAAGATTCCTGTTGCCTTTCAGGATTCCTTTTCTTCACCTCCATGTCTCTCTTCATCATTTAAATGACAAGGTTTGTTTCCTGAATCCCCATAAACCTCTCACTGGATGCCCAAGGGATTACTACTAAAAAAAAAAAAGCAGTAACCATGGCAACCTGACACGCAGTATTTGGTTTGCAACATAAACCTGACCTCCCCAGTGGCTCTGCCCATGGCTTGGCTCAGCCACCTGAGACTCAACACACAATGGCAGTGTCAGCACTGCTCGAGGCCAGCGCTGTGTGGGTGCTGATCACCCCACTGCAGATAGGAGCTGTCCTGGGCTCTTTCTCCTGCACCAAGGGAGGCTGAAGGGACCCACTGACTTCCTGTTTCTGGCCAGTAGATGCTCATCCTCCTTCTCCAGCCTGGCCTTAGTCCTTGTGGCATTGCTCTGGGGACCTGACAGCTCCAGTTCCCTCTCCTGTCTCACGGGCACACAGGAACTGGCTTCTTGTCATGTGCTTGGCTTTGGCTTGGCACAGTGGGCAGGAAAGGCTTGTCCCTAGCTCCTCTTCTACCCACCAAGACCCAATAGAGGGGACAGTGATAGTACTTGAGGCACCTCAGATCTATAGCTCTGTCCATTTCTAAGCCAGGCTTAGAGCGGTGATGGAAGGAGCACTGCTGCGCCGTCCCAAGAGTTACGGCAGCAATGCCAGCAGTCACAGGCAGGATGGAGTCCTGTGCAGTGCTGTCATCTCCATCTGCACTGCCTGTCAGGAGGGGGTTTTACTGCTGGAGAAGCAGAGAGGTTCTTCAGAGCACAAACTGCCCCCCCAAAGGCAGATGCCTGGCAGGCCCCACCTCTCCCTGTGGCTCTGATGCCAGTCCCGGGCAGACAGATCTCCCTTTGTCCCCAGGTATGACCCTCGCTTCAACACATGGCTGCACCTGGCCAGCATGCAGCACAGGAGGTCACACTTCAGCCTCAGTGCCTGCGATGGGCTCCTCTACGCTGTGGGAGGGCGCAACGCCGAGGGCCCTTTGGCATCCGTGGAGTGCTATGTGCCCACCACCAACAGCTGGCAGAGCAAGACGAGCCTGGAGACACCGCGCTGCTGCCACGCTACCACCGTCATCGGTGGCAAGCTCCTGGTCACTGGTGGCTACATCAGCCATGCCTATTCCCGAACCGTGCTCTGTTACAATCCCAGCACCGACTCCTGGAGGGAGCAGGCAATGCTCAGCACCCCCCGGGGTTGGCACTGCGCAGCCACCGTGGCCAACCGAGCCTATGTACTGGGTGGGAGCCAGGTGGGTCCCCAGGGCGAGCGGGTGGATGTGATGCCCGTGGAGTGCTACAGCCCAGTCACGGGGCAGTGGAGTTACATGGCACCGCTGCCCACGGGGGTCAGCACGGCTGGGGTGGCTCTGCTGGAGGGGCGCTTGTGCCTGGTGGGTGGCTGGAACGAGAGTGGGAAGAGGTATCAGAAGTGTGTTCAGTGCTACAACCCCGACCTCAATGAGTGGGCTGAGGACAAGGACCTCCCTGAGGCCACTGTGGGTGTCTCCTGCTGCACCATCACCCTCCCACGCTCCCTGAGCTCCAGGTCTCGGGCCAGCTCTGTGGGCTCAGCAGCAGCCAGCACGTAAAGAGCCCTGGGTGCCACATGGCTTATGCCAGCCGCGAGGGAAGGAGACAGAGCTCAGAGGTGTGGGGTAGCTGGATGGGGAGGCACACTACTGTCTGGAGTCACTGCAAAGCCTCAGACACTCTTGTTCCATCACAGCAAGTTTGGAACACTCTAGAAGAACGTCTTCTGAGCTACCTGCATCCCCATCCCACAGCTGAGGCAGGGATTACTCAAGCAGGGCCACTGAGCATCAGGGCAAACACTCCTGGTTTTGTTCTGGTCTTTGCACAACACAGCGGAATAATATCCAGGAAGCCAATGTGCTGCTGAAGGGAACCCCAATGTGCCACAAAGATGTCAAGACAAAGCTTCAGCAAAGCAGGCTGCTTTTTGCTGCTCACCACAGTTCTCATGCGGGAACTGATCTTCCCCTGAGAACTCCCAATCTCTCTCTGGAGTTCACCTCAAGCATGGAGCTACACCACAGCAGAACACCATTCCCATTCAAGTTCCACTTCCCTCTGTGTGTTTCAGCATGCACAGCACACACTGCCCTGTGTATCTTGGAGTGGGCTCCATCCTGAGCAGTGCTGGCAAACTTCTCTGCTTTACAACTGCAAACAGGCTTGAGAAAGGAAGGGTCTGGTCTTTGAGTTAACGCTGCACAGTGACTGGGGGAGCATGTGCAGACTGGCATAGAAGTGAGTTTCACCCTTAATTTTTTACTGTAGCTTTTTATTGTAACGTGCAGGAGAAAACCAAGCACAAGAGGCAGAAGCAAAGGGTGTTCCTGAACCCCACTTGTGTGAGCTGCCCTGCCCAGCAGGGAATCTTCTCTTCAAACAATAAAGACCATACCTTTGCATGTCTGGCTGGGTAATTACAGCAGTTTTAAGTTCACATGTGAAGCATTTTAACAAAGAAGCTAATCTCTTTGGGATTTTAACTGCTTCAGGTTTTCTAGCACTCATTAAGAGCACCATGATCTGTGGGGCAGAAACAACTCCACCAGCTGCAGGTACAGGCACTTCGGTCTCACACCACCCAGGACAGCAGCTTGGCTCCAGGGTTCTGCTGGCTCATCCCAGCTGCCCCTCCAGGGCACAGGGTTTGATTCCCAGTTCAGAGGCACCAAGGGCCTCAACTCATCCCCTCAGCCCCTTTCATAAAGGGCCCTCAACCACACTTTGGCGTTATAGCTTTGCGTTACTAAGAGGGTACATGTGCCATTTCCTTGGGAAGCCAAACAGTTCCAGAGCAGCCAAGTTTCTCCCACTGACTTGGACTCCCTCATTCACTAGGAACCCTCAACACTGCAGCTTGGGCTGTTGAGGACCAGACTCAGCACTGACTGACTGCACTCCCCTCAGATGTTCAACCCTCCAAAACTCCCACTCAACAACTCCAGTAGTCAAAAAGCAAGTTTTTGTTTTCTTCTTCCTACACCCACTTGCAGACTCCAAAGTTCTACATACCATCTGTGCAGCTGGACGCAAAGTAGAGGCAGCACCACATACATCCAACGCTTGCTCCTGAGAACACTGTTCTCTTCATGTCCACATCCTTCTGCTTTCTTTGGAGTGCCTCTTGCTCCCAGCAGCCTCCCAGGTCAGGAGGAGCCCCCACAAAATTCACAACAGGAGATGGAGCTTAGAAAAATTTATTTGCCTTTTTTTAGTAACAGGAACTGCTCATTTACCAGGAAGGATGATGCCGTCATACTGTGAGGGAAACAAAAGACAGGAGCAAGTGAGAATGTACCACCAGGTAGAGGTGCAGTGCTGCTGGGCAGGAAACTGAGGTGCCACATTCACCCCAGGCCAGGCAACAGAGACATGAAACACCAGCTCTCTGCAGCCAGCTGCTTTGGTGCTGCACTGGTGACTTCCAAGGAGGGGACAAGCACTAAACGCTGCTTGGCAGCCCAGAGAAACAAGCAGCCTTCACAGGCAGATCTGACCTAACTACACTCATCCCTTTTACAGTCCAAAGATACGTGTCCTGAAGGAAACTACACCACAGCAAGCAGAACCCCTCTGCAGGAGCAGGCTGGCACCCTCCCTGCACAGGGTACAATAACGTAGGTGTAGGCAGAGCTTCCACACAGACCATCAAACCCCTTGCACCTTTGAAAAAGCACCAACAATTCCCATCTGAGCATTTCCAGCCGAGCACTCAGCATCTTCCATTCACTGCCCAGCCTGGCTCACAGCTGTGCATAAATAAACCCAGACAAACTCCTTTCACTTGGACTACTCCATCCTCCAAGTCCAGCAGCTGAGCTAGGAGCTGTCAGACAAATCCTAACCCTGCCTCACCATTCCCGATCCACACGCATGTTAAACACCTCCAAACAACACCTGAGAGACTTACACAAGAGCTGACACCCCCCAGCTACGCTGCTGCAACTGCTCTTAAGAGTTCAGCACACACAAGAGAGGCATGACCAGCACTTGCACCCTAACACAGCCTCACTGCTGCAGAGCAGCAATAACCAACAATAAACAGTGATCTCCATCTCCTCCTGCCCAGTGACTTGCTCCTTGCACAGAAACTCTTGGGATACAAAATAAAGCTGGACCTTACCTTTTGCTGGAACCAGCGCATGGCTTCTTCCTTCCCAATTCTGTGCTTGGCTCCAATGTTGCCAGTCCTGCGTTTCTTGTCAGCGATGCTGAAACCAGGCCTGCCCAGCACCTGCCCCGAGAGCAGACCCACAGCACTGCTTTATTCTGCTAGTGATTTTCTTACACTTCAGTTTTTTAGGATGGAAGGCTGGAATTTCCACATCAGTAATGTCTCATTCTCCGATTCACATTCAAGACCGAGAATGTTATCCTCAGTGTAAATATAAGACTACAGGGAGAGCCCCTGGGCTGTGCAACTCAGCACAACTGAGTTGGAGAAACTAAAAGGAGTGTGGAAGATCCACACCCAGAGGCTCTAGAGAACAGATCCACTGGCCAGCACTGCTAACAAGGGTGGAACAGCTTCCCTCTGCTTCAGACACTGAATGTGAGGCACAGCACAATGGAACGAATGAGACCCACCAGCCCTCACACAGCAGAGAGCCTTCCAGCAACAGCCATCCTTCTGCCTGCATTCCCAAAGCCCCTGCTGCACCTTCCTCCCCCAGACCCAGCACAGCCTCTTCAGTGCTACTTCAGGAGTAGCAGTACAAGCAGCAGCACTTCCTTCTGAAGAGCCTTTGTGTGATACGTCATAAGCCTGGAATTTTATAGCAGCCCCTCTCAGTTTACATTGGAATTTCTGGGGCATTTTCTATCATCCAGAGCTGGGCAGCAGCTTCATGAGCCAGTTATCATTCTAGGTTCCTTCTAGAGCTTTCACACAAGCCCAGTGGCTGCAAGGAAGCAGGGAATACGCACCACGTAAAAGTCCAAGCCGTAGATACCAATGCTGGGATCGTATTTAATCCCCAGGTCGATGTGCTCCTGGATTCCAAAGCCAAAGTTCCCTGTGTCTGAGAAGTTGTTTTTTCTCAGCTCGTATTCTCGCACCTGCAACAGCGATTGGCAGTCACTATTTCATCACTGACTGCAGAGGCAGCAGTCCTGTGTGTGTCCTACCAACTGCCACCACCCCAACTCACTCACACGCTACTTCATCTTTAGCCCTAAGGTTTTACTCCTGAAGTCTGCTCATAAATCAATGCAGCAGAGACAGAACTCCAAAAGAAAGCAGAAACCACGCCAACTCACTCTTAAAATTGGCTGGAAGAGCAAGCAGAGGAATGGTGCAAACACAGATGTCCGTATCAGGGTGCATCTGTGACTGAGCTGTCACCAGCTCAGCTACAACATTTCAGATCACACATCTCTTCAGCTGGGGCAGAGTCAGTTTTGCTCTTTCCCAAATCAAAGATCCAGACCAGCCAAATTCCTACCTTCAAGCCCTTCTCCAGAATCTCCTCTGCTTTGGCCCCACGAACCGTGCAATGAACAGCAATCTTCTCATTTCTTCTGATTCCAAAGGATCGCACAGTGTATCGTGCTGCAGGCACCAATAACTACACTTAGAGGCTATTCAGAGCATTCCCACCCACGGAATACATAAACAGCTTGAGACCACCAAAGAAATCAATTTAAAGGAAAGAAAAAAGCACCAGAGCACCCTCGGGTTCCCCCCCTGGGGGGGAGGGCTGAGCAGCAGCCCCAGTCTGGAGGCAGAACCGACTCAAGGAAACGACCCCCAGCCCCGGTACGTTTCAGGCTCCCAACTCGCACAGCCCGGCCCCGCTCCAGCCAAACCTCCCCGTCCTGGAGCCCCTTCCCCACAGCCCCACAGCAGCTCAGGGAGAGGCCCCACGGTTGGAGCCGGGCAGCAGCCGCTGCCCCGCAGCCCCGGCACTCGCAGCCTCACCTTTGGAGAAGACGGGGGTCTGGCCCGTCAGCTGCTCCAGCACCTTGGCCGCCCGGGTGAGCCTGTCCCCGCTCTCCCCAACGCAGATATTGAGGCACAGCTTGCGGATGCGCAGCTCCCGCATGGGGTTCTCCTTCTCACCCTGGTCTTGCTGCGGACAAACGATACGGGCGGTAACGGGGGGGTGCCGGGGACGCGGCCGCCCGCTCGCCCCTTAGGCCTGACGAAGCCTCATCCGGCCGCCACCGCCGCCAGGCCGTGGCCTGTCATGGCAGCCGCTTCCCCGGAGCGGCCCATCGGCTCTTCCCTACCCATCCCGGCCGCGCAGCGCTCCCTCCCGGCCTTCCCCGCTCCCTCCCGGTCTCCCCCGCTCCATCCCGCACAGGCGGCGGCCAGGCCGAGCCCCGGCAGGAGCGGATGGCGGCGGATAGAGACAGCGCAGCCCATAGCAGACCCCGCCGCTCACCGCCATGATGGAGGCGGGGAAGAGACAAGTTGCCTGCCGCCGCGGGGTCTTATGGGACGGCGAGTGGCAGCGCCCTCTGGCGGCCGGAGGGCGAGGTGGTGGTGTTGGGGGGGGGGGGGCACCGCCGTGAGCCCCGCCGGAGCCCCGCGGGGGTCGAGGCTCCTCTCCGGGCAGGGAGAAGCCGCAGGGCCCGGGCTGGATCCAAACGCCTCTCGCAGCGGCCACACGCTGAGCTGCACGCCTGCAGCGGGGCTCTCGCTCCGTCCGGATGGCGCTGATAACGCGGGTTGACTCCACAGCCCGTTAAAGTTGTGAAGTAGGTATGCTTTGTTCAGCGCTGAGGTGCATGGGGATCGTTCCTCCAAAGCATGCACCCCCAGGGTCGTTTTTCCTTTACATTTATTCCCTTAAGGCACACATATGCATTAGGTTACTGATACGCCTATACATATTTAGTATCTGTCCCCGCTTCGTATTAAATGAGCTAGAAGGTCCTTTGCGCCTGCGCAGTGCCCCCTCTGCTCATGGGCAGGGGTCTGAAGGTGAAGTAAATGAGTCTTCCTCTTCTTAAACTTTTCATCTTTTAATCTTCGCGCATGGCTTTAGGGTTTGGTCGGTACCTCATCCATAAATCATCAGCTTCTCCCCCTTATCAATAGACCCAGACATTCGCATTTCCTTGTCAATAGCTGCTTATCAGTAGAATCAGGCCTCTGTCTCCTCCCCTTATCAGCAGTCTGTGCCTTGTTCTGCTCAGTAAGCACGATCGGTGCTTACAGCAGGCAATACTTTTGTTTAAGCAAGGGGTTCTTCTCTCTTATACAATCCCCTGTATTGTTCCCTTGTACATTTATTAACCCTGTATCAGCACCAGCCCAAGGCTGCCCCTTCCTTAGCCCCTTCCCCACCTCCGGGGCCGTGCTCGGGGCTGCCCGGTTGGACTCCGTAGGTGCCCTCGCTTGTGCTTTGCCCCTTGGCTTCCAAAGGGCAGCGCCCGAAGGGCCGGGACAGCCCGAACCGCGGCCGGTGCCGGGCTCAGCCACGGGAGGGCAGCAGGAGCCGGGACAGGCCTCGCCCCGCCTCCCCACCGCGTGACCCGCTCCGCCCGGCAGTCATGTGCTCAGCCAAAATGGCGGCGCTCAGCGCGGCGGTGCTGGCGCTGCGCCTGTGCTGCGCGGCTGCCGCCGTCCCCCTCGTTATCTGGCACGGGATGGGTGAGCCGGGGGCGGCGGGGCCGGGGGCGAGCCCCGGGGGAGCTCGCGGTCGCTGCCGTGTCCGGTTCTGGCTCTGCGGAGGCCGGGCTGTGCGCGGAGGCGCGGCGGGGGCCTGCGCCGTGCGGTGACGGGGTGTTGGGGTGTTCCGTTCCGCAGGAGACACTTGCTGCAATCCGCTGAGCATGGGCTACGTTAAAAAACTAGTGGAGAGTAAAATACCAGGGATTTATGTCCTGTCTCTGAAGATCGGGAGCAACCTGGTGCAGGTAAGGAAGTGCTGCCGGTCCTGGTTCTGCGGGGCTGGGTGTGGCAGGTCTGAAGGTGCAGTACCTGCCTCTGATATTATAGACCCATAGAATGGTTTGGGTTGGAAAGGACCTCAAGATCATCCAGTTCCAACCCCCTGCCATGGGCAGGGACACCTCACACTGAACGAGGTCACCCAAGGCTTCATCCAACCTGGCCTTGAACACTGCCAGGGATGGAGCACTCACAACCTCCCTGGGCAACCCATTCCAGTGCCTCAGCACCCTCACAGGAAAGAATTTCCTCCTTAGATCCAATCTAAACTTCCCCTGTTCAGTTTGAACCCGTTACCCCTTGTCCTGTCACTACAGTCCCTGACGAAGAGCCCCTCCCCAGCATCCCTATAGGCCCCCTTCAGACACTGGAAGCTGCTCTGAGGTCTCCACGCAGCTTCTCTTCTCCAGGCTGAACAGCCCCAACTTCCTCAGCCTGTCTTCACGTGATTCCATAAGGATTCCTGTTGTGCTTTCCCTGCTGATCTTCTTTGTGAAGCAAACAGCTTTGACAGGTAGAAACTAAGGAAGTCTTGATCCTGTCTGCAGAAAAGAACTGGGTACAACCAAATCCCAAGTCTAAATTGGATTAATATACAACCCCCCTAATTAGCACTCTGAGCACCCCAGGTAACATGAAGGCATGTGATAAGACAGTGTGCTAGAGCAGAGCTTTATCCCTTACCCCCTTTTTGATTTACAAGCATTTATTCACTGCATATGTTTAGTATAATGAGGATTTATTCTGTGCCTCTGTGGGGGTTTGGCAGTCTTCTGTAGCCCTTTGGGATTTCTTTTGTCTCTCAGGATTCCGGTGCACTGTGTGTTATTTCCTGGGATCTGGAGGAGATGGGTGAAGTCTGGTTTGTGTGGTTTTATCTCCGTGCATGTACAGACACCAAACCTGAAGGGACTTGAATTGCCAAGAAGCCAGGGGAAACGTCACTGTTCCGTATGAGGCAGTTTTGGCAGGCAGAGTAGGAACCGGGCAGGAAGGGGAGTGTCAAAATGAGCATTTCACTTCTGTCGTAGTGGGAAAGTTCAGGTCCTCTTTCAAAAGCCAAACTGGAAGCGCTCTATGAGCCACTGTAGAAGGACGAGTTCCATGTTCTAATCCATCTAATCCCTCAGGATATGGAGAACAGCTTCTTTATGAATGCAAACGACCAGGTGAGAGAGGTGTGCAGCCAGCTGGCAAGGGACCCTCACCTGAAAGGAGGCTACAATTCCATGGGCTTCTCCCAGGGAGGCCAGTTCCTGTGAGTTTACCTTTCTGTTCCCTTTCCGGGGGTTCTGTAGGGTTTGGGGTTCTGATTTAAACCTCTTGTGAAGAACGACACAGACGGAAACGGACAAACCCCTTCCTAAAGGCAGGAGCGCTCCAACGAGGCAAGAACGCGTTTGCCTGGGGCCCTCCTCCACCGGGAAGGGTTCATTCTCTTTGCAAACCTTCCCCACCTGCCCCAGCCCACACGGTGGCAAGCTGAGGGCTGTAGGAAGCTGTGAACCAGCCCCGCTGGCCGGGCACGTGGGGCCAGCTCAGCACCTTCCTCTTTCCACGCAGGCGAGCGGTGGCCCAGAGGTGTCCTTCTCCTCCCATGCTCAATCTGATCTCCATTGGGGGACAGCACCAAGGTAGTGTCCTCTGAAGCACTCACGTCTCCGAAACCACCTTGGGGGGGGGGGGGGGGCTCTTGTTTTTTTACCTCTTCCTAAAATCTGACCATTTTCTTATGAATTGCCCTGTCCCTTTGTTCTCTGAACCTCGCGATCTGCTCGGGCCCCGTTGTTAGCAAACTTTGTTATCTCGTGTCTTGGCCTTGTTTGATTGGCAATGAGAAGGGAGCTTTGTAAGCAGATAATTTATTATCTGCATGGAATTCTATACTTTGGAGTACTCGGGATTAGTTGGGATTAGGCAGAAGAAACTACTAACTAGGGAGCAAAGCCTTGGTGAAACTAAACCTCCTGGGTCCCAGGGGTAGTTTACAATCAGCATGTGGAAGGTTAAAGCTCCAAGGAAAGGGAGGTGCTTTTCGCAGCAGACGGAGGGCGATGTGAGATGGCATTGAAGAGCTCGGCAGTTAGGAGGGGCTGGCAATGAATTTCAGATTCTCTCCCCTGAGGATTTCCAGAGCTTGGGTCTATTTCTTTGTAGCGTAGTGGGAAGAGATGGGGGGAACCATCCCAGACCTGCTGGGAACACAGCCGCCGAGCTGCCTGCTCTTCCTGCCTCTGCTCTCCGGGGCAATACCTTCAGCTCAAGAACCCCCCTCCGTTACCTCTGTAACTGCCAGGGCGGGAGGGCTGCCTGATGCGATTGCAGGATTAAAGGCTACCTGATCCCCTGGGTAATTCCTGCCACTGCTCCCTAAGAGGGTGGTTCTTTACCAGCCAAAGGGATGAAGGGATTTCAGTTACGTGGCTCCGTTCTCCAGGCGTGTACGGCTTTCCACGCTGTCCTGGGGAGAGCTCCCATATCTGTGACTGGATCCGGAAGACGCTGGATCTGGGCGCCTACACACAAGCCGTTCAGGAGCAGTGAGTACAGTGCTCAGGCTGCGGTAGCAGGGCCACGTTAGGAGCTCTGGGTTTGTCTGATCTGTGGTTTCACTCTTTCCCAGCTTGGTACAAGCAGAGTATTGGCATGATCCGCTGAAGGAGGATGACTACAGGAAAAACAGCATCTTTTTGGCTGACATAAACCAGGAGAGGGTGAGGACCGGGGTTTTCCTTTGCAGGTGCAAAGCTGGTTTCCCTGACCTGTCTGTGGGCTCTCCAGTGACTTGGATCTGCTGTTGCTTTCCTCCAGGGCATCAACGAGACGTACAAGAAAAACCTGATGGCTCTGAAGAAGTTCGTGATGGTGAAGTTCCTCAATGATACCATGGTCGACCCCCCGATCTCCGAGGTGAGGCAGGCAGGGTGCTTCTGGGTGCTGCTTCAGTGCTCGGCTCTGGTTTGTCCTTTGGTGGCAGAACCTGAGGTTGCTGAGGCTGAGCCCAACCAGAGGCCTGATACTGCAGGGGCTCCAGCAGGAGCTGGTGAGAGCCTCCTCGTCTCCTGCAATGCCTTCAGTAACCGAGCTCTAATTCCAACAGTGGTTCGGGTTTTACAGAAGCGGCCAAGCCAAGGAGACCGTCCCGCTGAAGGAGACCTCGCTGTACACAGAGGTGCGTTCTGCTGGGGCTGAGGGCTCGCTGCTCTTCACGTTTTATAGCAGCCCGGGGGCCTTGAGGGGCTCTGACCCCCACAGCTCTGCTCTCCTGGGGCACTGCCTCCTCTCTCCAGCACCTCTTTGGGAAGGCATTTCTGTCCAGGCGAGTTTGGGCAGTGGGATTACAGTGGTGGTCTCAGGCTCGTGTTGGGCTCAGGATCCCCTTCTGCACGTGCTGAACACACACTGCTCCTTCCTAAACCTTGCTCTACAGCATCCAAATGCCTTTTTCCCCTCGATGAGGAGGAGCGTTGGAGGGCAGAGGTGGGACCCACCTGAGCCTGGCAGCCGCTGCTGCTGCCACAACACTCCCTGGCCACCAGCACCTTCCTCTGTGCCGGGTGCCCCACAGGAAGGCACCCATGGTCCTGCTTCCCTCCACAGGATCGCCTGGGGCTGCAGGAGATGGACAAGGCAGGGAAGTTGGTGTTCCTGGGGGTGAAGGGGGATCACCTCCACTTCTCCGAAGAGTGGTTCTACACCTCCATCCTCCCCTTCCTCCAGTGAAGCAAAGGGGAGGGCCCTGTGAGAGCACTGGGAGGGGGGGGTTCCACCACTGTAGTTAAAAGCAGCTGCTATGGGGTAATGGCACTTTGTGTGTAGAGCCTGCAAGGATCTGGGGAAGGGGAGGAAGAGGGCCCTTAGCTCAGCAGCTCCAAGGGGCACGGTGGCACCTCTTACTAGGAGACCAGGATTTCTTTGGGTGGAACTGCACTCGCACCTTGGTGCACTGAGCCTTGCCCTGGCTCTGAAGCGCTCTGTCCTGCGTGGGCCTGGGGAAGTCTGCTCCAGAGGTTTCCTCTCCCCTTGCCTGTTCTCCCAGGCCCCAGTGGCAGTATTAACTGAAGGCACTGGTGCAAGAGTTGAGCATCTCGGCAGGATCAGCAGGTAGACCCGTGGCTGTCTGCAGAGGGAAGACATTAGAGCCCATCCTTCAGGACTGGGGCAGGGGGAAAGGGGCAAGTTGAGGTGTTTTGGGGAAAAAGGAGGGGGTTGAATTAAGCAGGTATTAACAGCTTGAAGTTTGCAACTAATGGCACTTTTGTACAGCAATCGGAACCAATAAAACCTTTAACCAACTAAAACCAGGCGAGATTCAGCAAGTACTGTGTGATGGGGGGGGATGACAGGGAAGTCTGTACCTGCCCATGGGGAAAGCATGCAGAGCACGTTGGGCAGCTCGCCCTGTGTGCCCCCAAAGAGCAGACAAGAGGCACTGTAATGAGCAAGTTGGCATTAACTTTATTCTATCTTCTGTATAATCTTAAGTACATAAGAAAGGTTCTTTCCACAAGCCTCAGGAGAAGACGAGTACAAGTCACAGGACAGTCTCAAAATAAAAAAAAAATTGCATATTTTTGTGGGGTTTTTTTGTAAGTTTTGTACTAGAGAAACAGAACATTGACACTTTACAGAGGAAATGCATTTAAGATATGCTTATGCCACCCGAGGCGTTGGAAAAATGAAGGTCAAAGCACGTGCAGCTCCCTTTGTGGGCAGTACAGTACTGTGCCTTGGCTCCAGCGCTGCTCCAGGGCCCTGGAACAGGGGCTGTGGGCTTCCACCAAAGGAAAGAGCCAAGTAACAGGGGCAGGGTGAAAGGATTCGCTGTACGGGGACTGACTGCAGATGAGGAAGAGAGTGAGGAACCGATGGCATCAGCTCACGTACTTCCAGTCCTGCACTACTGACCCTGGGCTGGAAAGGGACAGGCTCGAAGAACTGCCCTGGAAGACTGAACCTGAGTTCAGCTGCTCCGAGAAGGAAGCCCTGGAGTAAAGATTCCCCTGGGAGAGCGAAGAGCTCATGGAATATTGGGTGCTCGGCTCCAAGATACCAGCCAGGCAGCCGGGGGGTAACCGCAGCCCCTGCGCTGCGCTCGTCCTGTGGCACTGGTTAACAGAAAGCCTCCTGACATGGCACAACTGGAAATGCACTGAGCTAACAGGAATGATGAAAGAGAATTGGGGGTGGAATGCTACCAGCCCAGCTCCTCAGCCTTTGGTCCCACAAAACCCATCCCCATAATGCCACCAACTAGTACCTAGAGCTGGAATTAGCAGCCTCCAAGGACCTTCTCAAGACATCCACCATAGCAAGCGGGTCCTCTGGACCATGACAGACACCGTTATTTGTTAAAAAGGGGACAATCATTCCTCTCTCACGTGAAGAGTTTCCTTAAAAGCAACGTAAAAAACCCCAAACACCACCTCCGAAAGCCAAGTGCCAGGACTGGCTGTGAACCTCACCATCAACCTGACTCCATCAATTGGTGCAGTGAGACCAGACAAAGGGGGGGGGGGGGAAAGAATTCACCTTCCTGCTAATAGATGTGGACAGTAACTGACCCAGCACCTACACCAAGCCCCAGGCAGAGGCATCGCAGTGCCGGCAGGCAGCCGTGTCTCTCGGGGGAGAGGAGAAGCAGTTTGAGAGCAGAAAGGTACAAGAAACCTAAAAGAATCATCTGAAAGCAGATCTGTCCCACAGCAGGGCCAGGGGAGGGCGTGAGCCTTGGGGCTTTTGTGCTTAGCCAGCAATTTCCGTCACAGTGGTAACCAACTTCTGACCGTTCCACACTGTCTTGAACTGTTCTGGGACAGGGAATTCAGTCTGCAGGGGAAAAACAGAAACCTGTTGTTAGAAAGCAGTTGATGAAGGAGACCAGGAACTCCTCCCACTGCTTCAGGCATTTGTTCCCTCGGATACTCGCTGTCCCCTCTCCTGTACCACAAATGCTGCCTGTTCTACCCCAAGGAGATCCTAAGGAAGCAGCAGCTCCCACTGCCAGCAAGTATCTTGCTAGAGAGACCAACCAACTTGATTTGGTGGTTTTAACGTCAGATCATCCACAACCTCCACGATCAAGAGCCTGGAATTGTCCTTCCAGACCTCGCTGCAAGAGGTCTCGAAGGGGGCTCAGAACACTCATCCTGCCCCGCGTGACCCCAGACCTCAATCCTGACACTTACAAAGTCCCCACCCTCGGTGGGAATAAGGACATTCATCTCGGATGACTTGGCACTGACGATCTCGCAGTCTAGGGAGCTCTTGCTCAGATACACGTGGCAACCGTCGGTCTTGTTGATGGAAATCGTTGGCACTTTACCCATTACCTGGCGGTGGGCAAAGCAGCAGTTAGAGGAGCGGTACCTGCACGCAGGCCACCACAATGTTCTCCTTTTGCCCTTGCCTTCAAGGCAAGAGGTTTGAGCCCAACTCTGGATGAAACCTCTGGCAAAAAAATCCAGAGTTACTTCTCGGTTTGGTCTCTAGAACAAGCTACAGGGAGCACCGGGCACGTCCCAGATCAGACACCAAAACCGGGATCAGAACAGGCTCTCCCGCTTTGGCAGCCCTCCTGTGCTGCCCGCCTCGCAGGGACTCAGCTTCTAACCAGAGCCCTGAAGCAGCTCAGTGAGGCACATTTCAGCCCTTTCCTAAGGGCTGGGCAAGCACCAGCATGTTCCTGTTCTGGAAGTAAAGCTACTCGAGGAGGCAGATGCTACAGGCGCCGGTTTGACCGCACAAGGCTCACGCTGCAGGCAGAGAACAGGTCGCAGGCACTCACCTGAACTTTGATGTCCCTGCTGTTTATGATCTCTACGATGCCCACCACGTCATCAAAGACCAGCCCTAGCTTCTTACAGTTATCTGCAAAGACAACACGGAGGAAGCCACAAGAAGGTTATGGAGGCTCACAGCAGCTGGCAGCAGCAGCAGCTCCTCCCGGGCCTTCTCCACTTACCGAGGGTGATGGAGTTGATCTTGCCTTTGATTTGGAGCGTGCTATTTGTGCACTTGAAAACGTACGCTACCTGCTTCAGCTCTGTGTCGCTGATTACCAGGTTAGTGGCATTCTCCTGGTTTTCCTGAAGAGGCAGGGAAGCACACTGTATTTCCTGAATGCAGACCAGCTGCTCCATGGGAAGAGCAGGGCAGTGCAGGCCCCTCAGGAGACCCTCCTCCTCCCCAGCTGCACAGCTCCCGTCCCTGCCACCCGCTCATGCACTCACCACTCTCCACTTTTTGCCCTCTAATTCTAGCAGTGCAGGTGCCTTTGGAGAGGTTTTTGGGGCGGGATTAGCATTACAGGCTGGTTTGGGAGCAGTGAAAGGTTTGGGTCCACTTCTCACAGGCCCCCCTTGGTTCTTCAGGGCTGGATTCTTGTGGGTTTTCATGTCATCTGAAACGTGTCTTAAGCCTGCAAGAGAAGTCACACCTGAGGTCCGGGCTCCTCCAGCCAAGGGTGCAGTTTCACGCACACATGGGTGATTGCAGCGATCCCCACAGTTCCACTGTCAAAATGCAAATGGAACTGGATGATCTTAAGGTCCTTTCCAACCCAAACCATTCGGTGATTCTGTGATTATTGAGACTGGGCCTAAGTTGAGGCCAAGCGCGCGTGGCAGCAGTGAAAGAGGGAGCAAGAAAACCGCGGCACTATTGATGAGAACACAACAGAAGGCGCCAGCGCTTCCACTTCTGCAGGCAAACCCCCTCAGCCAGGCACCTCACTGCCGTTTCTGACCGTCCCCATGCACTGAGCAGCTAACACAAACAGGGAATGAGCTCTGTGAGGATGTGAACGGGTGCAGAACTGCACCTTCTGTACTGGCAACGTGCAGGAAACTCTTTCCATTCCAGCCAGGGATTAATCTCTCGCCACACGTGACAGATGAGGCTGAGAGTTCCTACATGTACTCCCTCTGGCCCTGTGAGCTGCTTCAGGGGCTCCCAGCCTCTGCTCTGAGCAGATGGCCCCTTGTTTTGAGCAGGTGCCTTGAGGGAGAGCAGCAGAACAAGGCCTCACAGCACAGGCACCCTGGCTCGTGCCTGCCCTCCCTTGGGTCCCTGCTTCACCTACCAGAGGTGATGCCTTCGCCCCGGTTGATCTGGGCAAACAACGCGGAGCGGGAGGCAGCGTCGTCAGCGCTGGAGCCGCTGGGGGCAGGAGCAGGAGGTGGAGGAGGACCCGGGGGGGGAGGCGCAGCCCCCGCGGGGGGAGCAGACGGTGACTTGCTCCCTTCCGTGGCTACAGGACCCTGCAAGAGGCCAGAAGAGGAAAGGCAATGGCACAAGTTCCGTGCCTGCTGCGGCAACCCTGCAATCCTCCTCTCGGAGGCTCCTGTGGACGCGGCACTCACCGTTTTGCTCCAGGTCAGCCCCGTGGTGTGAAACTCTTTGATATAAGCCTGCAGCTCTGTCCAGATGCTCAGATAAGCTTTCACCCAGTCCACGTGCTTTTTATCTCTGAGGACACAAGGAGATCGTGAGGAGAGATCAGGTTCCATTTGCCATCAAAACCCAAGGACTACAAATAGCTCTTTACATCCCTCCACCTCTCAGCTACAGGCAGGACCCAGCCGGGCCAGCCCAGCAGCTCACACCTCCAGCACTGCGCTCTAGCTTCAGCATTCACCCTGCTCCTGCAGGCAGGAGGCCGCAGGCTGCTCTGCACAGAGACCATTTTAACTGAGGAGTCCGGTGCTTCCAACAGGACCCATCCCCAACGTGCTGCCCTGGGAAACAACTCAGTGACGGGACTGCTGAGCCAGGAGCAGCGACACAGAGATTCCAGCTACAACATGAATACAAGGAACCTTGTCCCTAGGGATCAGGAAAGAACAGCTAAGTGAGGCTCTATAAATATACCCTGCCTTTAAAAAGAAGAACGAATCCAGGACCAAGGCAGCTGTGGTTGGATACTGGAGCAGCCCCTACATACCCAGTTCGTTGTGTTCAATGGCATCTTTAAGGAGGAAGGTGAACTTACACATCCTTGTACTCCTTGAGGATCCGGTTGGTATAAAACATGGCAGCATCGGTCATTTCCTTCACATAAGGGCCAGGCTTTGGAGCCTAGAGAAGAATGAACACATTGGCACGGAACAGCTGACCAGGGAGCCGGACTTCTCCCACCAGCCCAAGGAAACCACTTCCTGCTGGAATTCTCACCATGGCCACCCAGCCCAGGGCAGGGATGCTCTCGCTGACGGCTGATAAGTGGTTGAAGAGTTTGCTCCCCCGGTTCTTCTCCCTGAAGTTCTGCACCACCTGGATTTGCTCCGAAATCGGTTTCAGAAGCGATGAGAATGCATCCTGCAGGACAGGAGGGACAATGAGAACATTACTATTGCTCTGAATGGGTTGCTCTGCTCAGATGATGGTTACCCAGGAAGACTCCGACTGATACAGCTCTGGTCCAGGCTCGGCCCTCCCTATGAGCTGCGCTCAGCCCCACAGCCTCGCTCCTCCAGGGCTGAAGTCATAGCTCCCAACTGGATTGGTACAATGGGAGTACGCCAAGAACCGTGACTCATGTTCCATCCAAGAGACACTGACAAAGCCTGTTAGTAACGAGGACAGAAATAGCATTTGCCTTTCCTGGGTTCTTTTGTTCCAAGAGAGTTTGTCAAAGTTTTCCTCTCCTTTAGAAGCCCTCAGACACAGAGGTCCAAGGCAGGATCTTGCTGTTGGGGATCTGCAGCCTGCACGACAACGGGAGTCGCGCCATTTCTCAAGTCACCCCATCAAGCTGGACTTCAGGATTGAAGCCAGTGCTCCTCAAGTCACTCCAAGCCTTTAATATCTGGATGACAAGAACTGTGTCTGTGTGGTGTTCACCTGCAATATTGACCGGGTGCGCTTGGAAGTCTGAGGGCAGAGCAGCCAGTTACGGATTTCCAGAGATGCTTCCTGGGCATCTTTGCTCTTCTTTAAGATCACGAAGTCTCCTGCTGGTGGCAGCAGTGAGGGACCAGTCTGGGCAAAACTTGCTTTTCAAAGCCTTGGCTTTTGCTTTTGCTGTCCCCTTCCACTGTTTCCATGCAAAGAGAGGTTCTGAGCACCAGTGGCCAGGCTCCACTTCCCGAAGCTCCAGCCCAACACCACTGTCAAACAACAGGATGGGCAAATTCTCCACCACAAACAATGCCAGTTCATACATTTTGCATTTGCCCTCACTTGCAGCACTGGACACAGTTCTGGTGTCCTCAACATAACAAGGACATGGAGCTGTTGGAACAAGTCCAGAGGAGGCCACGAGGATGCTCAGGGGACTGGAGCACCTCCTGTATGGAGCCAGGCTGAGAACACTGGGGCTGCTCAGCCTGGAGAAGAGAAGCTGCGTGGAGACCTCAGAGCAGCTTCCAGTGTCTGAAGGGGGCCTAAGGGGATGCTGGGGAGGGACTCTTCATTAGGGACTGTAGCGACAGGACAAGGGGTAACGGGTTAAAACTGAAACAGGGGAAGTTTAGATTGGATGTAAGGAAGAAGTTCTTTACTGTGAGGGTGCTGAGGCACTGGAATGGGTTGCCCAGGGAAGCTGTGAGTGCTCCATCCCTGGCAGTGTTCAAGGCCAGGTTGGACAGAGCCTTGGGTGACCTGGTTTAGTGTGAGGTGTCCCTGCCCATGGCAGGGGTTGGAACTGGATGATGTTAAGGTCCTTTCCAACCCTGACTATTCTATGATTCTGTGATTCAATCTGACTGCTCCAGAAGTGACGAGGCTCCTGCAAACCAACCTGCACAAAACCCTGCACTAGATTAAGCTTGTGCTTGCTTCATAATCCCTGATTTAAACAAGGTGTCAGTGGCATTTGTAAGCAGATTCTCAGCCCAGAGGCTATGCAGAGCGGCGCCCCAGCAAGCCTGGTGAAAGAGAAGCACCCTCTAGCACTGAGTTTGGGGAAAGAGATGCAGATGGGTTTCACAGGGAATAGAAAAGTAGCACAGAAATCCAGCTACCAGTGTAACAGAAGCCATCACTGAGCCAGATCATAACTGCCAAGAAAAGCAAGGTGGGATCCTGTTGCTCAGGATAAACAGTGCTCAGCAGGGAAAAGCCAATGCATTTGGGATCAGATTCTCAGGCATGCATCCTGCTGAGAAGCAGCAGCCCAGGGTATAGTGTTAAATTACTTGCTAAGGACAAATCGATTCTAAAAGCCCAGCTACTCAGAGGCCATTCAATAGAAACAAGCGTCTTGTTATCCTTCAGGATCACATAATGAAAAGCACACTCTACACAAATCCCCCCATGGCTCCTGGCCCAGACAAGTGTCTGTCTGCAGCCTGCATCTCAGGGAACAGCGACTGTGCGGTGCTGGTGCCAGGTGCCACTGGAGACAGGCATCACGAGACGATGCTCGGAGGCTGCTCAGCTACAGGAACCTTGTTGCTCCAGCGCCTGGAAAATGCCAGGTCTGCAGCTCCCAGAATGAACCTCAGGAATTCTGCTCAGCGGCGGTGAGCATCCGGAACAGTTCTTGCTTTCAGCGAGTGCCGCCTCATGCTGCGAGCGTCTCCAGCCCTCCTCCAGTTCCCCTTTTGGAGCAGCCGTAACGGCCCAGGTTCCCCTATGCTTGCAGCCGTCCCCAGCTCCGAGGTAAGAGCATACAGGGTTTATGAGAAGTGATTTCCCACTCTTACCTCTGTCGGCTGCTGATGTTGAGATGCCATCACCAGGAGAGCCCTCTCGCTCATCAAACCCGCATGAACCATCTCAGCCTAAGAACAGAGAGAAACATGAGGGAGCTTCCCTTGTATGCAGCGTAGCGCTGGGCCATTCAAGCTCCTGCTGCCCCCACCTCCTAGTCTGTAAGAAAGCAGCTCACTGGAGTCAAAGCATATATTCATGGAGACGCCCATCCTCAGAGTGCAATAGCTCCCAGGCTGGGTAGTTTACAGGCCTCTTTTAAAGGCATGGACTCTAAAGAGGGCTAGACATCTAACTACCAAAGGTTGCAAGGAGAAGGCTTTATTCATCATGTGTATGTCAGGAGAAATCTGCTAGAGGTTATCTGGGCATCTGCATCTGCCCTGAATCCCCAAGGATTATAAACATCCTAGAACACAGCACCAAAGGAATGTTTATAGCGTTGTCAGCAAACACTGACAGCACATTTGGCCCGTAACAGCCCTGGAGGACAAGCAGCACCTATTTGAAGCAGAGAGAGAACACGAGTCCTTACATGCTTCTGCACATCCCCACCAACTTCTTTGCTGATCTTGATGTATTCGGCTACTGGGCCAGCCAGGAGGGCATCGAACGCCTGCACGTACTGAGCCACTCCTGCAGAGAAGGAACCAGAGCACAGGTATCAGCGAGAGGCAGCGGGTGGGCTCCTGGGCTGAACCTTACCCAGCTCCCATCACCCACAGGCAGGGCTCAGGGTGAAGCACGCAGCTGAGCGAGGGGAGCTGCAGACGCAGGAAGTCCTTATCTTGGCAGCACCGTAACCGCAGCAGGATCTGCTGCATAACTCAGTTCCCCTCTGCACAGGCAGCCTATCCAACAGCCGCTGCACAGGCAGCCCATCCAACAGCCCCTGCACACCCAGCCCATCCAACAGCCCCCGCACACCCAGCCCATCCAACAGCCCCTGCAAACCCAGCCCATCCAACAGCCGCTGCACAGGCAGCCTATCCAACAGCCCCTGCACACCCAGCCCACCCAACAGCCCCTGCACACCCAGCCCATCCAACAGCCCCTGCACACCCAGCCCACCCAACAGCCCCTGCACACCCAGCCCATCCAACAGCCCCTGCACACCCAGCCCACCCAACAGCCCCGCACACCCAGCCCACCCAACAGCCCCCGCACACCCAGCCCACCCAACAGCCCCGCACACCCAGCCCATCCAACAGCCCCTGTACACCCAGCCCATCCAACAGCCCCTGCACACCCAGCCCATCCAACAGCCCCTGCAAACCCAGCCCACCCAACAGCCCCGGCACACCCAGCCCACCCAACAGCCCCTGCACACCCAGCCCATCCAACAGCCCCTGCAAACCCAGCCCACCCAACAGCCCCTGCACACCCAGCCCATCCAACAGCCCCTGCACACCCAGCCCATCCAACAGCCCCCGCACACCCAGCCCATCCAACAGCCCCTGCAAACCCAGCCCATCCAACAGCCGCTGCACAGGCAGCCTATCCAACAGCCCCTGCACACCCAGCCCACCCAACAGCCCCTGCACACCCAGCCCATCCAACAGCCCCTGCACACCCAGCCCACCCAACAGCCCCTGCACACCCAGCCCATCCAACAGCCCCTGCACACCCAGCCCACCCAACAGCCCCGCACACCCAGCCCACCCAACAGCCCCCGCACACCCAGCCCACCCAACAGCCCCGCACACCCAGCCCATCCAACAGCCCCTGCACACCCAGCCCATCCAACAGCCCCTGCACACCCAGCCCACCCAACAGCCCCTGCACACCCAGCCCATCCAACAGCCCCTGCAAACCCAGCCCACCCAACAGCCCCTGCACAAGCACTGCAACAGCCACTGCTGATGTTCGACCCTGCCACAGCTCCCAGCTGACACTTCAGCACAGGGACTCCCATGGGGTGATGCCGTCGGGGAGGTGCTGAGGGCCTTACCTTTGGAAGAGCCATCTCCACACATGCCAGGCCCTTGGCACACCGTCTCCAGGCGCTCCACAGCCTTCTCCAACCGTTCCACCAGTCTTTCCATATCTATCACTGTCCACAACCTGCGCAGGCAGAGCACAATTGTTCGCACCCTCTGAAGTATGCAGCTCAGATGCCAAACGTGGAAGAGGGTTTTTATCAGCTGCTCTGGTGCAAGCTCTACCAGTTCCAGCAGGGTAATTTCTACCTAGCCCTGCATCCCAGGGACAGACACCAGGGTACCCTCATGGTAGCAAGGACATTTGGATTACCCAAAAGCCACCCACAGAGCTACTTTTTATTGCCACAGCCACTCCTTACTGGTCACACAGTTCCTATTCCAGTCACTGAAAGACCTTTTTGCACATATAAGGATACAAAACTTCCAGCTTCTAACCTTATATTGACACCGCTCAATAAACCAAAGGTGTGCTCGGGATCTCGCTGCAGTCAGCACTTAGCCAAAGCCCAGCTGTGACCACAGAGCACAACAACTGCTTCGCTGGGAGCTCAGAGGCTTCAGGTTAGAAGTGGGGGGGCTTCATTCTGCAAAGGCACCTGCAGGGACCTCCTGCAGCCCTGAACTGCTCCAAGGAACATCTCTAACTTTGGCGTCACCTCAGTGCAGGCCAGCAGCGAGCTCAAGGAGCCTCCCTGGCACTCGCTGCCATGTGCAGCTGCAGCAGTGAAGGCGGCAGAGCTGCCTCTGCCACAATGGGCCCCTGTTCCTCCTCCCCCTCCGCAGGCAGTGCTGAAGCACAGAGCCTCCTCTGCAGGCGCTGCACAGGAAGGAGGTTGAGGGGTGCGAGCCCTTCGCAGCCTCTCATCCGGAGAGGGCTGAAGTCACAAACTTGCCATTCGCTACCGCTCTGCAGAGCCTCTGCACCAAGGAGCAGGAGAAGCCACGCTCCAGGCGCACTCATGCACGGGGAATGCAGGGAGGCAGGCAGCAAGTCACCAATCCCATTTCCGTCTTATCACCGCTCACCGAAAGGCTTTTACAACGTGAATCACAATTATGGCCTGGCCACAGCTTCCTTCTTACTGCAAGAGCCTGCAAAAGCCCAAAACCCCGCCTGGAGGAGCACGGCCCTCCCAGCATACCCAAAAAGGGAGGCAGGGTTTGCCCTGCTCCCTGCCTGAACTGATGCAAGCTCTCCCTCGGAAACGCAAGCTGAACTTCTAGGGAGGCTCTTGCTTTTGCTCATGAGCCCTCTCGGCCCTGCTCCAGAGTTCTCACCCCGCTTCCAGAGGATGTGGGGCTGATCCAGCGTTAGTCACTGATGCCACAAGACAAACAAGGCCGTTTCCACCCTGCTCTCGTCTGCTCACGTCAGAAGCAGCAGCGCTGCTGGGGGATGGGGGGAGATGAGAGATGCCACCCCCCTTTCCAAGAGGAAGAGCGCGGTTTCCTCCTCTGCGCAAGAGTGAGCCAGAGGACGCGCTCTGCATGGAGCTGCACAGAAGTGACCGGATGGCTTCCAGGCACAGAGAAAGTTCAGAGAGGCCACAACTTGTGGGCAGTCACCCAGGTAATGACCAGCCATGAATGCCTCCTTCCTTCGGAACCCTGTGCTCCTGATCGCAGGCGCATCGGTGCTGCCGCAGCCGAGGACGCTGCATCCAGAATGGGGCTCACGTCTCCAAGTGGGAGCGCAGCCAAGAGCAGGGCTCTGCCTCCCCCGCTCCCAGCACACCAGAAAAAGGGTGGTTTCCCCCCGCACCCAGAGAGCCACCTGTTAAGGAAATGCTTCGAGAAAGCACTGAGGGAAAGGGGTGCAAATGGGAGTCCAGGAAGGGCACCAGGTTTATGGAGCACTGGGCAGCCAAGGCTGCTGTTCTGCACCACCGATCCCCAGCACATTCCACATGAGGCTCTAATCTGATCAGCCCCATTACCGAGTCACAAACTGCATTGCAAATCAGGATTACGAACCAGAAAGTCCAGATGGAAAGCTGCTTCCTACCCGCAGCAATAAAACACGCTGCAGCGAGGAGCGTATCGCACCCGTTCTGGATGCGCTGTCGGGATTAATGTCCTTCTGCAAGAAAGCGGTCCTTGAGATGCAGGTTCCTTGCCGTTTGACACAGCCTTCCTGGGTTTTCCTGACAGAAGGCACGAGCTTGCATTGCTCAACACCAGCTCTGTGTACCTGATGCTATCTGCCAGACGGTGAACTCCTTTTCCTTTCTGTTTAATGGGCAGCATTAGGACAACTCACAAGATAAATCACTCGGTAAACTGGCAGCAAACCCAGAACTAACTGCAAGCAGCACAAAGTCCTCGAGCAGGCAGCTCTATCTTGG
Source organism: Lathamus discolor (assembly GCF_037157495.1). NCBI lineage: Eukaryota > Metazoa > Chordata > Aves > Psittaciformes > Psittacidae > Lathamus > Lathamus discolor. Next base: position 5,178,911 of record NC_088901.1, read on the forward strand.
CTCCTCCTTGCTAACACTACCTTGACTCACCTTTGCTATGCCCTTTCCCCCGTGGATGCAGCTTTCTGCTACCTACACACCCCTATGGAGTGAAATAAAGAGATCCAGTTGTACCTAACCTCAGCAGCCAGAGTTTGCAGCCCAGAGAGGTTAACATTTAGCTAGGGAAAGATCACAGGGCAGACCTGCCTGTGCTCCTCTAAACAGTGTTGTGTCTATCGATCACTTTGAATGCAAGGTAACTGGTCAGTAACGACACGCTGCCTTTGGGGCTCTCAGTACAGTGCACATCATCGGTTCCCATCTGCCTTCTTTAAAGAGGAAGCTGAGACACAGGTCACTGAAGCCTCATTTTTGCTCAGCACATCATCCCATGCTCAGGAGGAAAGAGAAAGGCCTTCAAGCTTCACCACGCTGCCAGGAGACAGCAGTGGGGCCGAGAGGAAGCTCTCCCTTTCAGGACTGTAACGCAGGACTTAATCTAGGTCTGGTTTAAAGTCAATTGAACTTTTGATTACCAGTGGAGCGAAAGCTATGGACTCACAGCAGACACGTGTCACAACGCGCCAGAAAGCCCATTTGTTTTCCTAGCACATTAGGTTAATTTATTACCTCGCCTTTATCTCTGTCAAAGCTTGGGAACGTGGGTTTGAGCATCCTGTACCACAAACAGGCTTTTATCCACGACTGCACTCTGACCATCAGAGTAATGAAGGGAAGGTACCAGGTACCCAGAGCAGACCCTGCACAACAGCACAGTAAGAGGAGCTTCCTGCTTGGAGAACATCAAGGAGCCGGCACATCCAAAGACTCCTCAGAGCAGTGAGCAAGTTCACACCAAACAGGCAGAAAGGAAATGCCTCCGGTTGCCTGGGAGAGCGCATGAACCCCAGCCCTCCCCTAGGCATTCTGGAAGGCACCGATAGCAGCTTCACAGCCGAAGCCAGCCCAACCTACGCCTCTGCTCAGATTGAGCGTTTGTGCAGCCCAGCACACGCTGTCAGCAGCACGAAATCTACATCAGCTGCTTCCTGTTTCGACAGGCAAAAGACAGGATAGAGATGGGACAACTAAATTAGGCACATACCACAGTTTATTTCGGAGCTGACACTGGGATATCTCAGGGGATCAGCAACCGGGTGATTTCCAACGTTTCTCTCTTCCGAAAGCCCAAAGAATTCCTTTTTAAACAGTGCAGCTCATTAAGTAAGGAATTACTTGCAACGAGACAGGACTCAACTGCCTGGATTTGGTCGGTTGACAGGACCAGCCACGAGCACAGGACAGCTACTGCCATCCCAGCGGCTGCCAGGGCAGAGCTCTGCTGCCTGCAGCACACTTGTGACACTGCTCCAGAGCCACGGTGGCTGCGTCTGGTATTCCACAGCTACTTTATTTAGAAACACAAAAGCGCTTAAAGAAAATAGCACAGTCCGTCTGGACCTTCTTTAACTCCCCCCAAAACCAAATCCTGCCCAAGTCACTAAAACTGGGATTTGGGATTTCGACTCAAACATTAGGAGATGGTTAAAGCATCGTTAGAGCAAGCACAAGGGCTCCTTTTGCATCCCAATGATACAAAATGGGAGGCTTGCACTTGCCGGAATCCCCTCATTCCCATTCCCTGTCAGCCCAATGAATCCACCAAGGAAGTAACTGAGGATCCTGGATCTAAGCTAGAGTGGACACGGTACCAAGCTCCATGTCAGGAATCCCGAGGCATCCGAACGTTGGGAGCATCCCTCCCGAGCGCAATGCTCGGGCTTGGCTGGACTTTGCTACATAAACAACAGGGGGATTTTTGGCTTTCAGAAAGCTCAGGAATACTGCACGGACACAAGGGTCGCCTCAGGAAAAGGCAAGGAACACAGCAGCTTCTCGATGCCACAGATTCCCGGTTTTAGTGACATCGACAGCCCAGGCCTCGGGGACTGCAGACCCCGACACGCAAAACCCCATGACCTGAAGCACGAAATATCCATGTGATTCTTCCCACTTCGCTATCCCAAGAACCAGCGCAATCGCACGTTTACCCCGGCCTAACCGCAACCCGAATGCAAAAGACGGCAAAGCAGCAGCAACAGGCCGAGGACTGGAGCTCCCCGCGGGCCAGCAGACACCCGGTGTCCGGGGACATCCATGCTCCGGGCTCCAGCAAACCCACCGCCCTGCAACGAGCGGGACACCGCATCCGAGCGCACACGGCTCCCGGCCGGACCCACAGCGGCCCGGGACCCGCCCCATCGCCGGGGTCGAGCGGCCTCGCAGAGCTCGGAACCCCGCTGCAGGATGCGGGCGGGGGCACCCCAGGGCCGGGCCCCCCCCGCCCCGGCCACCAAATGAACCCGGAACCGAGGCGGGTACCGGAGCCCCGCAGCCGGGCCGGGCCCCCCCGGCCCCAGCGCCCGCGGAGCGGCCCCGGCGGAGCGGGCCCCGCGGCCCGGCCTCACCTCTGCTCCCTCCGCGATCCCGCTCCGCCGCCGCCGCCGCCGCCCCGGCGCCGCCCAGCACCCCCCGCGCCCCGCCGCTTCCGGCCCCCGCCCCGCGCACCGGAAGTGCGCAAGGCGCGGCGCGGTGCCGGCGGGGCTGAGCTTCGGCCGGACACCGCCTTGCGATTGGTGGGAAGGGCTGTGGGCGGGGCCAGAGAAGGCGAGGGGTGTGGTTAAGGGGGCGGGGCCTTGTTTGGGGGCGGGGCCAAGTGGGAGCTGCCTCGGGATGGGGGGGGGGGCCGAATGGGGCCCGAGGGCACGGGGAGGGGCTGAGGGGGGTGCCCCCGGCCCCGCAGAGGGGCTGTGACCCCCATCGGGGACAGCCGGGCAGGCAGCGGGAGGGGCTATCGGGGTCCTCGGCGTGCCCGGGACCCCCGAGAGGGGCCGGGGGTGTTCCGGGGTGCTGGACGCTGGTGCTGTGCGCAGGAGGCGGCTGCCGTCGCTGCTCTGTGCAGCAGAGATGCTTCTGCTGTTGGTGTGTGCTGGCTCGTCCCGGGCATCAAAGCCTCCTTACAGGGCTCCGGTGCTTAGGGATAGGGAGCACTTTGTGCTCAGACCCTCTTTGACCCGAGGGGCTCAGAGCGCTCAGCACGGGGTGGGTAAATGTTGGTGTTGTCCCGGCTTTGTTGCTGGAGAGACCGAGACCAGGGCGGTCAAGGGCAAAACAACCGGGAGCCAGGCGGAGGTCCCTGGGGCCAGCGCTGGGTTCTCCCCACGCAACGCCCCGCGGCTGCTTCCACCCTCAGGGCAGAGCTTGCTCTTGAACGGTGCCTGTGCCGTGGGCAGCGGCTCCCTCCCGCTGCAGGGGCTGCGGTTTGGGGTCCCCCCGCAGGGGTTGGAGCTGCCCTCGGGTCTGTGCGCGCAGAGCTCCTGAACCCGGGCCACGTTGACGGAATGGGAAGGAGGAGGAAGCGCGCTGAGCTCGGCTGACTCCGGCACCGCTTCCTGCCCGCTGCTCCGCTACCATAGATGGTCACGTCTGCCGCAGCGGGGCCGTGCGCTGCTGAGCTCCCAGCAGAAGAGACCCAGGCTCCGTCTGCGGGAGCCCAACCGAGGGCAGCAGGAGCGGGGACCGGGAGCGTGGCTCTGCTGACCTCTAGTGAGGCGTCTCCTGCTGCTCCGCGCTCCCTGCGAGCCGCAGCAGCGCCCGAAGCCCTCGGAGCGTTTGATTCTTCAGCACAGGGCGTTGCGTGTCCCCTTGGTGCAGCCCCGGGCTCCCAACCCCTGCCCTGGCACAGCGCAGAGCCCGCACCATTGTCCTCACATCCTCCCTCCCAGTTATAGAGGAGCCAAGCAGCTCCCTGCAGTCTCTGGTGCTGTTTGTCTGATATCCTGGTTTCTTGCCTCATTTTCCACCCTGCCAGCGCTTGATGGGCATCTTGCAGCCGTCAGACGCACCTTGGGATCAACTGACTTGATGCGAAACAGAAAGTAAGATACAACTGCCTCTTTTCTCTGCAGTCAATGGCTTAGGCTCCATAGCGCCCTACAGCAATCACAGCAGTGACCAGGCACATCCTTGCCTCCTGGGGCAGGGGCCGTAGGGATCCTGCAGGCAGGAGCTGTTCTCTCAGCTGCATCCGTGAGGAACTGGAACTGAGCAGAGCACAGGGGGAGGGAGAGCTCTGCTCGCCGGCCCCATGCCCGTGTGTTTGCCTCTGGGGTGGTTTCTGGAGGAACAAAGACCAAGTTCCCGGTGAGGCTGGGTCAGAACTGCTGCCTGTGCACGGAAGGACTGGAAACCACGCCGGTGCTCTGGGGGTTCCCGGTGCCTATGAACCCTGCCCAGCACTGTCCTGGCTCCAGGGAAAAGCTTGCAGCTGCCCTGTGCTGCTGCCGGGTGGTTTTGGTGCCTTACTCCGAGCACCGTAGGGGTATTTCCTTCTGGTTTAGCCCCAAAAAGGCTGCAGGAAACCACGGCACTGCTCCATCCGTCTCTGCTCGTGTTCTGCGGTGCCTGGGCCGCTTCCATCCTTGGGAAGGGTGGGTTTGCAAAACATTAACGAAAACCCACCCAAACGGGCCGGCAGCTTCGGTCTGTGTTTGCGGAGCGGGTGAGTGACTTCACGCAGCTGCCACAGACAAGGTGACCGTGGGGACAGCCAGGAACCCCTCCGTCCCGTGCAGCTGGCCTGGGAGCAGCGTGCCAGGACCATGGACCGGCCTGCTGTGACCCGCTGCCCGGCGCCTCTGTCCCGAGCACAGCCTGCTCTGGCAATCCTGCTTCTTCCCAGACTGACTTCCAGCTGGATCTGGTCCCTGAGGGAGTGCACCAGCACAGCAGGGTGGCTGCACTCTCAGACACCCCTTTACGTGTGCTTGGTTCAGATGGAAGTGTCTGTGACACCAGTGCTGCTGCAGCGTGGAGCACGGGTCCTTCCTCACCCATCAACCTCTCCTACTGCGAGATAAACCCGAGGCTTTGTGCCCTTTCCCTGCGGATAAGGAGGGGGTTATTCCTCATCCTCTGCAAGGAGAGACCTTTCAGGCTGCCATTTATCCCTCATAGGGTGAACAGACACAGCGTGGCCACTCTCAGCTCAGGGCTGTCCCTCTTGCTGCCTCAGCCTCCTGGCACAGCCACCCTTGGTGACAAACAGAGGATGTAAGGTCGGTGTTGCAGGTTCCTGTGCTGCCCTTTGGAGGCCAACACTGAGATTTGCTTGGTTTTATCCTTCAGGGCACACAAGAGCCCCGGGGTTGGGGTGAAGGTGTCTGTGCCCCATCACCTCCCAGCCCCTCTTCTGCCTTCCTCCAGCACATCCATTGCTCATGGCCACAGTACAGGGCAGCACCCTCCTGAAGACCCCCCTGAGACCTTTGTGCTGCAGGAGGCAGAGCTGCCCCCAGTGCCGGCTCAGCTCTGTGCACTGGGAGCTGGCATCTGGGCTCCCCAAGGGCTCAAGGTGAGAGAGCTTAACCGGAGGGCATGGGGTGCACCAATGTACTCTGGTGGCAGCGGAGGGGTGCCTGCAGCAGCCTGCCCTCCCCTGGGTGCTGGCACCCACACCCATGTACAGTGAAAGGCTCTTTCCCTTGTGAACGAAAGGGAACAGAAACCCCAGCACTGCTCCAGACCCAGGGGAAGGCTGCCCAAGCCCCTGGCACCGCACGGGTAACCCTAATCCAGCCTCTTAAAGCCCATCAGCTGCGAATCGGGGCTGACCCCCAGCACCTGCACATGGCCAGCAGAGCCCCAGCCCATCTCGCATTAGGGCACCAGCTCAGCACCCAGCTGAGCCCCCCCATCTCCCACGTTGGATTTCACAGTGCACCAGCTCCGGCCACGGAACTGCAGCCCTGTGGGGAGCAGCCGGACACTGGGGTGCATTTGCTCCACCCGGGTTCGTGTGGAATGAAGCCCAGCACAGCTGCTGCTGGGGCTGGCTGGAGGCACAGGCAGCGTCTCCCTCAGTTCTGGCCTCAGAGGCTGTCTCGGTGCTGGCAGCGAAAGCCCTCTGCAAGCACAGCTGAGGCAAGAGGCGATCTCTGCTTCAAGGCTGGAGATCTGCCCAGGGCTCAGCGCTATCAGCTCCCAGGGCCGTTTTTCCACACCCCCACCTCTTTTAACAGCCTCAAATAGAAGAGGTGCGCTCAGCAAGGAATGTCTGGGCTCTGATTCAAGCTGTTTGGTTCTAGTCCCTTGAGATGGCTGCAGAAAAAGCCCCATCAGAGATCCCTTGTGAACCCCTCATCAGCCGGCCCCGAGCGCTGCTGGAGCCCTCTGAAAGGGAAAGGCAGCAGCAATCTTTCACCCACACCCCTCGGAGCAGCCAATGGCCAGGACAAGAGCCCAGGGCAGGGATCAGAACACACACAAGCAGCTCGAGCCCTGTGCTTGGCTGGACGCTGCCTTCCTCCTCCTCTCACAGAGGGCACACACGGCTCCCACCTGCCCTGCCATTGACAGCTCTCTCTTGTCCCCCTTGCTTTGGGCTGTGCCTTGGTCCTTGGGGAGCAGGGGACGCCCCGGCCATGGCTCTGCCCAGCACAAAGCCAGCTCCCACCCGCCCCGCTTCATCCCTTTGCTTTTTCCCCATGACCCATGCGTGGTGGCAGTGTGGATCCCGGTCCCACATTCCCAGCTACGGGCTAATCCTTTCCGGCTATTTTTAAACCCCCATCCTCATTCTAGTCCTTTGTACCCAAACATGGAACCAAAGCTGAGCCCCAGACCCCTGCTCTCAGCCCCAAGCTCTGGCCCCACGGATTTCTTGCTGTGACAGATGTGCTTCACAGACGGCACCAGCCCCATTCCCCAGCACGGTGCCCATGGGATGGGACACAACCGGCACAGTCCCCTCACCCCGGGGCTGCTGTACCCCTGGCTGCATCCTCCCTGCCCCTGCTCCCTTTCCCCTCCTCATCGCACCGGCTGCCGCAGGGGTGCGGTGCTCCCGTGGAAGCAGGGCTCGGGGCTCTCCCCATTCCTGCTGCGGGGCGAGGAATGCAAGAGCAGGGTATAAATACCCAGGGCCCAGCGCCCTGCCCCTGCAGAGCGCGCCCACTGTCACCCACAGCCCGCATTCCCCGCTCCACAGCTGCCTCTCCCGGTTCCAGCCCCGGGCTCCCAGGCTCTGTTGGCAGCACTTGGGTTTCATTCCTCCCTCCTCCTCCCCGGGTCCCTCTTGGAAAGGAGGAAAAGAATAGAGCCTTTGTTGGGCTGCTGCGGCAAAGGCACCGAGCAAGGAGCCGCACGGGGTAAGGGGCTGCCGGGCACAGCCGCCTGCCTGGATTATGGCATTCCTGTGCCTTTGACTCGGGAGAAGTCAGCCCTGCCCCTCAATGCTGTGTAAAGGGACCCTGGGCTTGCTGACAAAGAAATGCTCCAGACCCAGCTGCTGGCTTCCCGCTTTTATGTAAATTAATATTAATAGGTCCTCGAGTTCCGTCTCTGTACAGATATATACAAATAGGAAATGGTTTCGTATTTACATCATTAAGTTAATTAGGAGCTATAAAAAAAGAACAGCTTTCCAAATGGGTGTCCTATGTACAGACAGCAGAGGTGAGCTCACGTCCTTGGCGCGGTCACATTGACAGTGTAATGTACACTAACCATTACCGCCGGTCCCACAGGCATCGGCCCCACAGCAGCCAGGCACCGATGGGCGCAAGGATCCTGCGCTCCAGGCTTTTCCTGCTCCCCGGGACCCAGCAGGGAATAGTGCTTGTGTCTCGTGAGGCACCCAGCTACCGCAGGGTCTATTCGTGTAATGTACACTACCAGCGCTCCGTGGATGCCGGGGAAGGCACCAGACCGGCACAGATCTCGTCCTCGGGTCGTGGATGCTCCGAGCCCACGGTGGCTGCTCCAGCCCTGCGGGGCAGGGTCCCCCGGAGAGCCCCGGCGCGGCTCACACGATGCTGGCCAGTTCTGTGTTATCCGACTCGGAGCTGCTGTTGCTCTCCTCCCTGTGGGGAAAAGGGGTGGGAAGGAGGCATGGAATGAGCCTTGGAGCAAGAGCTGCCTCCGAGCTCACGAGGCGCAGTCCCCACATGGGTTTCCTTTGGCAACCGGGACGTGTTCCCGTTGATCTCAAGCGCTTCACGCCATCACTTCGGAAGTTGGGATTGGGAAAAGCAGCCGGGCCATCCCTCACCCCACCACCCACAGGTCCCAAAGGATTCCTGGACAAGTCGCAGTGTGTCCCAGCCGGTCTGGGCCTGATCCTGCTCCCACACACCCCGCTGGCGCGCAGCGCTCCACAGCACGGGCACCCGCTCACCTCAGGTCCTGCAGCGCTTTCTTGTTCTTCCTCCGCTTCTCCTCGTCGATGGGGTACAGCTTGAACAGGAGCAGGCCCAGCAGGATCAGGCCCACGGGCACAGCCGACACCAGCATCTTCAAGGTGAAGTTCACATCACTGGGCTGGGAGCAGCCCCGGGTCTGGTACCCTGCAAAGCTGGGGACAGAAAGGTACCTTCAGGCAAAGGAAACTGAGTTTGTAGGCGATGAGCTTGTCCCTGCAGGCAGAGATGCAGAGCCACAACGGGATTTAGACCCCCCCATTTCCCTCCCAGCCCTTGGGAAGCAGGGATGCCCGGGATGCAGAGGTGCAAGGCTGGCTTCGCACCCTCCCTGCCCTCAGCTCCCATGCAAGAACTCACTCTAAGCTGAGCGTGGAGATGCCCAGGGAGACCCCAGAGGTAAACTTGGTGAAGAAGACATAAAAGGAGAAGAAAATGGCTTCATGGCCATGGGAGTCAGGATGCTGCAGCTTGAAGTCATCTACGACATCCGGGAGCATGGACCTGTGCAGACAGCAGGGTGGTGAACACCAGGACTGAGCTAACAAAGCGTTTCCTCTCCCTGCCGGGAGGATTTCCCTTCATGAGCTCTATCTTGGGCTGAAAACATCCCGAAAAGGCCTCCAGGGATTTCCAACCACTCCAGCCCTGGAAGTCCCTTGCGCAGCACCAGGATCTTGCACTCACCAGGGCAGCAGGAAGGCAGCTGCGACGCTGATCCCAGCTGCAACAGCCACAATGTAAGTGACGATGAGGTTACTGTCCAGGACAACCACCATGATGAGGAAGGGGATGGCAGACTGGAGAGGGGACACAAAACCAGGCTGGCATCAGCAGTACCCGACCCACGCACCAAATCCTGGTTAGCAGCAGCCCCTGCCCCAGTGCTGGGCCACAACCCCGCTCACCCCACATGGGAAACACCGTGCTCGTTGCTGACGGGGACCCACTCACCGAGATGCCCACGTAGACAGCCATCTTCTTCCCAAAGCGGGTAAGGAACCACTGCCAGAGGGGAATGGTCAACGTGGCCGAGAGCTGTGGGCAGAAAAGGGGGTGATGGCGTCATTCACTGCTCAGGCTTTCCAATGGGGGAAGCTCTTCCCTGCGAGGAGCAGCCTCAGGGCGAAGCCTCCCTCATCACATAAAATCATGGGATGGTTTGGGCTGGAAGGGACCTTAAAGCTCCTCCAGCTCCAACCCCTGCCCCGGGCAGGGACCCCTTCCACTGGAGCAGCTTGCTCCAAGCCCCTGTGTCCAACCTGGCCTTGAGCACTGCCAGGGATGGGGCAGCCACAGCTTCTCTGGGCACCCTGTGCCAGCGCCTCAGCACCCTCACAGGGAAGAGCTTCTGCCTAAGAGCTCAGCTCAGTCTCCCCTCGGGCAGGTTCAAGCCATTCCCCTTGGCCTGTCCCTACAGGCCCTTGTCCCAAGCCCCTCTCCAGGTTCCCTGCAGCCCCTTTAGGCACTGGAGCTGCTCTCAGGTCTCCCCTTCAGGAGCCTTCTCTTCTCCAGGCTGCCCCAGCCCAGCTCTCTCAGCCTGGCTCCAGAGCAGAGCTGCTCCAGCCCTCGCAGCATCTCCATGGCCTCCTCTGGCCTCGCTCCAGCAGCTCCACGTCCCTCCTGTGCTGCTGCCCCAGAGCTGGATCAGGGCTGCAGGGGGGGTTCTATTTCCAGCTTTTCCACATGCTCCGGGGCTGGCGCGTGGCCATGCTCCTGCCCCTGCCCTCACCCCATTCCTCACCTGCCTCCACTCCCGGGAAGGGGAGCTGCAATTGGAGCAGGAGCATGGGGCCACCTCCTGCCGCGGCACCCTCGGGGCACAGCCGGTACCAGCCTACACCAGGGAGGACCCAGCTCCATCCTCAGTGCTGGGAAGGGACCTGATCCTGACACCGCTGCCTGCGCACCCCATGGCCAAGAGCCAGGCTCCTGGGACCTTGGCACCTTGGACCTCTCCACCCCTCGGAGCAGGGAGCATGGGAAGGGCTCCCACAGACGAGAAGCTGGAAAGGGCTCTCAAGGAGTTGTTTTGCTCCATCTTCCTGGCAGTAAACACTGAGATCCTTTTCTTGAGGCAGGGGGAAGGGAGGTAAGAGGCAGGATTTGGACAAAAGGCCCCCGCGGCTCCTGCTCTGCCCTGTCTCTGGCCGCCTTCACACGGGAACAAAGGCTCCCCTGTTCCTACCAACCCGCCTGGACTTTGCAGGACGTTTGGCAGCTCCTTCCCCCAGGAGACCTTCGGTCACTGTCCCCACATCAGCCCATTGCAGCCCCACGGCCTCCCCCCCTCCTCAGCCCACATTGCTCCGGGAGCACCCACGGCACTCGCAGCACCCATCCCGGCCCCAGGACGGGGCCATACACACCATGATGGCCAGGAGGACGTTCTGGAACTCGTTGCGGAAGCCCAGTGTGTAGGTGCAGAAGAGGGCAAAGTTCCCCTCCAGCAGCTGTGGAGGAAGCAGACAATGGTCAGGGGGGACAGGACCCCGACATCCCACCCATCCGAGGGCACAAAGCCACATCCATCCTCTCTGCCCGAGGCAGCTCCCAGCCCACCAGGATCCAGTTTGGGTCCCCGCAGCCATCCCCAAGCTATGCTGCTGCCGTTCCCTGTCCCCGCTGTGCTTACCATGAAGGCCAGGGAGGTGAAGAGGAAGCCGGCAATGAGCTTGATGTAGGCACCGTGGTTCATCACCAGCTTCAGCCCCTGGAAGAAGGAGACAGGCTCGTCCGACTGCAGCTCAGAGGACTCTGGGGAGAAAACAAGCCCATCATTAGACCCACAGAAACAGCACCCTTGGGTGCAATGCCTGCAGTGCCTCTTGCCTGCTGCTGACTGCCCTGCACGAGCCCCTGCCCACCTACAGCATCCCAGGGCAATGCCTCACGCACGGGTCCATCAGCCCCAAGGAGAGGAGATGATGACCTGGTGATTCACCCAGGGTAAGCGGAGCTGGTTGCAAAGCAGAGCAAGGGAAGAACAGAAGGTCCTGGACTTTGGCTGTCGTGTCACCCCAGGAATGCCCTAATTGGCACTGGCAAACCTTGGCCAGGCAGAGCTGTGCATGATAACGTTTATCTCTGATGGCGCAGAGCAGAGAGCTAAGTCCTCATGGCTGTGCTGCAACATACCCTGAGGATGCTCCGGCTCCCGCAGCTCCTTCCCCATGGCCCAGACCCAGACCTCAGCTCCTCCTGCCCCAATCCCCCAGGACTTGAGCCATGAACAAGGGACCAAGAGTGGAGCCAGGGGAGCCCCTGGCAGGAGCCACCGCGTTCCCAGCAGCGCAGAGCATCGCAGCGCGTCTCCAGCCTCACCTCTCTTCTCCCGCACGCCCACCGACAGCACCACGGCACAGAGGACGTACAGCCCCCCGATGACCCCCGCAGCGATCATGTAGGCATTCCTCTGGGAAGAGAGGAGGGAATCGTGAGGGACGGGGATGTCCCAGGAGCAGATGGGTTGAGAAGGCCAGGGCAGCGTGGTCCCCCCCACCACTTACCGTGTCTGTGAGCGAGCCGGTGTCGTGGGTCATGTTCAGCTCCTCCATGGCCACCGAGGAGTTGGCTTTGCCAATGAAGAGGGGGCTCTCGATGCAGGGAGTAACCGCCTTGCCCACGATCTGGCCCTGGATGGCGGTGCCCAGCACAGTGCCCAGCACTTCCACTGTCATACCTGGAGGGAGAAGCCAGCGGGACTCAGCCCAGCCCTGAGCACCCAGAGCTGCCGCTTGCTGCCCTGCCCCAGGAGAAAGGAGCCAGCCCAGCTCTCCTGCAGCTCCCCCCAGATCCCCAAGTGATAAAGCCACAGGGAAGGAGAGTGATGGGGAAACTGAGGCAAGGAGAGAGGCCAAGGCTTGGTCACGCTGCTCCCGCTGCTGCATGGCATGGAGAAGGAGGGAAGCAAGCACTTACGGTAGGCAGTGGCTGAGTCCCGCTCGCTCTGCTCCCTGCTGATGAACATGGTCAGCGCCGAGTAAGGCACGTGGAAGCACTGCAACAGCACGAGGAGAATTAGCTCAGAGGTGCTGCAACAGCCAACGGGACCTGGGGCAGGGGGAACCTGCCCCTGCTCAGCGAGGTGAGAGATTCGTCCTCTCCATCCCTCACCCACTGGCCCTGGTGTGTGCAGAACCCAGCTCACCGTCACAAGGGTCTGGAAGATGCAGTAGAAGACAAGGTACCACATCACTTGGCCTCTGGAGATGTCCGGCACAAACCAGATGAGGAAGTAGGAGATGACAGCGAATGGGGTGGAGAAGATGATCCTTTGGGAGGACACAGCATTAGCCTTATAGGCACACAGCACCAGGGTAACCCCACCAGCCCAGATCTCCCCACTGCAACACATCCAGTGGGGTTCAGGCATCTGATTTTGGGGGCTCCTAGGATGGCTCCCATCCCCGGCCCCGTTCTCTCCCCCAGGCAGCCCTGCCACGTGTCCAGCGGGGTGTAATCACCTCCCTTGCCCCAGCAAAGGGTTGGGGAGCAGCCAGGCAGCACAGCCCAGCTGCCGGCAGCCAAATGCCTCTCGCCAGCTTGGCTTTGCTGCCATGCCCCCCCCCGAGCCTGGGGTCACCTCCGTTCGGGCAAGGATGGGGCAAACCACCAGCCAACAGCAGCCTGGCTCCCTCTTCCACCCCTGCCCAGCTTCCCAGAGCTGCGGGCACAGGGGCACGGGCTATGAAGTGCAAGAGAGGATCGGGAAAAGGGGGATTGCTCAAGGGCTGGGCTTTGGCAACACTCCCGGCACTGGCCAATGAGGGTGACGGCAGCAGGAAGCCACCCAGAGCATCTCTTTCATCATAACCCTCGCCCTGCTGCAGCCCAGGCAGGGAGCAGCTCTACCCAGCACCAGGACACCAACAAACACCCAGGTCCCCCCCATCACTTGTGGGGTGCAGAAGGAATTCCTCCTCCTAGAGGGAAGCGAGCCAGATGCTGAGGTTGCATCCACGTCTGTTTAGGGATGGATTTTGCTTGGGGATTTACAAGCCCCCTGTGCTCTACAGACTGCAGATGAGGAACAAAGTCGGCACAACCGGACACGGGACAGAGCCTTGCTCCGTCATCAGGGCTTCCCCTCGGCTACCCGGGGACAGGGAGATCTTTCCATCCGGGCTGACGTACAGGACGCACGGTTTCAAGCCGGGAGGGGGGGGGGAGGAGGAGGAAGAAGAAGAAGAAGGAGGAGGAGGAGGAACAGGGAAGAGGCAGAACCCGAATCCCTACAGACGGGGAGCACCCGACACATGCACATTCTTCCACGCACACGTCACCCAATGGGATGGTGATGGCGGCGGGGGGGGGGAACGGGGCGCGTTGGGCTCCAGCTCATCGCAGCGCGGAGTGGAGGGAGCTGTGAATGAATCACTGCAGGACCCGGCCCGCACCGCCATGGCCCCCCCCCGGCAGCTCCGGAGTGACCCCGAGCCGGGCGAGAGGCTGGAGGCCGCGGTGACGCGCGCGGGCGCTCATTGGCCGCGCCGCGATGGTGTGTTCCTTTGTGCCGCGCTCGCACACCCCTGCCCAGCCCCGCGGGTCACGGCGTGCACACGGCCGGGGCAGGGTGGTCAAAGCCGGGGCTCTTTGGTCACCGCCGCGTCAAGGAACGGTTGAGGGAGCAACGGCGGCCACGGTCGAGGGGGATGCGGAGGCGAGGAAGGGGCAAAACGCGCCAAAACGGCTTTCCAAAGGGAAGAACCGAAAGGGAAAGAGGGGGTGGCCCTCGGGGGAGGTCTCCTCTCCCATCCAAAGAGCTGGGGGAGCCCCAAGCTTTGAGCTATGGCCACCAGCAGCCTCACAGATCAGACCCTCCAGAGCAATAAACCCTCGCACATGGCGGGGGGGTTACACGGGGTCAGGCAGCAGCTCCTGGCTCCGCTTTCCCATGGGGATACCGAGGCAGCAGCTCCGCAGGACAAACCCCAGGCTCAGGGGGTTTGGGCTCAGCTCAGCTCCATCCAGACCGGACTCAGGAGGTTGCCCTTGAGCCACGTTCAACAGCAGCGAGCTCCTCGCAGGCCCTGCGCAGGGGCCCAGCAGCGGCACAGAGCTCTGGCTAAGTCTAAGGAAGCGGGAGCCGTTTGGAGGAATGCGGCGGCTCCATCCCCACCCCTGCCCCGAGGACAGGAGATTACGGAGCCCGGCTCTAATCTCCAGACCCCAGACCCCGCCGCACGCGCGCCTGCAGAGGAGCTATTTCAGGCCATGCATGGAGCCGAGCGCCGCTGCCCAGAGCTATTCCAGGAAAGCCTGGAAGCGGAGGGTATAATCTGTGGGGGAAAGGACCGTGTCCCTCTAATTCCACTCCCCCCATGCCCACCCTCTTGGCTGCATTGTGTTTCAGCAATCCCACAGGCGCCCAGGACATGGGTTATTTTAGCACAGGACGCGCCATGCCCACACTTCGGCATTAGCACCCTGCAACACGTCGTTGTACAGGGGCAGGTGCTTACAGACATCCTATGTCTGCCCTGGGCACAGACACGAACCCTTCTGGGGCTTTGCAAACCCCATCCCACCTGCTCCGACTCCCTTCGGCATCCCCTTGCTCAGCACCCTGCTTCCGAGGGCGGCAGAAGTGCTCATGTGCAGACATCCCGATCCCCAACAGCTGTTTTCCTGCCTGAAGAGCATCCTCGTGACTGTCAGCCGGCATTCCCACCCCAGCGCTTCGGCCACGCACCCCCCCGTCCCTCCTGCCCAGGCGTGCGATGCCATCCGCTCGGCTGGCACCAGCCAGGGTTCCACAGCCACCCCAGGAACAAAGTCCAGCATCAGAACGTGGCACCAGGGCAGGTCTCGGGGCAGGAGGAGCTGCTGCAGGCGCAGTGACACAGGGGAGAGCTTGTACAGGGCAGCTTGGGACCAGTCAGAGTCACAGGCACAGACTGGAAGCCCAAGTTGTTGGCAGCGCCTTGGGGCTTTTTGGGGCACTTGGCACCTGACCTGGGTGAAATAGGGCATCAGCACATCCGGCCCCACAAACCTCGTGCCAAGGGACACCCAAAGCTGACTGGAAGCGCTATGACACACCAGGCAGGGATGCGGGTGCTGCAGGCGGCTCTTACCAGGGCATCAGGCGGCCAAAGCGGGTCCATGATGTCTTGCTGATGAAGAAGCCCACCATGGGGTCTGTGACAGCATCCCAGGCTCGCCCCACAAAGAGGATGATGGAAGCGGAGAAAGGGTCCAGCTGCAGGAAGAAGACCTCGTGTCAGGACACACAAAACCCCATGGCCCTGGCTGCCCTTCCTGAGCTCCTCAGGACCTCCCCAGCTGCACAGGGACCCCACAGCCTCATCCTCTGCTCACTTCCAGGGGGATTTGAGGCACGGTGACCCAGCCCCTCTCAGCATTGCCCAACCACACTCCTTCCGCACCGAACTCCCACATCTCAGAGCAGAGCTCCCTCAACCCCCCCCCCCCCCAACAGCCACCACGAGGTGCCCCACGGCTGCTTCTCCCTCCCTGTTCCACACCAAACGCTGCGGCTTTGTGGGATGGATCCCGATCCCACGGGACACCCACCACGACCCCGTGTTTCACCGCCCCGGGAAGCCGAGGCACGGAGCGGCCGCTCGGCTGCACGCCTGGGGCAGAAACCCGCAGGACCGCGACCAATCCCCCCCCCCCCGACAACCGGCAAAGCCCTGCCCCGGCGCCCCCGGCCGTACCTGCGCCACGTCCAGGAGGTAGATCTGGAGGAAGAAGCCGAGCGCGCAGCCCGTGATCTGGTAAGGGGCCCCCCCGACGGCGTAGCACAGCTTGCTGCACACCGACAGCCGCTCCCGGCTCTCCTGCAACCGGGACCGGCGTTAGCGCGACCGGACACCCCCCCCCCCAACACAACCCCCCCGTCCCGTCCCGTCCCCCCCAGCCCGGCCCCGGCGCTCACCCTGCGGCGAGGCTGGCGGCGGGCGGGCGGCAGGAGCCCCCCGGCCCGGGCCCGCTCCGCGCCGCCGCCCCCGGCCATGCCGCGCGCGATGAATGGGGCCGCGCCGCCGCCCGCGCGGGCCTTGTACCGGCAGCGCCCCGCCCCGGAACGGCTCCGCCTCCTCCTCCTCCTCCGGCCCGGCCCTTCCTCCCCCCCCCCCCGGCCCACCCTCATCCTCATCCCCCCCTGCATCCCTTCCCTCCAGCCCAGCCCTTCCCTTTCTGCATCCCCCTCATCGTAGACTCACGGAGTGCTCTGGGTTGGGCAGGACCTCAAGATCATCCAGTTCCAGCCCTCTGCCATGGGCAGGGGCTCCTCACGCTAGACCATGGCACCCAAGCCCCCTCCAACCCGGCCTCGAACGCTGCTAGGGATGGGACATTTATCGCTTCTCTGGGCACCCTGTGCCAGCGCCTCAGCACCCTCGCAGGGAAGGACTTCTGCCTTAGATCCAGCCTGAATTTCCCCTGTTTCAGTTTGAACCCATCACCCCTTGTCCTGTCCCTACAGTCCCTGATGTAGAGTCCCTCTCCAGCATCCTTGTAGCCCCCTTCGCACACTGGAAGCTGCTCTGAGGTCTCCACGCAGCTTCTCTTCTCCAGGCTGAACAGCCCCAATTCCCTCCATCCTCCTCCCTCCGGGTACCCTCACTGATGGCAGAGGCTGCATTGGCCCACAAAGGGACAGGGCTGGAAGAGGCACCGTCACCCTCCTGCCCCACTCACTGTGGCACCAACCAGTGAGGGCTGGGGGCTGCAGACCCTCAGTGCCACCCGCAGCATAGCCCCACGCTTAACCCTGCTCTGCATGGGCCCATGGAAGGGGCTGATGTGAAGCAGGAGCCCCCCCCCAGCAGCAGCACACATGGCCCCTGGCTCTGCACAACAGCTTCAAGAGGTGATGGTGGCTCCTGGTCCCCAGCCCTTTGCCCTGGGCCACTGCGGTGTCCTCCTCGCCAAACGGCCGCATGGACATCGATCCCGGCACCTCTCAGCTGTGCCGGGTGCTGTTTGCCGGCTGTTGGGTGCACGTAGGCCTGTGCCAGCGCTGTGTTACCACAGTGACAGCCACCAGCTCCGCTCGGCTCAGGCCACCAGGTTCAAAGATCACCCTGGGATGTGCTGTGAGACGGGGCTGCGGCGCGGGGCTGAGCCAGCAGGGCCAGCGTGGCAACCGGGGCCACTGCCTGCCTGCCACTTGGAGCTGGACTTGGAGCGGCACTGAGCTGGGGACAGGGGCAGGCGGCTGGGACCTGGGACGCAGCAGACCTCGCGCTGGGGATGAGCGGGATGGGTGGCCGCTGCCTTGGAGCTCCAAGCACTCCCCGGTGGGAGCTGAACTCCGCAGGGTGCTGAGCTGAGCGGTGTCACTGCTGTCGCAGGGTTTCCAGCCCCTCCAACACAACATGGCCCTGCACCCGGCCATGCTGGGTGCTCAGGGATGCTACCCCCTGGGGATGGGGCCATGGGAGGCTTCAGGATGTCTGAATTTGCTCAGTGACACAAAAGACCCTGAAGTGAAAGGAGGTGTGGGCAACACCACTGGCCTGGCCAGTTCAGCAGAGACCTGCCTTGGGCTCCTTGCTCTGTGCTGAGCTGGCTCCAGTGCATCAGGCACCCACAGCCTCAGGACAGACACCCAGTGTGAGGTGGGGGCCCCCAGACCCCCCAGGAGAAAGGAACATTGTACTGGGGATGGGCTTGTGCCTATGGTGGCACTTGCCTCCTGGAGGAATCAGGCTCTCATCTCTCCATCCTGTTTGGTCCCAGTGCTATTGCTCTGCTCCCTTTGTTCCAAGCTTTTGGCATTCCTGTCCTTGAGAGAAACACTGAGGAATTGCCTCTTGGGCAAACGAAGCTTTAGGGGAACAATGAGCCGTGCTTTGTGCCAGAGGTTGTGCTGACAGACTGCAGATAGGTGTAGCCCTGCCTTGCAAGTGATGTGGGAGAGACCAGAAGACGAGGATTTCCTCAGATTAGGATTTTCCCCCACAAACCTGGTATTGCACAATTGCCGGTGGGGGATTTTTGATCTCTCTCCCAAGCAGATGCTCTGGGAGATCCTCATGGCAATAAATGAGCCGCCAAGGGCTGGTCCGAGTGGGGATGCTGCTGCAGCAGCTCCCACCAAGCTTGGTGTCCTCAGCAACCCACAGGTGGGTGGGACTGGACCACTCGCAGGCTCACCCTTGGCACCAGGACCATGGTGATGGCCTCACAGGCAGGACCGGAGCTCAAACGCCCCTCTGACAGTGATGCTGTCGTGATCCCAGAACTGGGAACACCACCAGGCTCCTGGGGCGACCCTTTAGGGGCTGGGACCCAGGCGCTTGCCCTTGGGGACATGGTTGAGCACTGGGGACAGGGATAGGGATGGGAGCTGCTCCGGAAGATGACAGCTCTGCCACCCCACCTCCCACCCACACCTCCTGCTGCCATGGATCCGTCACAGCCCGGAGCTGAGCAAGCGTGAGAGCATCCGAAACCAGACAGCCCTGCCAGGACCGGGAGCACCGGCTTGGGGACACATGGGGCTGGTGAGGGGCTGTGAGATGCAGCCAGGCTCCTCAGCTTGCGGCTGCAGAGCTTCTCCAGGGCCTGGGGCATCTCCTAGCACCAGGCAGGGTGTGCAAATGGGTCCTGGCGGGGGTGTGTGTGAGGAGGCAGCAGGACTGGAGCTGATGAGGCTTTTTCCTCCCCGTTCTCTGGGTTTCACTGCCTGCTGTACCCAGAGCGGGTGCCTGCACTCCAGGGAGCTGCAGCCTGCTCGATCTCGGTGCTGGCAGCGCGTCCCCTGCCCTACATGGCCGGGCAGGACTTCATGGTGCTTCCACACCCCCCAGGGGCTCGGGCTGGTGTTTCACAAGGGTCCAGCCAGCTGTGGCTGCTGCCCAGCAGCTACATGGGGACAAAGGGGACACGTTGCACGGCAGCATGCAGCAGCCACCCTGCACTGCCCACATTGCTCCTGGGTGAGACCCTGGGGAGCGTGTCATGAGGATGAGGGGGACGACACGGGGCTGGGATGTGTCAACACCAGAGCTCGCAGCCTCCCCTGTCCCTGGGGACCGCCATGGGGACAGCAGGGTGGCTCGAAGGTGGCTGCTGCTGCAGCGGGATGGGGACACGGACACAGAGCCCAGCTCAGGGCGCGCCGGACACCCGTCAGGCTCGGGGTGAGTGTCCCCCGTGGGGAAGCTCTTTGGGACCGGAGCCTCAAAGTCCATCCCTGCTGTCAGTGGGGATCCAAAGGGCACGGGGGGACCCGAGAACTGCCTTGCGTCATGCACCAGAGCCACGCCAGCCGCAGCCGGGCCAGGGCCGGGGGCACAGGCTCGGTGCTGGCGGTGGAGCCGTGCCAGTGCCCTGCGGCTCGGGGGGGGGGGGGGGGGGGGGCACGGCAAGGGCTGGCCCGGCCCGTGGGTGCCCTCCCAGCCCTTGGGGCTCCCACCCACCTCCCACCCTTGTTTGCGCAGGCGGCGCTGGCACAAGAGGCGCTGGGTTCCTGTTTGCAGAGTGCCTGGAGAGGCCGGATGAAAGGGGTGCGCGGCCCCGCCGGCCCTCTCCAGCGCTGCTCTTGCACCTTCAAAGCGTCCGGAACCCCTTGAAGCCGGGACAAGTTCCTGCCTCTCACTGGGAAAAGCCGGGGAGGTCTCTGAGGCCAGCAGGGAGGGGAAGGAGACGCGGCTGAGAGCTACCGGTTGTAGCTTTGCTCCTGTGCCTGGAAACGTGTTGGTGCTGGAGCAGGCAGGCAGGGGCAGTGCTGGCTCTGTCCCCAACCGTGACATCTTGTTCCTGCAGGTGCTGGGGCAGGATGAGCCCCTGCGGCAGCGCAGCCTCTGCTCTTAGTGCCGACAGAACAATTTGGCTCCTAAAAGAAAGTGATGGCTTCAGCCATGCTTCCCAAGGAGCCAAAGGGCTGGGAGCAGCCCCGGGCCGGGAGCAGCCTGGCTGCGGACGCCGTGGGAGATGCCCAGGGCTCCCAACTGGGCTGGGGATGAGACAGGAGCACAAAGGGGACACGAGAAGGGGATCCGGATGATGCTGGGTACAGGGCTCCTGCCTGAAGCGGGCGGGATTGGGATGCTCAGGGCTGCTCGGGACAGCCCAGGGGGGCCCATGGGGTGCTGCCCCCCGGCCCCGCCGCCCCGCGGACGGGGACTCCCTCCCTCGGTCCCATCCGGGACCAGCAGGTGGCGCCCCGCGCCCGCCGGTGCCGGCGGCCGGTGCCGGGGACCGGGAGGGACCGGGGGGACGGGGGAAGCTGGGGACAGCCGGGGGCGGGGCCGTGCGGGACCGTGCTGGGCAGCGCTGGGATGCGCTGGTTCACGCTGGGCTGCACTGGGCCGTGCTGGGCCGAGCTGCACTGGGCCGTGCTGGGCCGAGCTGCACTGGGCCGTACTGGGCTGAGCTGCACTGGGCCGTACTGGGCTGAGCTGCACTGGGCCGTACTGGGCCGAGTTGCACTGGGCCGTACTGGGCCGTGCTGGTGGCCGGGCTTGCCCCCAGCCTCGCCAGGTCCCAGCAGCGCCGGGCAGGGCAGATCCCGGGGCCCTGATTTGCAGCGGGTGTCAAAGGGAGGGCGCTGGGGCTGAAGCGGGTGAGCGCACAGTGCAGGGAGCCGGGTGGACTTTGCAGCAGCACGTGTGTGTGTGTGTGACATGGGGCGGCCGGGGGAAGCCTCGCTGCGTTTTCACAACATTTGTTGGCTTTCCTAGAAGGACCTTGGCAGCGGAGGGATGGAGCATCCTGCTGGGCTTGGCCGGGGGCCCCGGGACACAGCGAGTCCCTTCGGACCCTGAGGCTGGATGTGCTGGGCATGGGCAGAGCTGAGCTTGGGCGGCAATGAGGTAGGAATTGCACGTGTGAGATGGGCTCTGCTGCATCCCAAGCCAGCCCTGGCTTCAAAAGCAGCTCCCAGACACTCCTGTGGGGTCACAGCCCTGCAGCCTCTGTGCTGCCAGCATCACATCCCTGCCCTTTCTCCACGCACGGACAATGTTCCTCGTGTGCGTGTGGAGAATAAAGTGCCACATCCTCCAATGCTGGTTTCCTGGTGCTCCAGCAAAGCTCCCAACCAGGCCTGTGAGGGCTTTGAGGAGTGTGTGGCTCCAGGTGGCACCCAGGGTGGCACCATGGGCAGGACACAAACACTAAGGGACCCCAGTGGTGCCCAGGGCCGGAGCCATTCAGGGAATGGCCACACAGTGACAGTGGCTGCAGCAGAGAGTCGTGGCCATGGCCTGGTGAGGGCTTGGGACCCCAATGGGGAGTGGGGGGATGCCCAGGCTTCTGGGGGGGAGTGATGGGAAAGGGCACTCGGGGTGGCCCCTGGCAGTGGGCGATGGCTCCCTGTGACTTGTCCCTATTTGCCCAGCTTGCTTTGCTGTCACGCTGAGCTGGATGTCCCCAGGCTGGCGGCATCGCTGTGCTTGCCCTGGGTGTCCTCAGCCAAAGCCTTCCTCTTCCTGCATTGCTCGCAGAGGGGGGACCCCAAACCGTGACCTTCCCAATGGGCTGAGGACGGCATCGGGAGCTGGCAGGATGCTCAGGGGGCAGCGAGGGTCTCCCAGCCCGGCACGGGGGTTGGCCACTGGGTAATAGCCCCGTTACCGTCCCCGTTAGCATCACCGCTAGTTAGGGGGGAACCGCGACATCACTCACACCGTGCCCCCACCCCCCAAGAGGGCGGGAAAAGGGCAGGATCCCGCCCTCTATGCAAATCTCATCTCGGCGATTGGTGGGCAGGCGGGGCCGGTGCCCTACACAGGCTATAAGAACGGGGGGGAAACAATGCCCCCGCCGTCCCGGGTCGGGGGCTGGCGCCGGGCGGGGTGCGTGCGCTGGGGTGGGGGTCTCCCCCTCATCCATGGGGCTGGGGGTGCCCTTTTGCTGAGCGGGGCTGCAGGTCGAGCGGGGGGAGTGCCCCCTTTTCGTGCTGTTCCCCCATCCCCATGCAGAGATGGAGTTTGACTCGTACCAACACTACTTCTACGACCACGACGCCCAGGAGGATTTCCACCGCTCCACGGCGCCCAGCGAGGACATCTGGAAGAAGTTCGAGCTGGTCCCCACTCCCCCCATGTCTCCCTTGGGTGTCCCCGGGGAGAAAGGCTGCTGCTCCGGGGCGGAGGAGCGCTCGAGCGGGCCCTCCCGGTACTACCGGCCCGGGGAAGAGCCGGAGTATCTCATAGGGACGAGCGAGATCTTCGGGAACCTGAGCGCTTTCATCCTCAAGGACTGCATGTGGAGCGGGTTTTCAGCCCGGGAGCGGCTGGAGAAGGCGATGACAGAGAAACTTTCCACGGGCACGCAGAGGGCCACCCCCCACAAGCCCTCCTTCGCGCAGGATTTGGGGTTCAGCAGCTCCGTCAGCGAGTGCGTGGATCCCGCCGCCGTCTTCCTTTGCCCGCTGGCCGAGAGCAAGATCCCGGCGTCCTCGGGATCCGAGGGTCAAAGCGATTCCGGTAAGGAAGGGGTCTCGGGGTGGGTTCCCCCTCTGGCAGCGATGCTCGCGCGGGTCGGACACGCGTGTCTCCGGCCGGGCAGCGCCTTTGTTGCGGGCCCCGCTCCCGGCCCCACGAACAAAGCGGGCTCGGCTGCTCCCCTTCCTCCCTTCCACAACGGGGTGCGTGGAGCTCGGGGGTCCCCCCCTTCGCTCGCCCCGTCCTCGCGGGGAGGTGGGTGAGGGGACACGCGGTCCCCGCGGGAAGCTTTGGGGCTTTGAGCATCGCAGCTCGGAACCGCCGCGGTTTGCCCGCCCCGGGACGCGCTTTCCGGGGGGCAAAAAGCAAAGTTCCCCCCTCCCCGGGGCTCCGCGGGGCGGGCGGGGACACCGCGCATCCCCTGCAGCGTGTCCGCGGTGGGGTGGGACGGCGTTTACGTGGGGGTCGGGCTGCGGAGCGGATGCGTGTCTGTGACCCCAGCGCAGAGTGGGGCCACCCGCTCCCCGCTTCTCGGACCCTCAGCCCCCCATTTCCAAACACACGCTTGGGCACCCCCAGACCCTACCCGCTCGGGGTCGTGCGTGTTTTCCCCTCTCCCACTGAAGCCGGGCTTACTCCGCCGCGGCCCCGCTGTGCCTTGACCCCGTTAATAAATCCGCCGGTGCTGTGCCGGTGAGTCACGGAGCGAAACGGGCACTTAATGCCATTAGGGGCCCGCGGTCGGTAAGCGGGTCGCGGGCGTTAAGAGGCTTAAACCCAACCGGTGGGACCGGTCCCGTTGTGAGGGGGGGTCCCGGTCCGGATCCGGTGGCGCCACGTGGGCGCCGAACAAAAAGCAACAGATTGCAAACAATGAGAGCGGCCTCGCTGACGGGCAGGGGAGAGGGCCAATGGGATCGCGCGGCAGCCGGCCGGCCCCGCCAGTCAGCCAATGGGCGGCTCTGGTGGGCGGGGTTTCGCGGCCTGACTTTTATTAATGAGCGGCTGGGGCGGGGGGGGGGGGTTATGTTGTGTGCCCACGTGGCTGAGACCGGCCGTGTTGTGACAGTGATGGCCCGTAAGGGTGCCCCCAGTAGCTCCAGTGTCCGGGGCAGAACCCCCCCGAGTCGGGGTGTGGGGGGCCGCGGTGTGGGTTGGGGGTCACAAGCAGGAGGGTGCCCCGGGGCCCATCTCCTGTGGCCACCACTGGCCCTGTCACAGAGAGCTGGGGACCATCCTCTGCCAGCGATGTTGAGCATCTCGGGGCACCTTTAGCAAGTGCCTCTATTTCCCCCCCAAAACAAACTAAGGGAAAAGGTGGAAGTGCATCCCTAAAGCAAGAGTGACTGAAGTTGTGCCTGGAGCCAGGTGACCACGCTGCCCCCAGGGGCCAGCTTTGTGCCTCTGGGCCTTGCTGGAGCCGGACAAGCTCGATGACAACAGGCAGGGTGCTTTGGGTCCGGTTATACTCTGTTTGGGTCTTGCCATTCACAGCTCTGATGTACACACACCACACCCGCTGCCTCCCGGGCTTGGGATGCCTTCGGGGTTCACCAAGTCTGTTAGAGGGATCCCATTGCCTCTCCCTGCCCCCCTGCACTGCAGGGGGCTGTCCCCGGGAAGCCTGGGCTGAATGGGGCTTATCACTTGTGAGAAGTAACAAGTCACTGGAGTGAGAAGCTGCTGCTGAGGGGAACAAAAGGCAGCTCTGCCCACCCCAGTCCCTCATTTACAATTCCAATGGACCAGGAGAGCACCTGATCAGGATGAACTTTGGAGTTAGGCTGTTCCAGGTCCCCAGCATCCTGCTGCTCCTATCCCCACCCCTGGCTTGGGTGTTTCTTGCCTGATGATCCTTTATCCTGGACACGTGCTGCTCCTGGTGCTGAAGTGAGGCAGAAGTAAAGCCCCATTCAGTTTTGGGAGGCCAGACCCTGGAATGTGAAGGGAAGGATTCCATTGGGATGATATTGGCAGAGCCCTTAAATCACAACCTCTTCTGGAGGCTGCAGAGTGGCTTTGCAGTGCACGAGCAGGCTTTTGTGGGGCAGCAGCGGGATGATGGTGCAGGGGCTGTGGGGAGGTCTGGCAGGGTGAGGGGTGCCCAGGGCCTCCAGCTGAAGAGGTCTTTCTTTTTCCATGCCCATTTTGAGCAGAAGGTGAAGAGATCGATGTGGTGACAGTGGAGAAGAGGCAATCGCTCGGCCTGAGGAAGCCGGTCACCATCACGCTGCGCGCCGACCCCTTGGACCCCTGCATGAAACGCTTCCACATCTCCGTCCACCAGCAGCAGCACAACTACGCCGCCCGCTCCCCTCCAGACACGTGTTCCCTGCCAGAGCCGCCCCAGCAGGATGAGGACAAGCCCCCAAGCACCGCAGAGCCAGCCCCTGCCACCGCGCTGCCTGAGCCCAGCTTGCCCAAAGCCAGCAGCAGCCCCGGCTCTGACAGCGAGGACGTGGCCAAGAGGAAAAACCACAACTACCTGGAGCGCAAGCGGCGCAATGACCTGCGCTCGCGCTTCCTGGCGCTGCGGGACCAGGTGCCCGGGCTCGCCAGCTGCCCCAAGACCCCCAAAGTGGTGATCCTGAGCAAGTCCTCCGAGTACCTGCAGTCGCTCCTGGCTGCGGAGAGGAGGATGGTGGCCGAGAAGCGGCAGCTCCGGCTGCGGCAGACCCAGCTGCTCAAACGGATTGCTCACCTCAAGGGGCACTAGCGCCCGGCTGCACCCCCGGCCCCCCCCAAACCCCCGATCCCTCACAATTTGCACATTTCTTAATGTTGTTGTTTGGTTCAGTTGTTGAACTGTTGGCCCCAGGGGGCTGGAGCACGAGGTGGTTGCTGTATGTGGGGTGGATGTGGTGCCGGTCCCAGCTGCAGGAATGGGGCCGCAGCAGAGGCATTGCCTGCCTTAGCACTGGGTGCTGCAAGATTTCCCTGTCCCCCTGTGAAGCTTTCTCAAGTGACTGCTTCAATTCATGGGCTCAGCTCCTTTCCCCCTCCCTGGCAGCCCCTGCTCCCCTCTCTGCTGTTTGTCACTGATAGAGTTGCTGGGAGTTCTTAGGGCATCCATCTCGCCCTGAAAATGCCAAGTAACCTTTGGCTCATGGAAGCAGGCAGGGACAGACACGGACATCCCAGCCCAGGGCTCACCTCTGGATGCATCCCGATGGAGATGGTGATGGCAGGATGTCTCTCACTGGGGTTAACAGCACCCTGTGGGCAATCCCCTTCCTTGGCTGGACCGTACCTCACTTTCTTACCACATCATGCAGTAGCTTGTCTTGGATTTGATGTTCTAGAAACTGCTGCTGTAACTGCAAGTCTTATACTGGAGGCTGTGTTTTTATACTGTATTTTTGTACCACTTTTTGAGAAGTATTGGTAAAGAGTTTGCTTTTTTATATATATATAAAAACCTCTTGTTTTGGAGGGGGGTTCCTGCTGCAGGGAGGGCTCAGTCCTGCTGCACTTTAGGGAGATCAGGAAGGGGCTGGCTCCTGCTGGACCCTTGAGCTGAGCCCTTGCTGAGGCTGGTTCCCCCCCCTCCAAACCACCCATTTGCAATAATGGGGTTTTTCCCCTTTCCCATCCTTGTGTCCTCCTTTCCCACCCTTGCAACTGCTCCCTCACCAGCAGCCACTGAGCATCCCCTGCAAAGCTTTGGGCTTTGCATGAGCATGGCTGGAGGGGGGGCAGGCTGGGGGCAAGGGGCATCTGTGCTGCCTTTGAGGCTTCCCCCTGCCTGTGCCATCCTGCGGTGGGGTGTGTGGTGGCAGGGTCCCTTGTCCCCTCCTGGGGTGTTGGCAGGGGTGGCCCCACAGGGCAGCACCCTTGGGTCCCTGCTGACCTGCTGAGAACTGTTAGAGTTAACACTGTGGTTGGATTTAGCACTTTCTTCATTACCTCACACTTCATAAATAAATACGTTTGCAACAACCTGGGTTGGCTTTTTTTCCATGCAGGTGGCTGCGGGGTTCTGTGCGTTGGGCCATGATGCTCCTTGGGGTGGGACCCTCTGTTTTGGGGTGTTCCTGACACAGAAATGAATCCGTTTGCACCAGGGCTTGGCTGCCAGCAAGACTGAGTCTTTTGTCCTGACTTTCTCCCAGCGGTTGAAAGGGAAGTGGGGCCAGGGAAACAAATCACCTGGATTATTTTTCCTCCTTTTTAAGTGGCTTTATTGGTAAGGAGGGGCAGGGAGCCCATGCTGAGCTCTGAGAAGGCTTGTGTGTAACTATAAACCCCCTTAATGGGACTCAGGGCAGCCAGTGTGGGGTGATCACTGCCCTGTGGGGCTGGGGCTGGTAGTAACCCTATAGGGAGGAATGGATGCAATCCGCTCACTTCAAGGGGCATTGGAGATCTTCATCTCCCCAGATCTGCCAAGTGGATGAAATTATATACACGTGCGTGCTCTCCCTGCTGCCCCAAACTCGATGTGTTTGGGTTTCCTTCATGGTGACAGTGAAAGTCTTGCCTTAAATGTGAGAGGGACAAGCGATTCTGTTACTGCTGAGCAGGCAGAAGAGCTGCTGCAGGAGATGCAGTCACCTGGGGGGGGAAGCAGCCTTAGCAGCAATTCCGCCCTGCAGGAATCCTATGCTCCCATTCCCTTCAGCTTCAGCACTGTCTCACACTTGCTGCGTGTTGCATCATGCTGTGTCAAAGCCTTTTAGGGCTGCATTAAAAGGTGCTCGCAGGAGCCAAAGCTTAAACACGGAGCAGGGTGACCTAAATCAGACACCTTGCCCCTGTGCAGGGAACAAAGCCCAGCTGCATGAGTCCCTCAATTGCTTATTGCTGACACTTGCACACCGGTGTCTCTTTTGAGCTCAAGGTGAGCCTCCCGGTAAGGTTTTTACCAGGGTGTGCTTTAGCTCTTCGTGCTGAAGGCATGCAGGGTGTTTAAAACACTTTTCTCTCTTGGACATGATGTGCAAATCCACGGCCCGAGCAGGGACCATCACCAGGGGAAAATGCGGTTGGTTTTAACTACAATGTACCTCTGCTTTTTCCTGCTTAAAGCCACATACCTAAATATATATACACCTGAGACTTCCCTGGTTAATAACGGAGATGTCTCCTCTCGTATTGCCATGACTGACAGCACCCATAAGTGAACCAAGTAAGCACACAGGGCTCCTCCTCAGTGCTGGGATGTGCCAGTGTCGGCTGGGACCATTCCAATGCAGCATTTCCAGCCCTAACAGTTATGTCCCAGTGCCGTTGCCCTGCTCACCCCCTGCTCCTTGTGACACCCCCCCCCTTCCATACCACCTTTTCTTCTCCCCCCGCTCGCTGTACTCGGGGTTCTCGGCCGCGGAGCCGCCTTCACGCCTGGGCTGGCAAATTTTTAGGGCAGTTTCCCGAAGCGGCGATAATCCCCCGCAGCCTCCCCGCTCCCTGTTGCTATGGCAGAGGATGTGTGTTGCCAGGGAGATACCCTCCTCCCGCTGTCTCCATAGCAACCGTCTCCCTGCCTTCCCTCCTTCTCTGTTGCCACGGAGACAGCCGCCGGCTCCCCATCTCCCCGTGTTGCCGTGGCGATGGGGAGGACGAGCCCGAGTGGAGGCTGCTGTTGCCACGGCAAAGCGCCCCTATCTTGTTGCTATGGCAACAGCCCCGCTCCTGCCCTGTTGCTATGGCAACAACATCCCCCCCCACCCCACCCCAAAATAAACGGGTACCAGGGGGCAGGACCCCACCCGTGGGCATGGCCGGGCGTGAGGGGCCGGGGGGAGGCAGGGGGGCCCCGGGGGACCCGCGAGGGTCCGGGGCAGGGGCAGGGATCGGGCCGGTGACCGGAGCCCCGCCGGGCTGGGGGCCACGGGGCACGGAGCTCGGCTGCGGCCTCCCCGCCGCTGGCCCCGGCCCCGGCCCCGGCCCCGGCCCGCCCCCGTCCCGCCCGCCCGTCCCCCCGGCAGGCGCCGGGCCGGGCCATGGCGGCGGCCGCGCTGTGCCTCGGCCGGGCCCCGCCGCCGCGGCCGCTCGTGGTGATCCTCGGCGCTACCGGCACCGGGAAGTCGGCGCTGGCGCTGCAGCTGGGCCTGCGCCTCGGCGGGGAGATCGTCAGCGCCGACTCCATGCAGGTACGGCCGGGACACAGCGCGGCGGGGCCTGGGGACCGGCGGAGGCCGCAGCTGGGCCTGAGGAGGCCGCAGTCGGGGCCTGCGGGCAGGGTTGGGCCGGGGCTGGGCCTGCGGGAGGCCGCGGCGGGGGGTGCTGGGGGGCGGCCCGGCCGGGAGCAGGGCTCGGGGCCCGCAGAGCCCCGCGGGGTGCGGGCTGGGCTCCCCCGGGCGCCCCGAGCGGTGTCTGTGGGGAGCAGCCCCCTCCTGCCGGGCCCTGCTCGCCTGTCAGCGCTGACCGAGGTGGCACAAGCAGCGCTGCGGGGCCTGGCCTGTTCCGCACCCGCTGCCGGGTAAAGGCTCCCTTGGGGAGGAAACGCGAGTGAGGGGCTTTAACCTAGACCCGCAGGAGGTACGCGGAGGTCTGGGGAGCGGCTGAGTGAGCGAAGGCAGCGGCTGGGGTTAACCAAGCGGTGCTCAGGATCAGTCCTGCGGGCGCTGGTGAGGAGCCTGGGCTGTGGCAGCCGCGCAGGACACGGTGGGAGTCCGGACCGAGACCCGCTGCTCCCTGCCCTGAGCCTCGTGTCCCGGCTCTGCCGCCCGCCCTGCCAGGGGCTGCTGTACGGATGGAGCATCAGCGAGGTGCGATGTGGCAGCTGGAGGCGAGCGCTCCCCTCCTCGCTCAGCAGCAAAGGGACACCAAAGAGATAACGGAAAGGATGTTAACGGCTGTATTTGCTGCTCGAGAGCCTGTGGTTTCGTCTCCTTCCATGCTCCATTCCTAGCAGTGTGGGAGATAGCAGTTACAGATGATATAAGGTCCTTTTCTATGATTCTGTGTTGGGTTCAGGAGGAGCTGAGCCTCTTTTTTGGTCCTGATTGCATCCAGCCACAGGAGCTCCATCACCAGATGCAGATTTCAGCCACCACAGAGGGCTCGTTACTGGTCAGCAAAATGTTTCCTTCGTAACCACCGCTTTGGCTGCTCTGGTTCTGTAGCACCCGAGCTCCCCCAGCCTTCAGTGCTCAGCGTATTCATTGTGCTGCTTTAAAGGTGTTTGCTGCCAGCTGCACCCTTCCTGCTGCCCGGGGATGGGCTCGCGCTCTCCTGCAGCCACCTCCTGCTTTCCTGCGCCTGGCTGCTGATGCTGGTCACTGTTCGTGTCCTAGAGAGCTAAACTTTAAACTTCCCTCTTCTCAACCTGGAGCAAGCCGTTGGAAGCTTTAATTTTGAGGGATGTTTTCCACAAGCTCTTGGGCAAAGAACGTTTGAGGTCTGAGCTGAATTGAGTCCTGCAGGGGCAAAGCATTCATGTAGGTGCAGAAGCTTTGTCTGGAGTTGCCTGGCCCAGCCATGCCAGTGCTTCAAGCCCTCACCGTGTGCTCTGTAGCGAAGGACCTCCATGTCCATCCTGCTCTCCTCGAGCACAGGGTGCGACTGCCTGTGAGCTGGTTTGCCCTGCACTGCTCTTCTGGGCTGGGGTGGCTTTTAGGTGGCTGCTGTTACGTTTGCAAGGCGAGTTATTCTGCTCTCGTGTCTGCACCACAAGTGTCTCTGATCAGATCTTGGCTGGTGGGATTTCACTGGTGCTGACCCTCCTGATGCAGACAAACCCAGAGCTTTTGTTCAGTCGTTTGTGCCTGGTTGTGTGCTGGTAACGCTGAGGCTCTCGGACCTCGCAGTGACCGCCTGCCCAGCACGGAGCAGGCTTTAGTGTGGGGACTCGTGGCTCTTGACTTGAGCAGTGCTGCAAACAAGAGGCTCCTGCTGCCTCCCCAGCTCTGCAGACGTGGCTCAAGCCCACTGGTGCGCTGCAAGTGCTTGTTTCATGCTGGTGGATGGTTTGAGGCGTGTATTTTGTGCTCTGGTTATTTCAGGTCCCACTATGGGAATGCAGGGGCTGGGAGGACGCTGGCTGCAGGCACCCAATGGCATCTGGGCTTGAGTGGCTCTTGTCCTCCTTTCCTTTTAATCCCATTCTAGCGTGACTGTGGAACGGGAGCAGCTCTGTTGCCTTTATCCCGCAGCACAGCGTGCTCTGAGCGTGGCCTCAGGCCGCCTGAAGGCGCAGCCTCCAGCAGCCCGTGTCCCACTAACCCCTGTGCCCTGCTCGAGTGGCCGCAGCCAGCTCTTTGCTTGCTCCCTGGCTTTGTTCCCATGGGATATTGCCTCCCCACTGCAGATCCCTCTGCCACGCAGCACTGGCTCCGGTGGCCTTGCCATGAGTTTTAAAGCTCCCGTTGCTCATTCCCAACTGGCAGCTGCCAGTCTCCGTGTCCATTCATCGCTGCGGCCCCGGTGGGCTCTGACTAATGCTGGCAGTGTCCTGGGCAGCTCCTGGAGCTGGAGCCAGGCTCGGGAAGGGGCCGGGAGCCCCAAACCCACCTGTTCGTACACAGGCACCCCTCTCTCTGCAGGGCGTTGAGTCATGGCTGTGGGTCGCTGTGGTCATGTTACAGATTTAGCTGCTGCCTGCCTGCAGCTCAGGAGCTCTGCTTAATCTGATGGCCTCTTAATCTTGGGGTTTTTTTGTCCTTTCTGTTACTGTTTGTCATCCCAGAGAGTTTCCTTTAGGAGTTAAGTCGCTCCTGGGAAACCCAGAGGGGGTGAAGCCAGTCCTGTTTCTTCGTTCTTCCTGATCCCAGCTTGCTGGAGGGCCCCATCCGCTCCTGATCTCACTGTCCCTTCTGGATGCCATCCTTCTCCAGAGGATGTTGTAGCAGACTGGGTACATTTGCCATTTAGTGTGTCCAAGTCAGGACATCTGAAGAGCCTTTGTTGACATCCTTCTGATGGCAGGGGTCAGAGTGGGGAGTGAGTTGTGCTCTCCTTGCATCCTGGCTTGG
Organism: Lathamus discolor; assembly: GCF_037157495.1. NCBI lineage: Eukaryota > Metazoa > Chordata > Aves > Psittaciformes > Psittacidae > Lathamus > Lathamus discolor. Next base: position 5,210,435 of record NC_088901.1, read on the forward strand.
TGTGGGCCCTCCATGCCCCTCTCCAGCTGGGAGGTCCCCTGGTTGCTGTGCAATATTCACACTCCCAGCTGTAGGTGGCTTGGCTGTGTTTGGGGTCCCTGTGCTGCACAGCCTGGAGTACTGTGCCTTTATCCCTCTGGTGCAGATGGTGACAAAGGGTTGGAGTTTGGGGCTGGGCTGGAAACTGGTGCCGGAGTGAGGGTTTGGGAGAGCCCTTCCCAGGCTGAGGATCCTCAGGGCACCATTTCCTGAGGAGCACTTAGAAGGGGAGATGGCCCTGTCCTCCCAGCAAAGAGCTGGGAGCTGTGGGGCTGACCCGTGCGGGGCCTTCAGTGCAGGGTCAGAGGATGCAGGACAAGTGCAAGGTCCTACACCTGGGTCGGAGCAATCCCAGGCACAGCTACAGGTTGGGCAGAGAAGAGATTCAGAGCAGCCCTGCAGAGAAGGACTTGGGGGTGCTGGTCGATGAGAAAATTAACATGAGCCAGCTGCAGTGTGTGCTCGCAGCCCAAAAACCAACCGTATCCTGGGCTGCATCAAAAGGAACGTGACCAGCAGGGCGAAGGAGGTGATCCTGCCCCTCTGCTCTGCTCTTGTGAGACCTCACCTGGAGCACTGTGTGCAGTTCTGGTGTCCTCAACATAAAAAGGACATGGAACTGCTGGAACAAGTCCAGAGGAGGCCACGAGGATGAGCAGGGGACTGGAGCACCTCCTGTATGGAGCCAGGCTGAGAAAGTTGAGGCTGTTGAGCCTGGAGAAGAGAAGGCTGCGTGGAGACCTCAGAGCAGCTTCCAGTGTCTGAAGGGGGCCTATAGGGATGCTGGGGAGGGGCTCTTCCTTAGGGACTGCAGTGACAGGACAAGGGGTAACGGGTTAAAACTGAAACAGGGGAAGTTTAGATTGGATATAAGGAATAAGTTCTTTCCTGTTAGGGTGGTGAGGCACTGGAATGGGTTGCTCAGGGAGGTTGTAAGTGCTCCATCCCTGGCAGTGTTCAAGGCCAGGTTGGACAGAGCCTTGGGTGGGATGGTTTAGTGTGAGGTGTCCCTGCCCATGGCAGGGGGGTTGGAACCGGATGATCTTGAGGTCCTTTCCAGCCCAAACTATTCTATGATTCTATGATGCTGCCAAGGCCGAGCATCTTCAGTCCCCAGCTTGTGCTTGGTGTGTCGGAGCGCTGCTGCTCCAGGCTGCTTGCTGTTAATCTGTTTTGGGAGCCTTAGAAAGCAACAAAGGCTTATCTGAGCTGCTTGCTGAAAATAGCCATGAGTGTCAGGAGGACGTCTGGGTGCGACAGCCAGCTGGTGGAAACCTTCGCCGGGGCTTTGCTGCCTGTATGTATGTAAAAGGCCGCCTTTGTTTCCTCCCAGCCCACTCACTGACACCGCATTCCTCCCCTTGTTGCTCGATATTCGGGGAGGCTCTCGGTGTTTAATCTCCAGCAGAACCTTGGGGGATCGGAGCCTGAATGAGTAAATCCTGTTTGTGCTTGTGCAGGGCACTGGGAGCTCCCGGCTGCCTCCGAGCCCCCCCCGCCCCGTCACCATCAGCCCTCGGTATTAACCGTGATCTCAGGCAGACGAGTGGGAGTCGGAGGAGCTGCAGGGCTGGGCTGGCCCTTGCCGGGGGAGAGGAGGCACTGAGCCAACGCTCCCTGCATTCAAAGGCTTTCGGTGCCGACTGGAGACCTGCCTTGAATAGTGCTGCTCAGCCCGGGGCCGGGTGATGGAAGGGGATCAATAGGCTGCAGCCAGCCACGGGGCGTGTTGGCACAGAGCTGCCTCTTGGGCCTCTCCTCCCGTCTGCTCCCCATCCCCTGGAGCCAGCTGGGTTTCTGCAGGGCAAAAAGGAAGAGCATTTGGTTGCCCTCCCGCTCCCCTCTTGCTTCCTACCCCCAGGCAGCCTTTCCCTACCGAGGGACTGGAGCAGGAGCTGGCCCTTGCCCGCTGAGCAGCAAGTTCCAAGGGCTTGGCAGGATGGGAAATGTGTGCGGGGCCGCAGCCAGTTCAGCCGCCCCGGCAGCTCCGGGCTTCCCTGCTCCACTGACCTCGGATCGGCCCTTGCTGCTGCCCTGTGCCCGCAGGTCACCTCCGTGTCACCTTGGCCTGGTGTCTGATGAGGGCAGGCAGTGGGTGGAGGCTGCGCTGCCTTGGCAGCTCCTCAGAGGGAATGAAGGGGAAATGTGGTTCTGGAAGTCTGGCCCTCTGGCTGGGGTGGTTTCTGGGTAGTGGAGAAGGAAGAGCACAGCCATTTCCAGCCCCTTCTCCCATCGGCCTGGTTTAGTCCAAACTGGGAGACTGTTCCAAGCAGGAGCAGCGGCACAAAGCAGAGCCTGAGCCGCTGTGTCACACAGTGCAGAGCCAGGCTGGACAGAAAGTGCCCGCTGTGACCATGTGCCTGCTGCCAGCACCCTCGGGGCGCAGGTCCCCACTCTGATACCTGCTTGTCTGCAGCACCCATTGACCAGCAGTGCTGGGCACAGGGGCACCCTGTGCTGAAGGGGGTTGTGTTTGCATGCCATGGGGAGCAGCGTGAGGAGCCTTCCTCCCTTCTGGGTGAAACATGCTCTCATCTCCCCCAGGACCCAGCCGAGCTGCGGGGGAAGGATGCAAGGCTGAGGCAGCTCCGGTACTTGCAGGGTCTGTGGGCTAGGCTTTGGCTGCTGCTTTATGCAGCCTGGAGGGTGGATTTGGGCTGTGACTCAGGTGCATGCTGCTGGGATTGCAGGTTGCTTTGGCTCTTCACCAAGAATGCTCCCAAGGGGTTGGTTTGGTGGCTTTTCTTTCTGCTCTGCTCTTAGCTGAGGGTGAGCACCTCCCAGCAGTGCTCTCCCAGGTTCTATATCCCAAACTTGGGATTGAAGACGCACCTCAAAGCAGCGAGATGCTCCCGGTTGCACTCACTGGTGTCTCTCAGGCATGAGCTGAGACCATTTGCATGTTCAGGAGGCTCCATGGAGTTGCACGTTGCATCCAGAGAGACACTTGTGCATTACGGGAAGCAGTGATCCTTGTCCTCAAATGAGACTCAGTGTTGTGCTGATGGGGGGTGTTTGGAGAGAGGCAAACCTGAGCTTTTAGCTCCAGGAGCAGTAGATGAGGAGATGGCACCTTGGAGGCAGCCATCCTCATCGTTGTGGAGCTCCGTGCTTTGGAGCTGGGCTTGGCTGGTTACACTGACCTTGATCCATCCCTAACTGCAGGGTTCCACCAGGCCAGGAGAACAGTCACGAGCTGTGGGGGAAAGGAGCAGTGGTCGGGGGGGGTCTCATGGGACATAGAGGTGAGTGACGGGTTCTTCTCTTCCGCAGGTGTACAAGGGCTTGGACATCATCACGAACAAGGTTTCTCCGCAGGAGCAGCGTCTGTGCAGGCACCACATGATCAGCTTTGTGGATCCCCTTGTCTCCAACTACACAGTGGTAGATTTCAGGGACAAAGCTGTGCCTCTCATATCCCTTCACTCTGCAGCCTGCCTGGGTGGGCAGTTATGGACTTCTCCCCTCCACAGCCAGGCCCGCAAGAGGGATCAGGGTTTGCCTCAGACTTGGGCTCTTTGCATTGCAAATAACTCTGGGTTTCAGGGGATGCTGCTGGCGCAGGGAGCTTGGAGCTGCTTTTACCCAGCTCACGCTCAGGGCAGCCCATCCTCAGGTCTGGCTGGGGAGGATCTGAGCCAGATATTGCCTTCCCTGGCAGTCCCTGGGTGTCCCTGAGTTTTGGTGGTAGCTGACACAGGCAGCAGAGGATAGTGACCGATGAGGGACACCTATAACCCTGCCTTACAGCCTTAACCAGCTCCATGGAGCTGGGCAAATGAGGTTTGGGCCAGCAGGCTGCTGCTCCCCACAGCCCTTCCTCCCTGCTGTGCATCTATGCTTATGCTCCTTGACTATAGCACATTGAAGATATCTTTGCCCGAGACAAGATCCCGATTGTTGTGGGAGGAACCAACTACTACATCGAGTCCCTGCTCTGGAAGGTCCTCATCAACACTAAGGTACATCGGGGGGGCTGCGTATCCCACTGGGAAAGGGTGAGCGCATGTTCAGAGCAGCCTTCTGCAACTGGGCATGGTGTCCCCCCTGCTAGAGTGGGGCAAAGAGAACCAAAAGCCCCTCATTCACCTGTGGGTCTGGGGGATGTTCTTGCTTGCACTGGCCTTGCATGTGGATGAGTGTCTCCATTGAGGGGAGCCTTGTGTCCCGCAGGAGAGGGCCAGCACAGCCCCGGGGCTGGTCAGGGACAGGAAGGTGGAGCTGGAGCAGCTGGATGGTGGTGAGCTCTATCGCCGCCTGAGCAGGGTGGACCCCGAGATGGCAGCCAAGCTGCACCCCCACGACAAGCGCAAAGTAGCCAGGTGAGCTTGGGGTGAGCTTGGGGTGAGCTTGGGGTGCCCTGTACCCCTTCCCAAGGGAATCATGTGCCAGGGAGCACAGCAAGACAGGCTCTCCCATCCCAGGTGGGTGCTCCCAGCCTCTTAGCAAGGTGCTTGGGCACCTTGGAGCACTGGTGTTGGGGAGCTCTCTGGGATCTGAGACCTTTGGCCATGCAACACCCCAGCCTTTGGGATGAGGATGGTGCATGGCTCCTGGCTCGTGTGCACTGGGGCTGCTCCCGCTCCAGTGCCCCAGCAGCAGGGTTTATCTGAAGCTATTTAAAGAGCAAGCTGCTGTGCTGGCTGAGTAACATAGCTGAGCTCTGTGGGAACAGCACGGCAGCAAGACCAGGCTTGCTGCTTTGGCGGGCCCATCCCTGCTGAGCCCTGGCCTGGGGGGAGCAGAACACCACCCACCCCATTCGCACGGTGCGGGGGGACAGGAGGTTGGGCACCCCCAGCAGCTTCCTCCACCTCCCTGCCTGGGCTGGGCTGAGCATCGGCAGTGCTGGCCTCTTCCCTGCAGCCCTACCTGGCTGGAAAGGGCAGGGCTGGAGCCAGAACCCTGTCCCCTGCAGGACTTGTCCCGGTGCCAGGCAGGAGTGGGTGGCTGTGCTCTAGGCTCCTTGGGTGCCATCACTGTGCTCTGCACTGCATTGTACCCCCAGGACCTGGGTGTGCTCAGGATGCCGGGCACGGGAGGGGGCAGAAACCTGCCCTCCCCCCACATGAGAGGGATGGATTTCAGTGAGTGTCTGCGGTTCCCTTTGCTGCAGCCCCCAGGGCTGCTGGGGAAATGGAAAAGCTCATCCTCACCCAGCCTCTGAGCTCTGTCTGTCTCTGCTTGCAGGAGCCTCCAAGTGTTCGAAGAGACGGGGATCCCCCATAGTGAAATCTTGCAGCAGCAGCAGGAGGAGGAAGGTGGGGGGCCCTTAGGTGGGCCCCTGAAATACCCACATTCTTGCATCTTGTGGCTCCATGCAGACCAGGCAGGTGAGAGTGAGCTCCTTGCTGAGTAAGGTGATGCAGATGAGGGCTGACGCCCTGCTCCTGCCCCAGCCTCCTCCCTGAACAAGGCAGCGATTCCTTTGGCATCAGTGAGCGTGACAAAGGACTTGTTGCCCTCGCCTGCTGGGTTCCGCCTTCCTCAGCGGGATGGGGAGGGCGGCAGTACTGGGGCATGTTCTGGCACGTGGTCCAGCTGTGGGCCTCCTGAGGGCATGCCCTGCTCTCCTCCTCCCAGCTCTGGACCAGCGGCTGGAGAAGCGAGTGGATGACATGCTGGCTGCGGGGCTGCTGGAGGAGCTGCGCGACTTCCACCGCCGCTACAACCAACAGAAGGTGGCTGAGAACCGGTGGGTGAGGAGCCAGCTCCCTTCCTGCTCCTGCTCCCCGCTGCCAGAGCCATGCAGGCCCCAAAACAACTCTGCCTGCAGCACCTCTGGTGCATTCCTGCTCCCAGCCCTCTCCTGGCAGCATCTGCTCTGGGTTCCTGCCTCTGCAGGGGCACCATCGTGGAGAGGTGTGGACCAGCCGGATCCTCCAGCAGTTCCTGGCCTCCTTCCCTTCCTGCCAGAACCCTTAGAGCAGATTTGGTCAAACAGCAGAGTCCCTGTGGGTCTTAGTGTTGAGAATTAATTTTGCCTGGACCATATCTGTCATTTTCCCTCAGTAAAAATGACTTGGTGCTGCCTAAGCATTCACACAGGGAGGCTGACATGGGCAGGCCCTGAAGGCACCAGTCTGTCTTCCTGTGTACCTGGTTTGGCTTGTCCCCTGAACCCATGGGCTTTTGTCACCTGGGGAGGTTCCTGCAGGGTGGGATGCAGAGACCTCAGTTATTCAGGGGAGGGTTGAGGTATCTCAGTATTCTACAGGAGATGGCTTTGACCCCTACCTCTTGTCTTCTTCTCCAGGCAGGATTACCAGCATGGCATCTTCCAGTCCATTGGCTTCAAGGAGTTCCATGAATACCTCATCAGTGAAGGGAGCTGCTCACCAGAGACCAGTGCCCTGCTGCTGCAAAAAGGTGGGAGGAGCACCCTGCATGCCCTACATCCCTCAGCCCCATGCAGCTCCAGGTGACACTGCCTGATGGGCTGAACCAAGCTCAGACCTTAGCGCAGGTCTTGTTGGGGTTGAGCTGCACCTTTCTCTCTGCATTTTCCATATTTGCCAGCTCAGGGGGACAGGGACTCCTTTTTCAGTGCTTGGAGCATTGCTGAGCACAGCCAGAGCAATTCCCCCCTCCCTTCCCCCCGGCCTCCCTGCAAGTTGTACTGGGCACAGTGTGTCTTCGGATCTGGAGCTGGTCCAGCAGTGACCTGGGTGATGGGATCCCAGCTGGGGTGTGAATGCTGTGGGGAGCTGAGCTAGAAATAGGGAATGCAGCAGAACTCAGCATCTGGTTCAGCAGCATTATGGTGGGAAGGAACCTGGGGATCTAGCAGATCACAGCATGAGTCAGTAGTGGTGCACTGTTTGATGGCATGTTCCATTCTGGAGTTCAGGACTGTTGTTAGAGGACAGGTCGAAGGAGTTGATTCTTCCCCTCTACTCTGCTCTTGTGAGACCTCATCTGGAGCATTGTGCACAGTTCTGGTGTCCTCAACATAAAAAGGACATGGAACTGTTGGAATGAGTCCAGAGGAGGCCACGAGTATGATCAGGGGACTGGAGCACCTCCCGTATGAAGATAGGCTGAGAAAGTTGGGGCTGTTCAGCCTGGAGAAGAGAAGCTGTGTGGGGACCTCAGAGCAGCTTCCAGTGTCTGAAGGGGGCCTATAGAGATGCTGGGGAGGGACTCTTCATCAGGGACTGTAGTGATAGGACAAGGGGCAATGGGTTAAAACTGAAACAGGGGAAGTTTAGATTGGATATAAGGAGGAAGTTCTTTACTGTGAGGGTGGTTAGGCACTGGAATGGGTTGCCCAGGGAAGTTGTGAACGCTCCATCCCTGGCAGTGTTCAAGGCCAGGCTGGACAGAGCCTTGGGTGATCTGGTTTAGTGTGAGGTGTCCCTGCCCATGGCAGGGGGTCGGAACTGGATGATCCTAAGGTCCTTTCCAACCCTAATTGTTCTATGATTCTATGACAGAGCTGCTCTGCTCCTCAGCACGCAGAGGTTCCAGGCAGAGTTGATCTGTGTTGGGGAGGGTTCAGTGCAAAGTGGGGATGGGAGTCTGAGGAAACCACAGCAATGATAAAAGGCTTAAAAAACAGAAGGGGCTTGTTATGTCTGCTCAGGAGACCATTGCAGAGGTATACGGTAAGTCTGGTGCTGAATATTGACAGGTTGTACAGTGGTCAACCATCCTGTGGGACACCTGTGGGGAGGATGAGGAGTCCTGAGCTCCATTTGTACAGATTGATACTTGGGTATTGTGAGAGCAGGGGGCCCTTGAACAGATTGTTCTACCTGCTAGAAGCTTCAGGGCAGAGGTTTTGGGCTCTGAGCTCAGCTTGCAGCTTTACACTCACCTTTGTTTTAATCCCTGTTTCAAAGGGATCCAGGCCCTGAAGCAGGTGACCAAGAGATATGCCCGGAGGCAGAACAAATGGGTCCGAAACCGCTTCCTGAAACGTGAGTCCTCTGTTCCTACCCTACCTCACCATCTCTGTTCATCTCTCATCTTTCCTCAGCACATCCCCTGCTCCTAGCTCAGGAGAGCACAGGAGAGGCTCCACTGCTTCAGGGCTCAGGCAGGGGGTGCCCAGCATGGTCCCTCTCCTCGTGGTGTCACACATGGTGCCCAGTTGATGTTGCCCTCCAGATTAGGAGCACGAGCCTGTTGGCTGCTCTGAGCATGGGCTGTGCTGGCTGCGGTGGCTGGGAGCCAGCGGGACTTCCCCATCCCAGCCCCAGCCTTGGAGCAGGGCCAGCAGCAGCAGCTGGGAGCCGGGCACTTGTTGAAAGGTGCTCGGTAGGGGCAAAACAACAATAAAATAAAGAGAAAAAGCCCAGGCAGGGAGAAACTGGGCTCAAAAGACGGGCTTTGAACGAGGTGCAAGAGCTGTCCTGCAGCCATGTGCTTGGTGGCTGTGGCTCACCTTTCTGGTGGCAGGTGTGCTGCAGACCAGCTTTGTGAGGAGGTTGTGGTTACAGCACTAAGGAGCAGCAGCTGCTGGAGCCTGGCACGCAGCAGCCTGGGATGGCTTTGTCCGAGCGGGTGCTCTGATTGCTGCTGTCTGTGCCCCGTGCCCTCACACTGGGCTGGGGGAGGCCAAAGGGGTGGCTTTGAAACTTGGGCCTTGTCTGAGGCATTAACAAAGCATCTCCCACTGTGGTCTGCTGCTGGGAGCACTGTGTGGCTGATGCAGCCACACAAGCCATTACAGCTCTGAGTGGGGAACTGCACCCCCGGATTCCTCATCCAGACTTCGTGCCTGCATCTCCTTGTAAACTTTGTGTGATGGCTTTGTGTCCAGATCTAGCTTTTTGATCTCCTGTGGCTTCCTGTGTACAATGGCAGTGATGAAGTGTTTGTTGCTGGGCTGGGCTGTTGGCGTGCTCAGATTTCACAATGCTGTCCCAAACAGACAACCATGGAGATGCTTGCCTGTGTTCGTAGGTGCTCATGCTCTTTGCTAGGGTGGTACCCCCCCCCAGGCTGAGGTCTTTGGTAATTTGGGCTCTGGAAAGGCTGGTGCTGTTTGCTTCTGAATGCTAACGAACAACTCAATAGGAAAAAGCAGGACACTGCTCATAGTGTAGCCCCAAGGGCACTGTGACATGATGATGGGGGTGTTCTGGTGTGCTGAGTTGTCTTTCTTTGTCTCTATAGGTCCCGGGCCCAATGTGCCCCCAGTGTATGCCTTGGAGGTGTCTGATCTCTTGCGGTGGGAAGAGAATGTGCTGAAACCTGCTCTGGAGATTGTGGAGAGCTTCATCCAGGTACTGGCTAACTGGCATTAACACCTGAGCCATGACCAAGAAGCCAACTTCTTGGCAGTCTCCAGGCCTGTTAACTTGGCACTTAGTCTCTCTGCTGTCTGCTCATGTATCCAGCCTTGGGCTTCCCTCACAGTGGCAGAGGGCTGTTGTCTAAGCCGAAAATTTCTCCTAATGGCCAGTACAGCGCTTGTCGTGCATGGTGCAACTGCAGCATCTGTCCTGCTAGCATTACTGTCTGTGTATGGCACGTTCACATCCCAGAGTGAACAGAGCCAGGCAGATTTCACAGCAGACCCCAGCTGGAGACATTATTTCACCTACAGGGCCGGGAGCCCCTGGCAGAGCCCGTGAAGATGGAGCACGATGTAAATGAGAACAAGCGGAGTCACCGCGTGTGTGAGCTCTGCGACAGACTCATCATTGGGGACAGGGAGTGGGCAGGTAGGGCCCATTGAAGGGGGGTGGGTGGGGAAGAGGACCTGGGAGGGGGCCCAGTGAGTGCAGTCACACAGAGGGGTGCAGCGAGGCAGTTCTCTGAAGCAGAGCAGCTTTCCTTGCATAGCTGCTTGGCCGGATGACCCTCAGCCCATCATCTCAGCCCATCATCTCAGCCCCTCATCTCAGCACATCATCTTGGGCTTTCAGGGATTGTTTACAGCCGGGGATGAAAGGAGCCATTTGCAAGCCCAGGGGGGTGCAGGAACTGTGCCACAGCAGCCATCTGTCAGGCTTCCCCCCTTCCCTGCACCCAGTCACTGCCCTGCCAGGCATGGGGATCTATAGGTACCATCGAGCCTTAGAGCTGTTTGTTCAGTGAGGGCTGCTGGCCCTTTTCAGCACTTCAGGTGCTTTGTCCTGAAGCAGAGAACAGATTTGTTTCTTCCAAAATGATGTGTAAAATGAAACTTTTGGAATGGTTTTTAATAGCTCAGGTTTGCTCCAGTATCTCCTATTTGTGTGTTTAGTCTTTTAAAAAAGAGTATTGCTAGCTGCAATGATAATAGAAGAGGATTTTCTGTTTTCAATAGACTGACTTTAAAAGAGCTCAGCTGGAATCAGATTAACTCTGTGAATTTATCTGTGCTGGGAGGCTCATGCTGAGAACCAGGAACAAAAAGTAGCAGAGAAACTGGCTGCAGGAACAGAACTGGTAAATCTCCATGTGTTGCCCAAACACAGTGTGTGCAGGCACAATGCAGAGATAAGTTCTGCAGGTCGTTGGTCATTGGATTTGAACGAGTCACTTATTCCTATTGATCCAGGGAACTGCTGAAAGCAAATATGGAAGGAGGCTCAGAACAGGAAGCTCATTGTAATGAGATCAGTTTGGAAGTGCCATTGTTATTTTAGCCAGTCTCAGCTCAGAGGTGCTTTGAAGGAGCTCTGCCTCCTCCAGAACTAGAGGACTCTGAAAGCTATCAGGGTCCAGCAGGTTTTGTGGCTGGGTGGTAACTCCACAACCCCCCCCTACAAACACTGCATCTGCCACTGCACGTCCTCCAGGGACGTCATCCCAAATTCTGCTAGATGATGACAGTGCCTTCCTCAGCCAAGACCAGCTGTGGTTCCCTGCATCCAGCTGAATTTGGCTCACACCCCCGGATGGTGGGAGAAAAACGGTCCCAAACTGGGTGTTACTTGTGAGTGCAAAATGGAAGTGAAACCAGCAGTGGGGGCTGAGCTGATGTGAGGTCTGCTCTGGGTTCTGTAGGCGAGTTACACATCATCCTGGGAGCTGTTTCCCAGTCCCCACTGGGTCTGGGGGATGGAAAAGTTCTATTTGTGTGGATTTTGTGTGGAGTGCTGCTCCCAGGCAGCACCTCCTCCAGCCACTGGGAGCTTTGGTGTTGCTTGCGACAAGTTGTAAGAGGTGAGACTTGATTTCAGGCTGAGGTGACTCTACAGCAATTGTGATAAAGCAGCAGCTTTGCATGTAACTTCATCCCTTGGCAGGAAAGGATGTCTGGAAAACCCCTCAGGGTCATGATTCAGTGAGCACATCCCCTCATTTCATGAAGGCCCTGCTCAGAAAGTTTGCTGCTTTAATTGCTGCTCTGATCTCTTGGAAATAGCAAACCCACCCTGCTAAGATGGTTCCTGGCTCTGGTTAGACAAAGCGCCTTCTACTTAGATAACACCACTGATACAGGAGGTTTTACTGCCCTTAACTGTGATTTCAAACAAGTGCAGCTCCTGCTGCCGTGCTGTGTCAGGACAAGCTGCATGACAGGGATTACGCCTCTCTTCCCCCTGCCTCCTGCTAAGTGCTCTCATGGCTGGGGGCCTTGCCCTGGAGTTATGCAAAAGCCTAATTATGCTCCGGGCTCCATCCGGAGCTGCTCTGCAGATTTACAGGAGATCCCAGTGCTATGGTGCAGGCATCTAGGCCTATAAATGATCCTGGCAGGGCTCCATGGGGCGGTGGAGAGTTGCACAACCTTGCCGCATCCTTCAGTGTGCTGCCTCTTTGATAACACTTCCCTTTCTCCCAGCCTCCCGGTGTTGTCCTGGTTGGGAGCAGATTTGCTGGGAGAGTTGAGTAAGTCCTGACAATCCGGAGACTTCTGTATGTACAAAACCGGGATTTGTCCCTCTCCCATCCTCCCTGTGCTCAGGAGGAGGCTTGGGAAGGTTGTCCCCCTTCGAGTTCCGATAGATTCCTGGGAAATGGCCTGGGAAGTCACTTCTCTGCAGGAATGAATTGTGTAGGAGGATGGGAAGGGAAGGTGCCCCACACTGCGCAGGGAGATGGGGTTGGCTGTTCCGCAGAACTAAAGGCTCTGTTTGCCTCTCGCTCCAGCTCACACACGCTCCAAATCCCACCTGCACCATCTGAAGAGGAGAAGGAAGCTGGAGGCCGCCGGCCGAGCTGCAGAGGCTGAAGGGGACAGTGCGGGTGCAGCGACCTCGGATGAGGACAGCAGCCAGCCTTCACCGTAGGGCTCCAGCCTGCCTCTGAAGGGGAGGAGGCGACTTGGTCCTGGGTGGCCTTGGACTGAGCGAGCCTAGTCGGTTTTCTGGGGCTGAGGCAAGTGTGTGAGTGATGGCCAAAGGCCGCATCGGATCCTCTTCATGTGGTGTCATCGTGCCGTGTTCCCATGCTTCCTCAACCCTGCCTGGAAAGGGCTGGGCCCTGGGGCAAGGCTGCTGGGAGCATCCTCCCGTGCCAAGTGTTAATTCCTGCCAGAGACGCAGCGTTATCCTTGGAAGGGTAGAGCTGACATGTGAATGTGTCCTGCTTGGAGACAGGAATACCCTGCCCTCCTCCAGCTTGGCCAGGGGCGCAGTTCCAGAGCTGAGCGAGCTCTTGCTGCCTTTATTGTGGAGAGGAATATTTTCTTCTTTTATATGGAAATAAAGTTGCAGGATGATCGTGGGTTCCTTTCCCCATTGCCAAGCGCAGTTTTCTTGCGCTCTGTTTCCACCTGGCCCAGGTTCCCTGCTCTGGGCATGGGGCAGGATGGTCAGGCCTGGTCCCTTCTTCCAGCCGCCTTTCCTGCAGCTTCCAAGGGAGCTGAGCAGATGTTCCCAGCCTGTGGAGGCCATCTGATCCCAATGCACGGAGCAGGTGCAGAAGGAGCTGGCACCTGTTAAACAGGAACTTGGAAGTGATCTCATCCAGTTTGCAGCAGATGAGGCTGTCCCAGTTAGAGCTGAATTCCCGGGGGTTTACGCTGTGGTTTGGCAATGGGAACCAGCCCTGCGTTCGAATCCGAGCTGCTGAGCAGCAAATTCTTTGTGCCGCATTCTCCAGGCAGTTGGTCTCCACAGCATCGTTCCTGCCAGGTGGAACAGGGAGGGCCTTGATGGGCATTTGGGACTCTCCTGGCAAATGCAATCAGGGCGGTTGGTTCCTCCTGCGAGGGTTTTGAATGGTAGAACACACAGTTTTCCTTCAGCTGCTTGTGGTACACCATGAGGCAAGAGCCATCTCGCAGGCCTGTATGGGTGCAGGCCCTGGAGGTGCTGCTCCAGTGGGATCACGTTAACCCTCCAGTCTGTGCTCTTCAGCACTGGGGTGATTTCTGTAACTGCTCTGGGCAGCAGCTTCGGGCTGTTTGAGAGGGATGTGGGGAGGATGCAGGGAAGAGCTGGGAATTCACGCTGGCTCTTCTCTGCCAGCGCTGGGGCAGAGCTGGGCGTCAGCCTTCGGAGATGCCAGGCACCACGTTTGTGTTGCTGGGTCTGTGCAGCAGCAGCTGAACCTCTTCTCCAGCCCAGACTTGTTTGCCATCCACAATGACTCAGTGTACGTGGCTGTGGGCTCAGCCCAGCGCTGGAGCACACGGCCAAAGGGTTCTGCTGGCTCAGATGGACGAGGTGAGGCCGGGTATAAAGCCCCGTTCCCTGCCCGTGTGCTGAGCAGGGATGGGTTCAGTCATGTCCCCAGGCCAAGCTGCGATCCTCGGGCAGCTCTGTGAATGAGGGGTGGGATTATCTGCTGTCTCCTGGGTGCAGGCAGATGACTACACTGTTAGATTCAATGTCCTTAATCGATCTAATATGAACTTTGTTATCCCCACTGATAAATGTTAACTCCTCTACCGCAATAGCTGCCAGTCTGCCTGTTGTGGTCCAGAGCCACTCACAGAGGCTGTGCTGCAGCCAGCATGGACAGGGTGTTCCAGGTCCCTGTCACTGCTGCAGTGCCCTGGTCTGAGGGCAGCAGCTCCTGGGTGTCCCAGCAGGATGGGACCCTCATTCTTGCTTGTTCATGCTGTGTGGTGCAGGACATGGAAGGTGGTCGTGCCCGGATGCTGCCAGCTGCAAGAAGCAGGGGAGTTTGCTTTCTGAGAGGCAGTGGCCTCCGATCAAATCACGCTGCAGACCCAGGCAGGAGTCACTGAGAAAGTTGTTGTGGTCTCTGGTTTCAGGCTGCTGGCAGTGCCGGAGCTTTAGGGATGGGCAATGGCACTTCCCTCCATCTGCCCTCGCTAATCCCCAGACAAACGCAGCTCTTCCATCTGTGCAGCCGGAGCCGCCGAGCCCATCACACCAGCCACTTAATCTAAATGGCTTTGGCCAAAGATAAGGTCATTAATTCCACTGGGATTAGGAAAACAGCACAGGCCTGGCAGGGCTTGGCTCTCCATCAGTTAAAGTCCTCGGTGCCCTGCCCTGGCTGAGCACCGCAGCTGAAGGGCTTGGGCTGGAGGAACCCTGTGGCAGGGCATTGTCCCCATGGACTGGCACCAGGGCTGCCGGTGCAGCCTGAAACCTTGAGTCCGGAGCCAGGGATACACGGGCAGCATCCCACCATCCGCCTCCCCATCACCTACTGCCTCCAGCCTTCACCAGCCGCTTCCACAGCTCCGCATCACGCACTGAAGGTGGGGCTGGCTCTCATGTGAGGCCAGCATACCTGGGGCAGAAAGCAGCCAGAGCCCCTTTGCTAGTCCCAGATCCAGCGTCTGGCTGTGATGTTCCAGGACTTGTGCTTGCTTTCGTTTCCTTCACCTTTTGGCTCCCTTTCCTTGCCCTGTTTTGGCTGTGAAATGCTCCGATCCGCGCCTCCCATGGGGAATTTCACCCCCTCGCCGATGCAGGATGTGCCGCAGATCCCGCAGGCACGCATCGGACCCAGCCGCTGGACCCAGCCGCGTCCTGGCCTCCTCCTCCGTTCCCAGGTGGGATCATGGTGCTGCGGAGCCCCTGGGGACGGGCTCAGTGGGAGCGAGCCCTTGGGGTCACCAGAGCAAAGGTAACTCATGGGTGGGGAAACTGAGGCACGGCTGGTGCATGGAGGTGCTCTGCCCGCTGCCAGGGCTGGGAGCGGGGCAGGGCGCTTCGGATCCCGTGGCACATCACCCAGGCCTCGGCAGCGTTCCAGGCGGGAGGCACGGAACGTGTGCTGCAAGAGCCTGGAAATAAAAGGAGCTGTTTGCTGAGGTGGTGCCGCGTTGGAGCGCAGCGGCTTTGGTGGCAAGGATCCTGGCACCGGGCCTGGAAAACACCGGGATCCAGCAGGATGAGGGCTGCCAGGTCTGCCCCCACCTCCTCGTCCCCTGGGGCTGCCGTGCTGGTGGGCACGGGGCTGAGCCCGGTTGCGATGGGCGCGATGGTGTCCCCATGTTGGCACCCTGAGCGATGCAGGGGGGTGTCCAGGGGGACCCTGCCCATGCAGCCATTGCACAGGTGGGGAAACTGAGGCACGGGCACCGGGCATGAGGGCTGTGGGGTCCGGGTGCCACACACAGGGTGCTCACGGGCCCCGGCGGTGCAGGGGGCTGTGGGGCAGCAGCGCTGGCAGCTTCCCGTCGGGAAGGCCCTCAGGAAGCGCGGTGATGGGACACCAACCCCAGTGACCCCAGGGCTGCTGGGCTGAGCATCCCAGGGTTGTCCCCATGGGGCTGAGAGAGCCCTGCCAAGCGCTGGCACTGGGCCCTGTGCTGCGGGTCGGGGGCTCAGCCTGAGCGGGTCCCCCCACAACGGAGCTGGTACAAGGTTGGGGGGGGACGCACGGGACTGCTTTGTCGCGGTGTCACAGGGCCATCTGCCGGCAAAGGCAAGCGGCAGCCTCCCAGTGCTCCCAGTCTGGAGCTGATGGAGCGCTGGGGATGGAGGGTGTCCTGGATAGGCTGGCTTGGGGGGCAGCCATGGCGGGGGGCCCCTCGGACCAGCTCCTGTTCCATGTCCCTCCAGGAGCTCCTGGTGGTGTCACTGTAGGGTTGAGACATGGCCGGAGATGGGGTCTGTCCCAGCAGGGATAAGTGCCATGGAAGGGGGATGTGGTCCCGCCCATGGGACACAGGGATCCAGCATGGGGCAGGGGGCTGGGACGGGACGCAGCAGAGACGGCCCCGCTCCAGCCACCAGCAGAGTAAATGTCGTTTTATTTCACACCCAAATAAATCCATGTAGAAAAGAAAAGATGAGTGGAGATTTAATTGCTCTCATTAAAAGTCTACGAGGGGAGACCGAGCCGTCGCCACCGGTCAGCGCAGGTCTGCAGGGATGTTTGCTCCTCCTCCTCGGGATGAGGATGGGTTTAGGGGTGACCCTGCCCAGCCCCAGCACTTGATTGCGGTGTCCCCACGGTGCCACCCGCACCTCGTGTCCAGCGGGGGCCGATTTGGGAGGAGGGGTTTCCCTGGGCACGGCCTCGGGCTGCTTTTATCTCTCTGCCTTTCGGTGCACCCCTCCTTGCCCCTCGTCCCTCCGTACAGGATGAGCGCTATGGTCATGGCATCGGTGACACGGGGACGTGCTCACTGCAGCAGCGCCCGGATCTGTTTGGAGGTGGTGTCGTCGTTGAGGTGCCGAGTGGTGTACCTGGGCAGAGAGGGCACAGTCACCCCCCGGCACCCCAGCCCGCTCTGCCGCTGCCCCCCCCACCCTGCACCGTGGTGGTGGTGGGGGGGAGCCCCCGGCCCCCTCCTCACCTCAGAGCGTTCAGGAGCCCCTCGGTGCTCGTTGAGGGTTGGTCCTTCAAGACTTTAATGCAGCCTTTCATCTGGCGGGGGGAGCGAGAGAGGCTGTGAGAGCCCGGATGTGCCGAGAGCGGCTGGTCCCTTCCTCCCCATCCTCCTCCTCGCTGAGTTCCCCTCCGGACCAGCTCAGAGGCATTCCCATAGGGACCATCACCTTGGCATCACATCTACATTGGGATGCCCATGGCAGGGGGGTTGGAACTGGATGGTCTTAAGGTCCTTTCCAACCCGAACTATTCTATGACTCTATGGCAGTGACCCCCCGCCCCGGTGCACCCCATTGCCACTCACGTCGATCTTGGAGGTCTTCGCAAAAGCCCCCACGGGGTGGACGTGGTCGTAGAGGATGATGACGCCAACCATCACCCGCATGCAGAAGAGGAGGGTCTCGGTGTTGGTGAAGCGGCTCCGGTATTCTCTGTGCCAGGAGAGGGGCTGGCTGAGCCCGGGGAGGGGGGGAGAAGGGACCCCAGCACCCCGATGTGCCCCCCAACCCCTGTGGGGTACTCACGGGGTCTCCAGCATCACCCTGCAGACGCAGGCCATGGTGCTCAGGCAGTCGGTCGTGTCCTCGATTGGCAGCGTCTTGTTCTGAAACCCAACAAGTCCCGGGTGCTGTTTCCCCTCCTGGCCCTCCATGGGACCTCCAGCCCCATCTGATGCCCGTGTGGTGCTGGGGCTGGAGGGGGCTTCCCCCACCCCGAGGGTCCCCCCTCACCTCGGAAACGAACTTGGTGGTGGCGTTGCTGAGGGTTTTGAGCATGGGGGTGGCCTCGGCGTAGAACAGGGACATCCTGTTGGCCATCTCGTTGTTCACCTCGCTCTCCGCGTCAAGCTGCGGGGGAGATGAGGGGAGTGTTGGGGTGGTGGAACCCCCCCAGAGCCATGCCCTGCCCTGGGACCCCCCCCCCCCTCACCTGCAGGTTGTTGATGCGGTTTCGGCTGATGGTCCTTCTGTAGTAGCTGAAGTCGTTCTGGATGGCAGGGTTGGTCATCTGTGGAGGAGAGCCCCGCGTGAGGAGCCACGGCCAGAGCCTGAGGGGAGCCTCGGGGGTCCCAAGGGGCTGTTTGGGCTCCTGGGGTTTGAATGGGGGTCCCAGTGTGCAGAGCCCGCAGCCACCCCATGGGGAGGTACCTTGAGCTCATCGAAGCTGAGGGTGAAGTGCAGGATCTCTGCGAACTGCTTGGCCAAGGCTTGCTCCCGCTCGAGGTGCTGGGTCGGGGCGTACGGGGGGCTGGTGAGGGCCTCCAGCAGGCTCCGCAGCGCATTCTCTGGGGACAAAGCACCGCTGGTCCCCCCTGCATGTCCCCAGCTGGGGAAACTGAGGCACGGGGCAGTGCGGCATCCACCCCAT
The DNA here is from genome assembly GCF_037157495.1 of Lathamus discolor. Lineage (NCBI taxonomy): Eukaryota > Metazoa > Chordata > Aves > Psittaciformes > Psittacidae > Lathamus > Lathamus discolor. Next base: position 5,228,492 of record NC_088901.1, read on the forward strand.
GGCCAGGGCTCCCCCCACTCTGCCCCGCTCCTGCATCCACAGAGGGATGTGGGATGCAATGGGGGGATGCTCTAGTGTCTGAAAGGGGATACAGGGATGCTGGGGAGGGGCTCTTCATCAGGGACTGTAGGGATAGGACAAGGGGTGATGGGTTCAGACTGAAGCAGGGTGAGTTCGGGTTAGCCACAGAGGCTGTGAGGGTGCTGAGGCACTGGAATGGGTTGCCCAGGGAAGCGGTGAATGCTCCATCCCTGGCAGTGCTCAAGGCCGGGTTGGACAGAGCCTTGGACATCACGGTCCAATGCGAGGAACCGGATGGTCTTAAGGTCCCTTCCGACGCAAACCGCTCTGGGGCTCTGTGTGTGCTCCCCGCAGGGCGGGGGGATGTGGGGCCGGGGGCACTCACCCAGGCGCAGGGAGAACTCATAGAAGCGCTTCAGCTTCGCGACGAGCGGGCAGACGGCGCCCCAGGCGCGCTCCTGCAGCCGCGGGTCCGCGGGGTTCTGGATGGCCTGCGGAGGGGGGAGCACCCGCGGTTGCCCCAGCGCACAACGGGAGCGCGGCCGCGGGCGCCGGGGCTGCACCCACCTCCCGGATCTCCTGCCCCGCGCCCGTGTAGGACTGGAGCTCGGCCAGCACGGCCTGCGCCTCCTCCAGCACCGCGTTCACCTGGTTCCACACCGCCGTCTCGGCCGCCGTCGGCTGCGCATCTGCAGGGCAGCGCCCCGGGGAGAGAAACCCGGAGGGCTCTGAGCGGGGCCCCGAGAGGCGAGAGCCGCGGTGGGGAGCAGCGCCCCGGTCCCGCGGCTCCCCCGCCGGCCCAAAGCCCTTCCTGGCGGGGTTCTCCCCCTCGTCCATCTCCTTGCTCAAGCCTGAGCCAAGCCAGAGGCTGGGGAGGGTGGGGGTGAGTCCTGGCTGCCCTGCGACCGTGGTCCTGCTCACGGAGGGGGGGGGGTTCTCGAGCAGTCCCCAGCCCCAACGGGCTGCAAACTGCCCCGGGGTGGGGAGCGATAGCCCCCGGCCATGGGTCTGCGGCCGCGGCCCCCCCCTCCCCGGGGAGACCCCTGGACAGCAAAGGTGGGGGGAGGACGTCTGGGATGGGCGCGATGCGATGGGCGACGGGGACAAAGAACTCAAAATGGTGAGGATGTGGAACTCAGGAGTAGTACGGAACGAAAAAGGGAAATAAAAATCCCATCTCACTTTCAAAGTCAAGGAAAAAATTAGGGCCTTGGTCAAGTTCGTTATAAGTCAACACTTTTAGAAGGTTCCCCATGTGAAACCTGCAAGAGAAGAAACAAGAGGCAAAAAGCATGATGGTGAGGTGGTGCTCGGGGAAGAGGCGCTGGGCTGCGGGAAGCGGCCGGCGGCGGCCGAAGCCCCCGTCCCCCCCCGCCCCACGGCTCCCTGGGGCTCGGGGGTGACCCCGCGGCTGCTCCCGGCCCCGGCTGCAGCCTCTTCCCCCCCCCCGATGGTGATGAGCGCTGGCGGATGGGGTGATGGAGAGGAGGGAGCAGGGGGAGGAGAGAGCCGAGAGCCGCGGGGCGAAGCGGGGAGCAAGTCCCTCAAGTCTTGGCTGCAGGAGTGTCCCCGCCTCCGGCTGCAGAGCCAGCCCTGACACGGGGGTCCTGGGGAGCCCCCCCAGCCCCGTCCCCGTGGAGGGGCAGCGGAGGGGGCTGGAGGTGGGCGAAGGCTCAGGGGCCGCAGGAGGAGCCAGGAAGGTCCCTCACCGTGGGAGCGGGGCGGCTGCGTGACCCCAGCCCGGCTGCTTCGGGACGTGCCGGTACCGGAGGTGCCTGTGACGAGCAGGGGCCGAGGCGAGCGGCTGCTGCTGCGCTGCTTTTACCCCCCCCTTACTCTTGCTCTGGGCCGTGCCCCTAAGGAAGGTGGGGAGAGGAAGCAAAAGGTGGGGGGGGCCCGGGGCTGCGCCGGGTCCCGATTCTGCCGTGCGGCCACCGTTTCCCGTACACCCGTGTCCAGCCGGGAAGGTCTGAGCCGTGTCCCAGTTAGCCCGGGCCAGCGGGAAGCCGGGGCAGGGCCCCTGGGCTGAACTGGGGTCCCTGACCCCGGTTCCTCGGGTGCAGGCTGCGACCGCCGCACCGCCCGTCCTGCAGCACAGGCGCACGCATCCTTCCCTGCTCCTTCCCCGGCATTCCCGGCCTCCCTCCTGTCCCTCACGGCCCCCCGGTGCCACCGCCCCACAGCGATGCGCAAGTGGCTGAGGTCCTCACGGGCCGGGTCCCGCTGCCAGGACACAGGGGCTCAGCCAGGGCCGCCCCCCCGCACGTTCAGGGATGGGGCAGGGACGGGTCCTGCTCCCCTGCCCCACTCGGCGCTTTGTGGGGCACGCCTGGGGACACGGAGCTGCTCGGGGACACACCGGTGCCTATCCCCGTGGTGCGGGGAGCAGCCGCACCGGTGGCCCCGGATCCCCCCCCCCCCCCCGGGCCCGCCCCGCTCCCGGGACTTACTTTCAAAATCCAGGAAAAAATGAGGGCAGTTTTCTAAGTCTTTGCCCAGTACCTTTATGAGGTTGCCCATGGCCAGCGGACCTGAGCGAGAGAAGCGCAGCTCAGTGCGGCAGCACCGGCAACCGCCGGCCGGACCCCCCCCCCCCGCCCCTCGCCACCGAGGCACCCACCTGCGCCCGGCCCCGCGGTCCCCAGCCCCGGTGTGAGCGGCGGCTCAAGCGGCACCGAGTGCGGCGGCGGGGAGGGAAGGGGGAGCGGGGCGCGGGGTGCAAATGGGTGTCCCGTCCCCCCCCCCACAAGGCGCCCCGGTTCCCCTCATGGGCAATTCCCCCATTGACGGCGCTGGGCACCCGCCATGGGCAGGGTAAGGCTCCAATTGGGATCTCAGCCCCACAGACCCTGTTTGAGGCTCTGGCATCCGCGCCGGAGCATCCCATCTGCTCCACAGCCACGGCCCCCGGTCCTTACCTCGGTGCCCGGTGCGGCGGCTATGGCAGGAGCAGGGGCTGTGCCACCCGCCTGAGTCACTTCATGGGCTGGCAGGGACCTGCAGGCAGGAAGGCAGGATGGTCAGGACACCCCATGGGCACCCCATGCCCTCGGGGGTCCCCCATCCCGCACCCTGCCACCGCCTTCATCTGATTGACCTCGATCGTTTCTTATTGCCAGCAGCCGGCTGAGCATCCCCATCCCCTTGGGACAGCTCGGGGACAACCCCGGGGCTGAGCCATCTGTCCCCATCTTCCCTTGGAGAGGCCAAGGCCCCCCGGGATGACATTCCCGGCGCTGCTGGTTGGGTTTGCTCTTTTCCACGCGTTACATGAAGATCCCTTTATGCTGCTGCTGAGCCACAACCCAAATCCTGCAGGTGCCGGGATGCTCCCCACGTTCCCCCATCTCCAACGTTTCCTAAGGGGATGGGGGGGGGGTCGGAGTTGTCCCCATGGGTTTGGCCCTGGGAAGCAGCTGAGGGATCCAGCAAGTTGTAATTAAGCACTCGGGTTTAATTAATGTGGTGAGGGAACGGGAGAGGAAGAGCTGAAGGAGGCAGCAGCAGCTCCCCGCTCAGCCCCAGCTCAGCCCCTGAGCATCAACAGTGATGGCTCTGCCTTCCTCCTCCTCCCGGGCCGGGGAAGCAGTGGCTTTACACTGGGGCTGCACGGGGGGCAGCAGGCTGGTGCCACAACCCAGGCTGCTTTTGGGGAGCCAGAGCACCCCGGTTCCCCTCTGCACCCCCTGCCTCTAATTCCCCGTGTGCGCTGGGTGTTTGTGCCCTGCGGAGCGGCACAAAGGCATCGAGGGCTGCCCTGGTGCAGTGAGCCTGGGGTTCATCCTGCCGGGTGCTGGGGTTTTTGGAGGGGTTCTGGGCCCCGCAGGATGGTGCTGGGGGGTCCCTGGGGTGCCCAGAGCAGTGGAAGCGGGGGGAGTTTCGCACCCGCTCCTCTGGCATTCCCGCACACGCTGAGCTCCTGCTGGTGCCACCGTTGTCCTTGACAGGCGGCTTGGGGCTGAGATTTGTCATTGCTGAACCCTGCCTGTGCCCAGGGAGGGGGCAAGGACAGGCCCCCACCGTCCCCAGCATGAGGCTGCCCTGGCTGGAGGCCTGAGCCGTGGCAAGGGGGTTCGGTGCTGGGTGGGAGGATGGGGATGGCTGCAGCCCCCCTGGTCTGCAGGGACGGCTCCACTTGGGGCTCGGGCCCCGATTTGCACCCTCCGTGGCCCCAGTGCTTACCCCCGCGGCGGCCCTTGGCCCGGGGACCCACAGCACATCCCCCCCGGGGTGCCGTTGGGGCAGGCGAGGGGCTTGCACCAGTGCTGCTGCCCAGTGCCACGAGCCTGAACTGGGGGCACTGAGCTCCCCGAATCTGCTGGGAGAGGCACCCACCCCGCACTGCTGCCCCCGAGCATCCTGCCCCATAGGAACCCCATGGAGGGTGTCACCTCCATGGGGACATCCCAGCTGATGGCCAAATCCTGCGCCCAGGAGCATCGCTTTCCCCCCATGCTAGCGGAGCCCTTCTTGGCCACCCCAAAGGGGTAGCGATGTCCTGGATCAGGCCATTCTGGTGTCACCCGGGGCTGTCTTGGGGCTGTGCCCCTTTGCCACCAGCGCAGCATCACTGTGGGCACCGCAGCCTTGTGCAGCGCCGCTCCCCGGCCTGGGGCTGGGTGCCCCTTCCCTTGAGCCAGCACCACGTCCTTCACCCCCCCCCCCCGGCACCGCTGGGTGCCCACAGCCGCCACTGAGCCCCTCCTGCCTCTGCCCCCCAACCACGGCCACGCTGGCATCGCCGCTGGGTCAGAAGCGCGGTGCCTGAAGGATTATTTAATGGGGGGGGGGACACCTTATCCCGGGAACCGGGGTGCCGGGGCCGGATGCTGCCGCAGGATGAGCCCGGGCATCGCGGTGGAGCTGGGGCTTCCCGGGGCTGTCACCCCCGGCTCTGGGGACCTCCATGGCTGGAGGGAGAAGTGGGTCCCGCCATGGGGCTCAGCCCCCCCCCCCCCCCCCCCGAGCGGGGCCGCTGTGGTGCCGGGGGCCTCCGCCGCTGCGGCTGCAGGTGGGGGGCAGGATTTACCGCAGGAGCCGAGCCGCAGCACCCCGCCACGCTCCCGCACCCACCCAGGTCCCCCCCCCACCCCGGGGCTGCAGCATCATCCCGCGGTGGGGAGCTGCACCCACCGCGCATCCCCATTCTGCCAGCGCTGGGGGCACCGGGCTTGGGGGTGCAAAGGGAAAGGGGGGCTCTTACACGGGTTTGGGTCTCGGGGGGACACAACCAGCGGCTGCTACACCCCCCCCCCTCGGTCTCAGGCCCGGTGGCCCCCGTGTCCGGTCTCTCACCGTGTCGGAGGGGGCTGAAGGCGGCGGCCGTTGCCTGCGGGTGCTGCGGAGCGTCGGGAAGCGCCGTGAGCCCTGCGCCAGCGCGGAGCGCACCACAAAGACCACCATAACCCCCCCGGCCCGACACGGGTGACGGTGACGTCTCCAGTGTGAGCAAGACGGGGATGTTTAACCCCCTGCGCGCCGGCGGCTGCCGAGGCCCGGCCTGCGGGTCCCGCTGTGGGGCTGCTGCGTGGTTCTGGGGGACGCGGGGGCACCGAGTGGGTGCCTCTGTGTGCCCCCCCCCGACCCCGTCACAGCCAGTTCTGAGCGCGGAGAGAGAAGCCCCACGTTGTCCTTAGCTCCCACCACAGCCCATGGATGGCACCGCTTCCCCGCCGGTGGGGGGGGGGACAGCCATGTAACCTACCCCATGCCACTGCCATGGGGACAAACCAGACCCGGAAGCCCGTTTTGGCCAGGCGGCACCATCCATCCTCCCTCGGGTCCTCCCCGCACCAGGCCAGGAGGGGTTCGTGTGGCTGCTCCCCAAGGGGTGATGCTGTCCCCTCCCCGTTGGGCACTGCCCCCCCAGGCCGTGCTGCTGCAGCCCGTAGCCGCTGGGGGAAGCTGCAGCCCTTCGCATCCGCAGCGCCGCTGGGTAACGAGGACTTTTGGGAACCCGGGGGGGCCCTGAGCTCTGCACAGAGCAGGGGGCACGGGGCTGGGGTGATGCTGCTGGGGAGTGGGGAGCAAAGGGCAGCGCGGAGCCAGCGCCGTCTGCAGAGCCCAGACAGGCTGGTGCCCCCCTGCAGCCCCAGGGCCGACATCCCAGTTGAGCCTGGGCTCATGCGAGGCTGTTGGGGTGCCCTGATCTAGTTGCTGGGCTCAGCCGGGTGCTCCAGCCCGGTGCTTGGGAACACCAGTGAGGCCATTCCCATTTCCCCAGCACCAGGACTTGGGGTGTCACAGCCCCATAAAGTTGTGCACCCCAGCACCCCACAGCATCGCTGTGGACCCACAGCCTGGTGCTCCCCAACCTCTTCCAGCCACCTCATGTCCCTTTGGCACAGCCTGCCCCATGAGCTGAGCACAAGAGAACCAGCCGTGGGGTGCCTGGGTGGGGGGGCTCATCCCCTGTGCTCTTTAGGTGGCTCATGGAGAGGTTCTGGGGCCATGTGCCCCATGGAGGGACCTGAAAGCTGCGGGGCTGAATCACCCCAGCCCAGGTGGGGATCCAGCCAAAGGCATGGTGCAGGGATGTGTGTCCAGCCATGGGGGTGTCCATGCCCCCAACATGATGGGTCCCTGCAGCCCCAATGGGAAAGGGGACCACCCCATGGCATCCTACAGCCCCCTTGGGAACCAGGATGTGGTTCCCAGCTTCATCCCAGCTCATCCCAGCTCAGCAGCCACCAGCTGCAAGGGTGGCACTGGGATCATGGTGGGATGATCAAGGTCACTGGGAAAATCCACCAGTGATTGCCATGGAAACACTCCACGTTTGGTTCTGGAGATCAGGGCAGTTTCATGGGCCCTTTCCCCTCTGTGCTTCAGTGGCAAGCAGGGAGGTCCCGGTGTGCCCCCTCAGCGTGGGCCTTGCTGGGTGCCTGGCAGGGGGATACAGGCAGCATGGCCTCTGCCAGCCCCGAAGCACAAGGGAAGAGGATTTTGGGATGCTTTGGGATCAGGCACACCAGGAGCAGGAGCCAGAGGCAGGTAAGCGTGGCAGAGTGAGGAGGAGGAAGCAGAAGCAGCGAGTGGCAACAGGGCAGGGAGTGCAGGAAGGTTCTGCTCACTGGTGACCAGGCTGGCACCTCCAGGCAGGCAGGGCCTGCAACATCCCTGATGGTGAACCAACACCGCCTGCATCCCACTGCCAGCATCCCCCTTGCATCCCACTGCCAGCATCCCCCCTGCATCCCACTGCCAGCATCCCCCCTGCATCCCAATCTCCCTCCACTTTCCCCTCCAGCATCCCCCAGCATCCCAGTGCCATTTCCCTCCACCAGCATCCCAATACCCCCCAATATCCCACCTCGACCCCCGACTCCTGCCCCTCTCGGTTGATTGACAGCGCTCCCAGCCAATGGGCGAACGCTGCCGCCGGGGGGGGCGGGCGGCCCGCGGCTACAAGAGCGGCGGGAGAGGCTCGGGCAGAGCCGCCGGGCTGGACCGCGGCCCCTCCGGTACCGGCACCGGCCCCGCCGCCCGCACCGCACTACAGGTAAGGGCCGCCGGGGCCGCGTCCCCCCCGGGGCTGTCGGGATCCGTGCCCCGGAGCTATCCCCGGGTGAGCAGAGCAGCCCCCGGCCCCGCCGCCCCGACCATCCCCTCCCCTGCTCCCCGATGGGTGCCGATCAGGTGGGTGATGCTGGGTGCCCTGCGCAGCCCAGGGTGAAGACCCGGGGGGGGGGCACACCCGTGCTGACCCCTCCTCTGTCCGGTTTGGGACCAAGAGCCCATCGCCCCTGATGTTATCGGTGGTTTGGGAAGAGCAGCTCATGCCAAGCGGGTGATGTCCCTGCTGCTGCCCCTGTCCTGGTATGGCCTGTGCTGGGTCTTGCTCAGAAGGGAATCGAGGTCTGTGGACCAAAGGATGCTGCTTTTGAGTCCTGGCATCTTTAAGGGCTTGCTTGCAGGATGTGGTGTGATGCTTCTAGCAAAGGTCCTCACTGCTGTTCTCTGACGGGAAGAGCTGCCCCTTGAGCTGGTGAGGGGCTGCACCCCCCAACCAGCGCGGTGGTGGGAGATGCAGGAGGACGTGAGTGTGGTACATGGTGGGGATTAACCTGTCCCTGCGGATCAGAGCTGGGCTCTGATGCCAGGAGGGCTCTTACAGCCCCACGGCCGAGCTGGGCATCACTGGGAAGCGTCGTGCTCTGTGGGTGTCTGGATGTCTCCTCAGAGCTGGCTGCAGAGGGGTGGTGGGTTAAGCGCTGCCACAGCAGACGGTGACAGATGCCGGTGGGATGATGGGGCAGGAAGCAGCCTCTGCCTGCGGGATTCGCTGGGAGGGGGCTGGATGGGAGCCCCACATTCCTGCGGGGGTGGAGGGGAGGCTTGTGCCCATCGCAGGGTACCCCCTTGTCCCCTGCGCCCACATGGCCAGGAAATGGGATGCTTGGAAGGGAGATGGAGCTTGGTCAGGCTCCAGGTTAACTTCTGCTCAACTTCATGGAGAGAGGAGCTCCAGGAGCTCTCGGCAAACCATCTGGTGCTCGGGCTGTGCCGCGCTGGCAGCCGGGGCTGCGTGGGAGCGGGCACGGCGTGTATCGGAGCGGCTCCACATCCTGCCCACACAGACACAGGCTCTGCCGGTGCCCCACGGCACAGCCCGTCCTCACCCCCTGCTCGGCCACCAGCTGGGCGCTGTGAAGCCAGTGGTGCCAGGGAGGGTGTGCGTTGCCTCTTCTTTGTCCCATCTTTAGAGGGCAATGGGCATCACGGTGTGGGGTTAACCAGCTGCCGGGGTGGAGGGAGGGCCTGGGAGCACCAGCTCTCTCCATACCTGCCGTGTCAGATCCATGTTTTCCCTCCCAGGGGCAGCCATGGGCAAGCACAGCAGCAAACTGGCCCCGGAGATGCTGGATGACCTGGTGAGGAGCACGGAGTTCAGCGAGCAGGAGCTGAAGCAGTGGTACAAGGGCTTCCTCAAGGATTGTCCCACCGGTATCCTCAACCTGGAGGAGTTCCAGCAGCTCTACATCAAGGTGGGCTCCACCGGGGGGTTGAGGGCTGCCTCCAGGGCTCCAACACCCTGTAGCTCCCCCTCCTCATTTCTGCCTCTCTCTTCTCCCCTCCCTGCAGTTTTTCCCCTATGGAGATGCCTCCAAGTTTGCCCAGCACGCCTTCCGCACCTTCGACAAGAACGGCGATGGGACCATCGACTTCAGGGAGTTCATCTGTGCCCTGAGCGTCACCTCCAGGGGCACCTTTGAGCAGAAACTCAACTGGGCCTTTGAGATGTACGACCTGGATGGGGATGGGAAGATCACGCGCTTGGAGATGCTGGAGATCATTGAGGTACCGGTGCTGAAAAGCAGCGGGGGTAGCTGGCTTTCCCCAGGCTTTTCCCAGCTGTTGGGTCCTTTTGGCACTAAAGGATGACTTTTCCTGCCCAGAGCCTTGTCTGAAAGGTACCTGGTGAGCATCTGATGTAGCTGTGCATAGCTGCATGTTGGCTCCCACAAAGCAAAGGTTCTTTCTCCTACCTTGTCCTGGAACCTTCTGTCCATCCAACATTCCCACTCTGGTCCTTTGCCTCTCTTGTTCCTCCAGGCCATTTACAAGATGGTGGGGACTGTGATCATGATGAGGATGAACCAAGACGGGCTGACACCGCAGCAGCGCGTCGACAAGATCTTCACAAAGATGGACAAGGACAAGGATGACCAGATCTCCCTGGAGGAGTTCAAGGAGGCAGCGAAGAGCGACCCCTCCATCGTCCTCCTCCTGCAGTGCGACATGCAGAAATAGAGCCCGGCGGGGTCGTGGCTGGGCTGCCTGCAGCCAACCTCTGCTCCCCGGGATGGGTTTTCCCCATCCCTATTCCCGCTGAGTGTCCCTGTGCCCGCTTTGCCCCAGGCAGGAGCCATGCTCCGTCCATCCTTCCTTCCTGCCACCCATCCTGACTGCGTCCTTGGCAGCCTGCGGTCCATGGGCTGTAGCTCTCCCTTGATGGACAGAGCCTGCTCTGGGTATTGTGAGCTTGGGGTTAGCCCCAAATCCACCCTCTCCCATACTGGAGCTGGACTCCCCGCAGCCAACGGTGTGTGTCCTGCCATCCAGGACCAGTTGTTCCCATGTCCCTGCTGCTTCCTCCTGGCCTGTTCCCTCGTCTTAACTGAAACCAGCTCCTTTCCTTTGCTGCTGATCCCCCCCCCCACACCATTGCTCGTGCTGCCTCCAGGGAGGCTGAAAAGAGACCCTGGTCCTGGTCCTTCACTGGCAATTCCCTTCCTGGAAGGACCGCGGCTGGCTCCGGGGTGCTGGGAGCTGGGGCAGGGTGCTTGGCTTCAGCTCTTTTGCTCTGCTTTGGCTGCTGGGAGCAGCCTGGATTTGTCAGGGTACTTTAGGGGAGAGCAGCAGTGCCCAGGGCCACCCCTGGATGTGGCCAGTGTCTGATCCCAGAAGCCACCTTCCACCCCATCACCTCTGGGAGCTGGCAGAACAAGTGGGGTGACCTCCACAACTGCCCCAGCAGCATCTTGGATGCTCTGTGGAGGTCCTGGATATTGAGCTGATGCCTGCGGTCCCACACTGAAGGCAGGGGCTTCTGCAGGTTGCCCTGGCGCAATGACAGGAGTGTGGGTGTTGAAGGCATGTCCTGGTGCATGGCACTACAGGGCACTGGGGCTGTGGAGAGGTGTGGATGGGTTCGGTACCTGCTGAGCCTCCTGGCAGGGCTCTGAGGCCACAAGAAACTTGTCTGCCTCCTTCCTCCCCCCATCCCAGCCTGCTGCCTCCGTCCCTCCTGCCCAAGGACAGGAATATTGTCACAGGCCGGTATTTAGTCTGCACGTTGTGGTGGTTTTGACTGTAATATCTGTTAAATGGTGAAGTTGTTATCTATTTTTTTAATGGGAAAATAAACTGTCCCCCATGTGTGGTGCTCCCCCGAATGGCTGCTGGGGAGAGCGGGATGATAACGCTGCGCTCTGAGCATCATTCATAGGTCTCATCTGCGACACTCCAACAGATGGAGAAGCCCCCGGGAACAGCACAGTGGGGCTCAGATGGGTGAATCTGAAACCCTTCAGCCATGCAGGTAGCTTTGGGGAGGGGGATGTTACCCATCGGGGGTGGATCTGTCCTGGAAATGTGTTTCCCTTGGCAAGCAGGAGCCCGACCGTTGCTGTGCCCTTCATTTAGGGCTGGGCATAGCCTGAGGACCTGGTGGCTTTGTCCTGGGCCCCATCCCAGCACCACCAGCAGCTGGGACCTGCTACCACTGTATCTTTATCCTCCTCCTCCTCAGCCTTCACCCCCATCTTCCCTACACGGATCTTCCTTTGGCCTTTCTTCCCCCATCAGCAGCCAGCACCAACAGTGCCTGTTGCTAGGGAGCTCTCACCAGCTTGAAGCACTTCTCCATAGCGAACAGGCAGGGCTGGCTCGTGGCTGGGTGCTTGGTCACCCTGCACTCACCACCATCTCATCTGCCCTGCAGCACCCAGCACCCGAGCACAGCGATGTGAGATGCCCAAGCCAGAGCAGTGTGTCTATGTTTAAGGGTGCTGCTGGGCAGGGAGCTCTGCACCTTGGGTTCGCCTGGGCTCTGTGTGTGTTTGCAGCTCAGCAGTGCCTGGGGAAGGAGGGACAAGGGACACCAGGGCATTGCTGCTGTGTAGGAGCCTGGGGACGTGCCAGGACTGCTGTTGGAAAGGGCAGCAACTCGAGCTGGAAGGGACTCGAGAATGGCCTCAGTGATCCTGGGGCTCTCAGAGCTCCTGCTTCCCTCGAGGCCCCCCTAAAGAAAGCTTGGGTATGTCCCAGGAGGGATCTGCAAAGGGATAAGGAGCCTTTGATGAGGCTGAAATGATGTTAAACTCCAAGGAGGGCATCCCAAAGGGTTTGGGATCCAGGCAGCTGGGTGAGCCCTGGAGCCAGCCCTGTTCACCTCACCCAGCTGGGCTCTCCTGGCTGAACCAGGCCAGGTTGTGTTTGGTTGTCTAAAGGGCAGGGACACGGGGGGTCCCTGAGGCTGTGGTCCGTAGGGGCAGGGCTGGTGCTCAGCTGCTGACACAGAGCTTTGGGCAAAACCTTTCTGCTGGGCTCAATGTTGGGGCTCTGCCCTGTGCCGGGTGAGGTGAGGTGGGATCCTTCATCCCTTGGCTCTTCCTGCCTGATGGGTTTTGGTCTGTGGGGTTCACTTCCTGCTCCCCAGGCCCTGCGGGATGTGTGCGTCTGTTGGTCCACTTTCATGCCGAGCTGGCACCGGGGCTCTATGCACAGCTTGGGCTGGACTCAACCCCACAAGCGCTTGTGGGAGAGAGTTTAGTGAAGAGCCTTAATCGACACCCACGTTCATGCCATGAACCACACACAGCGCGGAGCATCCACGGGCTCCCGGTCCTGACCCTTCCGTGCGCCCATCCAGCCCCTCGGTGCCCCCCTGTGCTCTGCAGATGTGGGCAAACCCCGGCGACCACCGAGAGCCCCCCGGTGCCACCCGTAGGTGCCCTCCCCTCGCTCTCTGCTGGTGCCGCCTCGACCCCAGCCCCTTCCCTTCACTCCTCGGGTTTGCAGCCCCCGGCGCTGACTCTGCCCCGGAGCGACTCCGGTGTTCGGGGGGCGGCGGGCTCGGGCTCGGTCCCGAAGCGGTTAAACCGTGCCCCGGTGGGCTGAAACCCCGGAGCTTCATGGGATGCCTTATAAAGCGCGTTCCGCCGACCGGCCGCGGCTCCGGGAGCGCCCGGTACGTGCGGACCCGCCGGTGCCCCGGAGCCGCCGCGCTATGGAGCCGCCGGGAACCGCCGGGGCGCCGGGCGCGGCGGGGAGGCCCTGGGAGGAGGCCAAAGCGTTCTACGACAACCTCGCCCCCAAGAAGAAACCCAAATCGGTGAGAGCCCCGCGGTGCCCCCGACCTAGAGCGGAGCCGGCCCCTCTGGGTGCTCCCCCCTTTCCTCCCCGCATCCCCATCTCCTTCGGGTCCCGCTGGGTCTCTTTGGGTGCCCCATCTCCTGCAGGTGCTCTGGGGTCCTCCTGCGTGTTTCATCTTCTCCGGGTCCCCCATGGAGCCCTCTGGGTGCCCCATGTCCTCCGGCTGCTCCAGGGTCCCCCTGCGTGTCTCTGTTTTTCCCTTGAGCCCCCATCTCAATCCAGGCCCTTGGGGAATTCCCGGCTCTCTCCAGGTGCTCCCACTCCTCTGTGGCATCCCTCATTTGCCTGGTGTCTCTCTGGATCCCCGCCGTCCCTCTGGGATCCCGCACGTCCCCGGGTGTCCCCGGGTCCCTCCTGGGCTGAGGTGTCCTTGCAGAGCGGCTCCGTGCCCCACGAGCTGCCCGTGCCAAGGCAGGAGGCCCTGCCAGGGACACGAGAGGTGGCTGCAGCCGGGCAGGGGGACAGCCCAGTCCCTGCCCGGGGTGTCACAGGGGTAGAGAGGCCCCTGCCAGGCTCGCCTGCTCGGGGAGATCAGAGGGAAAGCCTGCGTTATCTAACCGGGGCCGAACATGGGAGCGCCTGGAAGCGCGCCCGTAGCTGCGGTGCGTGAGGCTGGGCGCTGCGGCCCCTCGGAGCCCACCCTGCCACGGCCGCCCCCGGCGCTGCGGGTCCCTGCGGTGTGGATGTGGGGACCTCGGGGGCAAAGCTCTGCCGGAGACCGCCCCGGCCCTGCGGACCCGGCGGGGAGCAGCCGCTGAGGGCTCCGTGCTGGGACCCGGCTGCAGCCCCCCTCGAACCCTCAGCGCTGCGGCCGTCGCCATCCCCGGAGGAGAGGGGCAGCGTGGCTTGGTGGTGGGATGCCGCTGGGTGCTCTCGTGTGGTGCTGTCATCAGCCCAGGCTCCTCCTCTTCCTCTCCTTGTGGCCAGCGCGGTGACCAGCGAGCCGTTCTCTGCTGTACAGCTGGGGAAACTGAGGCACGGGACAGTGATGTGGTGCCTCCTCTTTTCTGGGTCTCTCTGGGTGCCCCATCTCCTGCAGATGCTCCAGGGTCCTCCTGGGTGTTTCACCTTCTCCGGGTTCCCCATGGAACCTTCTGGGTGCTCCATGTCCTCCAGCCTCTCCAGGGTTCCCCTGCGTGTCTCTGTTTTTTTCCTGGAGCCCCGATCTCAGTCCAGGTCCTTGGGGAACCCCTTCATCTCTCGAAGTGCCCCCACTCCTCCGTGGCATCCCTGGGTTGCCTTTGGTTGCCTGGGATCAACCTGGATCACCCCCAGCTCCCTGCGTGTTCCCAGATTCCCAGCAGCAGAGCTGAGATCCCGGCACTCAGGACTAGGCTGTGTCATCCTCCATGTGGGGCTGGGGACAATTCCCCCTCCATGGGGCAAGCTGGGGACCCCTGTGCCCATGGCCAGCAGCTCGGCTGCCGTCACACGGCACAGCGCTGCCAGGCAGCTGCCGGGGCCGTGATGGATGCCTGCAGGGCACTCTCTGGGTATAAATAATGCCTCTGGAAAACTCAAAACCATCCCAGCCATTGCCCTGAACTTTAATCTGATCCCCAGGAGGGGCTCGCACCCGCCCGGGGCTCCCTTATGCGTGTGGGCAATGGAGCTCGCTGTCACCCGTCCCCTTGGGCCTGTCCGTCCCCTTGGGTCTGCCCGTCCTTCTGGCTCAGTGGCTGGCAGCAGGAGCAGGGACCGGTGATGGGGGAGCAGGAGCGGGCTGTGGGCTCTGCTCCTCCTGGAGAGGGGCTGTAAGGCGCAGGACCCCAGTCCAGGCTGGGGTATGGGTGGACAGGACGTCCCCACGGGGCTCCCCGGCTTTGCAGGGGTCTCTGCTCTTCCCAAGCCGGCTCCCACCTCGCTCCTGGCAGCCGGGGAGGTCAGCGATGGGACCTGTCACCCCTCAGCAATGCGGGATATGTCCCCCGGCCTCTCCGGTGACACTGCAGGGAGGAGAGGCTGGGATGGTGGGAGCTGGAGCTCCGCTCCCCTGGGCACCCTGCTCTGCCCGTCCCCTGCACCCGTGGGGACCCATCCGGCTCCCTGGGGTGCCCATTTTGGGGGTGTTTTAGGTGCGGTAGGGACCATGCTTGAGCCTGGAGCAAACCCTTCCCTTTCTGTGACCGAACCTCACCGATATTCATCTCCAATTTGGCAACAGTTTTGGTCTTCTGCAGCATGCAGGGAAGGGCCAGGGCTCCTCCAGGTTTTTAGGGTCAAGGTGGGTCCTTGATTCAGCTCCAGGCAATGCAAAAGGTTCAAGGGGTGCAGAAGGGGATCCCTGCTGTGGCTCGGCCTCAGAGCCAGCCAGGGATGGCTTCCGGGGGGGGCAGTGCTGGTGTTGGTGCCACTGTGGCACATGTGGGAGCGTGTGGGATTTCCAAATGTCTGCCCCCAGTCCCTGGGGAAGGTGCTTAGGATTTATGTGTGATTAAAGGAGTCATTTGAAGGCAGCAGCTGCTGGGTCTGCAAAGGAGGATGTGCAATGTACAGAAATGCATCTGTACCCCAAACCAGGGTGTTTGGGTCTGGGGTGGATTTTGCCCTTTATGGAACTGGAACCTGCTGGAAGGGGTCACTGATGCTTCTGAGATGGGTGGGTTTGGACCTTGTGGAGCACCCATCGGCCCTGTGCCAAGGGGTGCTGCTCCTCTTCAGAAGGCTGGGCTGTCAGGACATGTTCCTGGTCATCTCTCCTGTGTGGCTGAGCCCAGGGGTGGGATGCTCTGCTCGTTCTGTTAAACACATCATGAATCTCTTGCTTGATGTTCAGGATGGGGCTGGATCTGACCTTCCCATGGGAAGGGAGACGAGCTCACCAGGAATCCCCAAGCAGCACATCCGATTGGATTTGGCTGGGCAGAGCCCTGCAGCCACTTCCTGAGCCTTAACTGACCTTGGCTGACCTTGGATGCTGCTTGCAGAGTAAATCGGGGTTTGCCATTCAGAGTGCCCAAACCCACCGGGCCAGGGCAGCAAGCGGCTGTGTTGGGATGGGTGCTGAGCTCCATGACAGCTTGTGGGACTAAGCATGTCCCAGCGAGGGCTGTGAGCAGGACCTTTGCATGCACACACTTCCTGTTAAAAACGAAGGGTATTTCCCCCAAACTGCGACGTTTCAGGGCAAAGTGGGGTTTGTTGGGTTGTTTGCAGGGCTCTGATGGAGGATTCGCGGTGCTGCGGTTCCTGTAGCCAGTTTTTGGCTGTGGTAATGATCTCCTGCAGTACCAGCGGGGATGGAGAGGCATCCAAACAACCTTGAGGAGGGAACGCTTCCAAGTGAAACCTCCACTTCAAAGGAATGGCCGAGTGCAGATCCCTCCTCTCAGAGCAGAATTGCCTTATTCTGTAAGCGTCAGCGTTTCCCAGCGAGCGAACAGGGATAATCCCAGCCCAGCCCAGCGCTGCGTTAGCGTCCGGGTGCGATGTTCCTGCAGAAAGTCCTCCAAAGGTGCAAATCTTCCTTGGCAGGAGCGAACAGGATCCGGCAGGTCCCATTCCCAGAGGCCGGGTTTCCCAGCCGGAGGCAGCTGGGGCTCCAGCAGCCCAGCCCAAGCCGGGGCAGAGCAAGGCCCCAGGCTTATGGTTATTTTTATTGCTGTGTTTATTGCCTCTTAAATGAACCTCCTGGAGGCTGGTGCCTTTAATGGCAGGGAAGGGACCTTGAGCAGCCTGCTGCTGTTGTGCAAGGTGCTTGTGCTCTTGGCACCCGCCCAGCGCAAGGTGTGGGGAGGCAGAGGTGC
Source organism: Lathamus discolor (assembly GCF_037157495.1). Classification (NCBI taxonomy): domain Eukaryota; kingdom Metazoa; phylum Chordata; class Aves; order Psittaciformes; family Psittacidae; genus Lathamus; species Lathamus discolor. The sequence continues at coordinate 5,245,138 of NC_088901.1, forward strand.
AAATCCGGGCTGGGAACCCAGTTAGGCTCTGCTTACAGCCCCACGCATCTCATAGAGCCACAGCCTGGTTTGGGTTGAAGGGACCTTAAAGCTCCTCCAGCTCCAACCCCTGCCACGGGCAGGGACCCCTTCCACTGGAGCAGCTTGCTCCAAGCCCCTGTGTCCAACCTGGCCTTGAGCACTGCCAGGGATGGGGCAGCCACAGCTTCTCCGGGCACCCTGTGCCAGCGCCTCAGCACCCTGGAGCATCTCCCTGTGCTGTGGGTGCTGCTTTCCCCATAGTTCTGGTGAGGATGCTCTGCCCCATTGTCCACTGGGGACCAGGAACAGGGAGCAAACACCCAGCAGATCTCTTGTGTACCTGGATAAATAACCCAGCCCTGGCAGGAACTCGGGACCAGCGCGGAGCAGCAGGGCTCCCTGCTGAAGGCTAACGGCCGGATGTCCCAAGACCTTTATTAGTTATTAATATTTTCAGCTAATAAATGGCCCATGACACCAAGGTTATTAATTAATGAGTTGTCACAGGCCAAGTCTTAACCTGGCCCTCCAGGTTAATAGCTAACACCCATTGGGTGGGTTAAAGGTGAGATGGGGACCTGGCTGTGGTTCACTGCGGGGAGTGATGCTGGTGTTGCTGATCAGCTTCTGCATGGACGTGGGTGATCATTCATGCCCCGGGGGGTGTTTAACTGCTTGTGAAAAAGAGATGCTTCCAAATGAGACGGAATTCCTTGCGAAAGCAGTGGGAAAGGGATCCCTCTGGCCACGGGGATGTTCTCAGCCTGAGCTAACGTGTGTCAAGTCCCCATCGTCCGCTGTGTAATCTGTGTGCGGGGGCTTTGGGTACTCGTGTGGCTTTGGAGAGGTGTTCAGGGATCAGCCACACTGCAGGGCCGGCCTTGGGTACTGCTCACAGGGCTGGGAATGGCATCGGGGCTGCACTGACTCAGCCTTGGGTGCGTCTCCAGGCTGCGCAGGATCAGCGGGGCAGGGCCGGGGGCAGAGCGAGCCCCAGGGCAGGATCCCCAGTGCTGATGGGTGCCGTGCCCCTGCTCGCCTGCTCTTCCTGTGCAGCTCAGCCCGAGGCGGGGTGGGAGCTTGAACTTCGGAGCACCTGGGTGTGCGGAGCCGGCTTTGCCCTCCTGCCCCATGGCAAACAGCATTGCTGGAGCATTACTCACAGGGGCAGCGCCAGGATCCTGGAAGTCACAGAGGAGCTGAGGGTGAGGTGGTTCTGGGGTGCTGATGACCCGGATTTCACAGGCTCCCTGTGGAGATGCATCCCAGGGCACAGCCAGAGATCGCGTGGGTTGGGCTTGCTCCCAGGGAGCATCCCTGGTGTGAGCCCCAAACCCTGTCCTGCTCCCGGGATTTGCTGTGGGCAGAGTGTGCTGGGGACAGGGCAGCTGCACCGCTCTCCTCCCTTGGGATTTGCTGTTCTGGGAGCGAGGATTTCTTGCTGGCCATCAGTGACAAACTTGCTTTCATACTTGTGAGCAAGTGATGGGGATTAGCACCCTTCTGCCCCCCGAGGGGAGAGGAAGGACGGGGCGGGGGGGGTCAAGACGAGATTGACTTTCCTGGTGTCCCCTTTCTCGCTGCCAAGGCCCCTCGCTGACTTCAGTGGATTTTGGATCAAGCCCTCGAACATTAATAATAATGACTCATAAATCACTGCTCGCACCACCTGTTTGTCATGTTTCCGCCCACAATAACTATATCAAGTGTTTTTATGAGCTGAGCTGGCACGGGCTGTTTGTCACATCTGGACAGCATCGTGGGAGTGCAGAGCAGGCCAAGCCACAGTGTGTGGCTTTTCCTGGCTGGGGAGGTGGGGAAAAGCCACCCAAATTCCTTCTGCCTGCGGTTGAGTGGTTCTCCTGGGGTAGCACTTTGGGTCTCGATGGATCCTGGGAGCCTGTGTGCTTTGGGGGGACTTGGGCATGGTGTGAGCAGCAGAAAAAGGCTCTTGGGTATCCTGAATGCACAAGGACGGCGCATCAGGGCTTTGCCTGGTGAAGCATTGGGAGATCAGGGTCGCAGCTGCCCCGTTATCCTTCACATCGCTACGGCGGTGTCACCCGCACCATGGCCGTTCATGCTGAAGTCAGCAGATCCCATCTCGGGTCTGGTGCAGGGGCTGCCTCCCCATTGCCTCCTTTTCCCTGCAGCCCAAGCCCGAGAACGCCATCACCATCGCGGTGTCCTCGCGCGCGCTGTTCCGCATGGAGGAGGAGCAGAAGATTTACAGCGAGCAGGGGGTGGAGGCCTATGTGAAATACCAGCTGGACCACGAGAACGAGCCCTTCCTCCCCGGGGCTGCCTTCCCCTTCGTCAAGGTGAGCACCCCCCTGCCGCAGCCAAGACCCACTCCGTGGTCCTCACCCAAAGTGTCTGGGGAGAGCAATGGGGTGCTCGTGTGGGGAAGGGGTGGGAGGCGAGCAGTGTGGCAGAGGGGATGTAGCCACTGAGCAGAGGTCGAATAAACTTCCTGGCAAGTGATGCGCTTCTTCCAAGACTGAGGAAATGCTGGATTGTCCAAATTGGCAGCGGAGCCCAGGAATTGAAGAACTCACCCATTTGGATCATTTCCTGCTGGGGGATTCTCATAGTTTTATTTGGTTTGGGGTTCTTTTTTTAATTAAATTGTATTTATTCTTTTAAACTGGCTGAATTCAGCCTCGCTGGAGCCGCCAGCTTCTAATGCAGACCCCTTGCAGCGAGGCATTTCAAGCTGTGGTTTGGTTCTGATTGCTTGAAAAACACTTACCTGTAACTCCGAGTTATTCCCATCTCCTCATGCAAACCCGAAACCTTTTGCGTGTGCAAACAGCAGAGCAGCTCCGCGGGTGTTCCCCACGTCAGTCCCTTTTTCCCAGCTAAAGGCATTTGCCGCGGTCACCGCGGTGCGGTTGGGGTCGGTCACATCCCTGGCTTTGGTCACAGAAGTGTTTTGCTCTGGGCGAAGGGGGTCAGGGCTGTGTTGGGGCCTCACTGACTCCTTCCCTTCACCCTGGGTGCTGCAGGCGCTGGAAGCAGTGAACACGAAGCTACGTGAGCTCTACCCTGACAGCGAGGAGCTCTTCGACATCGTCCTCATGACCAACAACCATGCCCAGGTTGGGGTTCGCTTGATCAACAGCATCAACCACTATGGTGAGAGCAAAGCTGTGCTCTGTGCGGGTACCGACGGCTTTTGGGCCATTGTTATTGCTTGGCAGTGGGATAAGGAGATGGGTTCTCCCATCTCTCCCTCCAGACCACGCGCTGAGCCCACCTCTCCCCTGTTTCCTGGGCTCTGAGTGGTGATCGGTTGCTGGTGAGGATGCTCTGGCTGCCAGCCGTGCTGTTGAGCAGCGGTGCCGAGGTTAGCCCCATCCTGCTGCTCCTGGGAGGACACGGGGGAACAGTGTCAAGGCTTTTTTGGGGCAGCCGGGCTCACCCCGGGTCCATCTGCCCTCAGATCTGTTCATCGAGAGGTTCTGCATGACGGGAGGGAACAGCCCCATCTGTTACCTCAAGGCCTACCACACCAACCTCTACCTCTCCTCCGATGCCGAGAAAGTGAGTGGGGCCATTGAAGAGGGTGAGTCTGAGGTTTGGCTTGTGGGGGAAAGTGGGGGGAGCCTGGAGCCCTCAGAGGGTTGGTGTCAACAGCTATAGCTCCAGTGTTCCCGCACCAGTGTGAAAGTTAGGGTCTGCCTTGTCCCATATCCCGTCCTTGATGCTCCAAAGAGCCTCTAGTTTCCATAGAAATAAGGGTTTTCTCAAGCTCCACAGCTCTTCCAAGGCAAAAGCACTGGTTTCCCCCAGTAACTATTGTATGCCAAGGGAGGTTTGTCACCTGTTTGCTGTAAAAGGTCTTGGGGCCAAGCTGCAGGCGCTACTGGGCGCATGCATCTCCTTGCAGCGTTTGCTTCCAGCCTGTTGCGTTTTGCTTTGCTCCTCAATGAATAAGCCACGAGGCTGGGTCCTTGGGTAACTGCTGCTTCTTGCCTCACGCTTTACCTCCACAGGGATCGCTGCAGCCACCATCTTCAGCCCCAGCAAAGACCTGGAGGTGTCGGAGAACCAGCTGCGGGTGGCGTTCGATGGTGATGCTGTGCTCTTCTCTGATGAGTCGGAGCAGATTGTGAAGGCTCATGGCTTGGACATGTTTTTTGAGCACGAAAAGGCTCACGAGAACAAGCCTCTGGCACAGGTAGCGCTGGGGTCCAGCCAGAAATAGCCTCTGGAAGGCAGCCCGCAGGGATGTTCTTGCCTCTGGAAGCAAGCCAGGGGTTGGCACATGGAGTGTGAGATGCCGTGGGTCAGCTGGCCCATGGGATGGCTGAGGCTGGCCCCATGCTGTTGTTTCTGGGGCCCACAGGGAGAAGGGGTTTGCCACTGGCTCTGCTGGGACTGGGTGCCTGGAGGAAGGGATAATGTGGAGCTCTGCACAGTGACGGTTTCTTCTTGCTCCAACAGGGACCCCTGAAGGGCTTCCTGGAGGCCCTGGGGAAGCTGCAGAAGAAGTTCTATTCCAAGGGGCTGAGGATGGAATGTCCCATTCGCACCTACCTGGTCACTGCCAGGAGCGCGGCCAGCTCAGGAGCCCGGGCACTAAAGACTCTGCGCAGCTGGGGCCTGGAGACAGATGAGGCTTTGTTCCTGGCTGGGGCTCCCAAGGGGCCGCTGCTGAAGAAGATCCGTCCTCACATCTTCTTTGATGACCAGATGTTCCACGTGGAGGGAGCCAAAGAGATGGGCACCATTGCTGCCCATGTCCCCTATGGCATCGCCCAGAAGCACAAGCAGCCGGTGAAGGAGAAGCAAACCCCGAACAGCAAGTAGTGGAGCTGGCTGCTCAGCACAGCTTCACCCCTGCGCCACACTCTGACCTGGGCTGAGGTCTCGAGGCGCAGAGTGTTTGCCCTGCGAGCACGATGTCCTTCCCAGCGGGAGCCGTGCTGGGGGCATGGATGGAGGAAGGGGCTGATGAAAGGCTTCCCTTTGCCTCTGTATTATTGCAATGTCTTGGCGTTGTCCCTGTTCCCGGGCAGCCCCATGAGCCGTTTCCCCTTTCCTCTGCGCTTGCTTCAGGCAAAGCCCCTGGAGGATGGAGCCCTCCTTTTGTGCACTGTTTATACCAGGTTTAATTTATTGGTGTTTCTTTAAAACCCCAGGTGATGCCCAAAGCCTTGGCTTACAAAGCAAATGTTCAGGCTGAGCTGTTGGACTGGAAAGGTGGGAGCGCACAAAGCCCCTTCTTGCAGCTTTGAAACCAAATATTGTCCCTTTTTAACTACAGTTCCACCATGATATTGTTCCTTCACACGGGGCAGCCCCTCCTCCCCAGCCAGCAAACCCTTCCTGTCTTTTCAGCAGGGTTTTTGTCAGCTGAGCAGCTTTCCTTTCCTGCGCTAAAATTGGGGAAAACAGAAGCAAACACATGAACAAGAAAGGCAGAAGTTCCGGTTTCTGCTCAGAGCTCTGGGTTAGCGAGGTGTGGGCCCAGGTTCTTGGGTTTGGGTTTGCCACTTGTGTGATTCATAATCATCTCAGTGAGGCCTTCAATGGCCAGCTCTGCTGCGAGCACCCCAGGGTGTGCAGCCACAGGCCTGGGGCTTGGATTAAGTGAAAGGCAGACCTTTAGGGACATCATTTGAAGTCCATTTAGGTAAATGCGCAGAGGATTTCAGCCTGGGGGATTTAACGAAAGGATTTATTCCCCCTTTCTCGGCTGAGCCCAATGAGTTGATATCATCTCCTCCTCAGCTTCTGAAAACCTCTGGTGTTTCCTAAAATAGACATCTCTGCTAGTGATGCTGTGCGGGAGAAACAAAGCTCCAATGGCAAAACAGGAAGAGAAATCAGTCGGAGAGCTGCTTCCAGATGGGTGTGAAAATCACACTGATGCTTCTGCACAAAGCCCTGTCCCAAAGGATGCTCTTGTGGGGGGGGGAATTAAAGATTACTACTTTCTTTGTCTTTTGCAAATGGCACAGCCATGCCTGGGCACAAAGGATGCTCAGTGTTGTCAAACACCAGCTCCGTGGGCTGAGGTTTCTGAGGTATGTGTTTGCCTCTGGCTCGCCTTTGCAGGGCACTTTGCATGATCATACGAACGAGCTGGTGGTGCCTCCCATGGCTTGGGAGACTCTTTTCTCTTTGCACTAAATCCTGCTCTAGCAGTGATAAAGCAAATGGCACTTTCCATCCCCCCCCCCCCCCCCGAACTGTTTCACTTCAACTGTTACTCATCACATCTGGGTGAGGAGCAAAGGGAAAAGTCTCAAATCCAAACACAAAACAGTCTTGAAAGAAATGAGTAGCTAAAACCGTAACCTGTTAATATACGGGTTTATAACAGGGTTTATAACAAGGTCTTGTCTTTCCAACGTGAACCCCAGATACTGGGATCTGAACTGTATCTCGGAGACCTTTTTGCAGCTGGGATAACAGCCTGGGCCTCCCAGGAAACACATCCCTGGTGTCCTGCCAGCCCAGGCGGTGATGTTGGAAGAGGAATGGAGCTGTCAGCAAGCCCTTGGCAACCCCAGGGTGCTGGTGGGGTTGGATAAGGGTGCAAGAGCAGCCGCTGCCGGTGGGTGCTTGCGCTGGGTGCAATGGGGAATGCGTGCTTCAGATAAGAGGTGTTGGCAGGGCTGTGCTGTGCAGGAGGAGATGCCCTGTCTGAAGGTGCTGTGCAACGTGTCATGGCTCTGGGGCACGGCCCTGGATCTCAGGAGCTTTCACCGCTGCCTTTCTGTCCTGAGATGCACAGGAGCTGGGGCAGGGGTATGGTGCGGGCAGGAGTTTCAGTGACTCTGCTTAGGTTCTCCTGCTGCCAGCGCAGTTTAGGGGCTCAGCAGATGCGCCCCAAGTGAGGCAGACCTCGCTCGGCACCTCCCCAGCCCTTGTGCAGGGAGGGGTTTCTGCTCCTGCAGTGGCTGCCCTGTTTGCTTCTCCCCACATGGCTTCTCACCGTGTTTCCTCTCCATCGCTACAACTGGCAGGGGTGGATTTGCTGCTCTCGTACTTCCCTTGTGTGCCCCTCCGTGCGGTCTCCTTGGGCTGGGAGATGAGGTCTGGGCACATCTCCCACCCGGATGGGCCGGTGCGGTTGTGCCTCTTGTGCTGCCCTGGCCAAGGATTGGACTTCCCACTGTGTGTTGTTGCTGTGGGTTTCACTTCATTGTCCTCTGGTGGTTTTCCTTATGGATGGGCTGCTTTTATGGAACCCCTCGGGGTGTTGTTCTGTAATAAACTGTGTTGTCCCAGCCTCGCTCTGTTGCCATTCTCACAATGGGTATTTTGGCTTCCTAACACAGTCAGCAAGAGCCTGGGGTCCCGGCTTAGGACCTCCCATGTTTATGGTGCGAGGATGAGTGTGATGAGAAGGAAAAGGGCTTTTGGGGGTTTGAGGGCATCCAGAAAATAGAATCAAAGCAGCTAGCTGGGAACTGGAGAGCTGTGGGAGAGGTGCGATGCCAGTTGAGAGATGCGCTGCGATCCAGCTCCATCCCTCTGCTTTGTCAGCAGGCTTTTATTGTAACCTGGGCTCGTGATGAGGGCCTGGGTAAAAATACAGTTTGGCAGAAGCCTTTTGTCAACTCCATCTCCCAGCCAACAGGTGGGAGGCAGCAAAAGCTTTTTAGAGGAGATTTATTGCTGCTGAAGTACCGGCTTTATCCGAATAGCGACACTGCAGTTCTGCTGGTGGCTCCTCCCTGCCAATGAGAACAGATGGATTAAGGGGAAGCAACAAATTCTCCATCTGTCACCAAATATAGCCAAGGAATGTCCATAGGCCCCTGGGCAGCATCCCTGCTATGGGTGTTCGTTTAAGGGACGGATGGATGGCCCTCAGCAGAGTGTTCCTGCTCGCTGGAATGCTTGCCCTGCATGTTCTGCCACCAGATGCCTGGAGGAACAATAGATTCTAGCACTGATAAGGCCCACATTGCACCAGCGCAAGTCCAGGTGGGCCCACACTGCCCTGAGAGGTCGGGATGTCCATGCCAAAGCCAAGAGCCGCCTCCGATGCTCATGCAAAGACCGCGCCGAGCCCTTGACTTGCCCCCAGGGCCCAGCGTTGGGTCTGTGATGTTTCGTTGTTGGCTTGCTGCAAGCCTGAGCTTTTTGTTTCTGTCGCCCGTTTTCTGGGGCTCTCCTCGGGCTTTGTGATGAGTGTGCTTTAAAATGAAGAGCACGGAGGAGGAGGGAGCGAAGGCAGAGCTGGTGCAGAATTACGCTGCCACTCAGCTATTGTCAGCGCAGATGTTCACGAGGTAATCACGGTCTTTGAGCAGCCAGAACTGCTTCTCATCACAGATCTGGGATTTAACCCCAAGGACTCGGGGGGTTCTTGCTGAGGAGGTGACAGCCCTGGTGAGCAGTTGCGTGGCAGGAGGCCAGGCAGCGTGTGGGCTCTGCTCTCCTGGTCCTCACCTACACATAGGGTAAGTCGTGCACCTCCCTGCCTCAGTTTCCCCATCACCGTAACAGGTCAGAGTGGTCCAGAGGTAACGTCAGGTCTGGAGGATGACTCCAGCTCCTTGCAGAAGAAAAGCAGCAATCCAGGAGTGCTCTGAAGTGCAGTGAAACCCCGTATCTGCAGCGATGCCTGCATGGCCAGCAGCACGTCCTGGTGTGCAGGGACCATGCAAGTACAGGGCTGTCCTTACACCCCTGTGGTGTTGGCCACGAGGGGTCCCATGAGGGGGCTCCACCTTGTCCCTGCAGCACATTCAGTTTTGCATCCTTTCTGAAGCACAGAATTAGGGCCAACAAATGCGAGCAGGGACCTGCAGCCACCCCAGGAGGCTGAAATGTCAGAGCAGGGGACCTGGTGACGGGGTGACAGAAACACCCGGACTTGGAGGAGTAGATAAGAGGACCCGGCGGCAGGAGAACAAGCAAAGGGCACTCGCTATCAGCGCTAGCGGGGCCGTGCCAGGATTTGAAGAGCCCGAGCACCTCGTTCCTTCGACACCACTATTTATAGCAGCGTTTGCTGATGCCTCTGTCACCGGAGCCTAAAACGGGTCCCCTGGTGCACCCGGGGCTCGGCCATGCGGTGCTGGGGAGGCCACCAGCGAAGCACCGACTCAATGCAGTGTGTGCAGAGCTGCTTATCACCCGCTGACGGGGAAGGAGGCAGCTCCACACTGGGCCAGTGCCTTGGAAGGGGCACCAGGCGGTTTCTGTCTCAGGCCTGGCCTTTGGCCAGCAGTTTGTGGGGTAAATAGACCCACCTTCAACCCCACTTCTTCCTTAGCCCCACATTTGGGGCTTGTCCGGCTCTGTCTGGGAGCCAGAGGGTTCCACAGCTTGATGACGGTCCTTAGGTAGCTCTGTGTGTCACCCACGCTGGTCACAGGGCTGGAGCAAGAGGGCAAAGATGTTGTGTGTGCAGAGCAAATATTCCCTGGTCTCTGCCTGGAGATTTGCCTCTTGCAGAACTGCTTCATTTCTCCACTTCTGCCCCGGCCAGGGAGTGATGGAGGGGGGGATGCCTCTGTCCCGGTGTTTTCCCATTCCTGCAGCAGAAGCTTTGTTACCAGGGCTGCACTTCAAAGCTGCGCTGGCAGCGCTGTGCCGGACAGGGCTGTGCACATAATCCCACCGAGGAGGAGGAGAGGAGGAGGAGATCTGCTGGGGCTGCAGTGCAGCAATGGCAGCCCTGTGCTGTGCCAAGCTTTCTGGCTGAATGACTGGGGAGGAGATGGGCATTAGGGTGTTGGAGAACTGCAGCAGGCCTGGCTGCAGGGGTGGACTTTTGCTTGTTCTCACTCAGGGCACATGGCTTGGTTATCCCTTCTCCATGTGGCAAAGAGGGGATGCAGAGCCCAGGACTGGCTCTGTGTACATGCGAGCAGCCTGCAGCTGGATCTGGCCCATGCCTGTCACTGTCCTCATCGCTGTGGTCATCTGTAGTAAGCAGGGGTTTCCCCCTCAAACCCATTCAGGGCCATGCAAGTCATCATCTGCAGGCAGTGGAGTTGATGCCGTCCTACCTGACCTTTTCCAGTCACAACCAGACCAATGGTTCACAAAATGCTGCCAAGCCCTGAGAGAGGACCAGAGGAATCTTTATCCTGTGAGAGGGAGGTTGAATGAGGGAAAGCTTGCTCCAATTGCCCTGCGAGGGGAGCCTGGCTCAGCTGGCCCTGTGTGGTGCTTGCGTTAGGGCTGCATCTGTTGGGAATTTGTGCATGGGTGGGAGCAGGAGAGAAATTCATACCCATCCTGGTGGGGATATGATTCCTCGGGGGAGCCTGTTTCTGCTGCCACAGCCATGGGCACAGGGACAAGGACAGGGATAGGGATGGTTGTGGTGCTGAGCGGGTGCCACAAGAGGGCAATAAGGGCTGCGTGGTGGCAGGAGGGTGCCGTGGTGGCAGGAGTCCCTGCTGCAGCATCCTTTACGAGCCAACGTGCTTCAAGCGGCATCACCACCCTCCATGGTGTGACCTCTTGCTCCTTCCCCTTCAGGCCTGCATTTGGGGAGTGTGTGAACAGCATCGCTGCCTCAGCACACCCCTGTAACCACCTGAGCCCCCCGATGGTATGGAGCCCACACCACCACACGGGTACGTCCTCCAGGAGGAAGGGCAATGCTTGAAGCCCCCCAAGCTGGGAATGGGGAAGTTTTCCTCATCACCAGCTCTAGCACGGGGCACCATTTAAGCACCAGTGTGGCACTGAGATAGAGCCACCATCTCCGGTGGCATCCTCAAGCACCTTGTCCCCTGGGGTGACGGGGCTGTGGGGCCACCCCACAGAGCACAGCCGGGCCATGGGGACCTTTCCTATGGCTGTATAAACAAGCCCCCGCTTCCTCAGCGGCCTCCTCCAGGTGCGGCTGGGAATCATTAGGAGCTGAGTGTGGGAACTGGAAGGGAAAGCTGGAGAGAGGCCTTCTTTCATCTCCCCACTCCCTCCTCCCCCCGTGTCTGCCAAGCCTGGCTTCCTTTTGAATCCTTTAGCTTTTGCCAAGCGAGGGAGAAGAGGGGGGGGAATAAAAAGGGAAGGGAGAAAAAAAAACCCCAACCACAGGAATGTGTCCAGGGATCTGGCTTCATTCAGGCTGCTGAGCCCTGAATACCCCGGCTCCCGCTCGCAGAGCCGGAGGGAGGGAGGCTGCGGCTGCCACCGCGATGGAGACAGGGAAAACAAACAGGGAAGCGGCATTTGGGCCAGGGCTGTTGCCACAGTGACTGACAAAGAGATGTCTGGGAGGGGGGGCACGCCTGCGGCTGCAATCCTCCTGCCTTGGCATTGGGAGGTGGGATCAGGGCGCCCTGAGTCCCGCGGGGGGAGCGATGGATGCGCTTCATCCTGCCGCGGGGACGTGGTGCCCAGACAGATGCCCTTGTGTTGCACCAGTCTCCCAGCACAAAGGCGACAGGGCTGCTGGTGGGCAGGGAATGGGGAGGCTTTTCCCTTTGGGAGGATGGGCTTTGACTCGCTGCCGACTTTATTCCCAGCAAATTAATGATTTCCTCCCGCAGCAACAGTGCTGGCCTGAGCGTGTGCGCGTCGGTGCCTCCCACTGCCCTCCCGTCCTGCACCGAGGGTCCTCACTGCCTGCATCCTTCTCCTCATCTGGGCTTCCTCCAGCTGTGTGTAATTGTCAGGATCAGCCCAGCCGTGACGGCTGCTGCCGTGGGAGCATCCCAATGGGAGCGCTGGGCCTGGCTGTGAACCGACGATGGCGTGCCGGAGGTGGCAGGGAAGCACGTTGGGTGCAGGGGGGAGCAGGAGAGCCCTTGGCGCAAGGGGAAGCGAGCAGGAGCGCAGCCTGTGCCTGGTGCTGGGGATGCAAGGGCAGCCATGGGACAAACCCAACCAGTTTGGAAGCCTGAGGATGGGAACACCGCTCACCCCAGCTGCTGCAGAGCGCCTGGCACTTCATCTATGTGGTATGTGTCTCCCGAGAGGACTCACATAGCTGTACATGCTCGCACGAGCCCATGCACACGTGCTCACACAACCCCCCTACTCGTGCTCCATGGCTGTGATCTGTGCATGTCCCCTGCGTGTTCATTCCCACCCCATCCTGCCTGGAAGCACCAGCACTGCCCACCACAGCACTGATACCACTCTGGGCACACAATGTGGCAATGCAGTACTGGGAGATCTTCTGGGAACGCGGTCTGTTCCTCTGGCAGCATTGTGTTCTGTTCCTTACCCCTGTCCTGGGGCTACAGGTGGGCAATTGTTCCAGCTGACAGCCTCAAAGGCAAAGGAACAAGATTCAGCTTCCTGCTATTTGAATTAGAGAAAGTGAGCATTCATCACTGCTGGCAGGAGCAGAGCCACCCGCCGGGATGGGTGCAGGGAATGGTCTCCTTGCAGGAGTGCTGCTGCTGCCCCAGGCACAGCGCTGCTCCGGAGAGCCTCCAGGTGAGCCGGGATGCTCCCCTCCTGCCTGGGACTGCTGTCAGTGTTCTCTCCTGCCTTTGTTTTCGCAGCCACATGGAAAGCATGAACATGGGTTGCTGGGACGTGAAGCAGGGAGCAGCCACACAAGAAGCCATGAGCTTGCCATGAGGGAACAGCAGCACAGTGGCCCCATTGCTGCAGGTTCAGCCTCTGCCCTGAACTCTGCACATTCCCTGACTGTGGGGCCTCTGTGACTGAGGGCTGGTGGCTTTGGACGCCCTTTGGATGTGCATTTGCTCCCCTCTGTGCTAGGAGCTTGTCTTGACTGAGGCAGCAGATGCTGGTCAGTGTGGGGAGGGGCAGGAGGTGATCCCTATCCCCACTGAATGAGGACCAGGAGCCTTCTTGCCCCTATTCCCCACACGTGTGTGCTCCGTCCTGGTATTTTCTAAGCTGACAAAGGAGGGAAGAGCGCACACTCCTGCCACTCATGAGGCCCCCACTCACCATGGACACCCCTGCAGTGCCCAGCCTGCAGTGAGGAGCCGCAGGGCTTTCCCTGGCAGTTCCACTTGCCAGGAGCCCAAGGCCATTCCCGCTCCATTTCCTTTCCTTGCTCTTCCCCTCCAAGGCTGATGCAATTGGAGAAGAGTCTTCCGCTGCCTCCTCTCCCTGTCCCTTCCCCGTGCCATCTGTCCCCAGCTTCACAGCTCTGCGCTGGTGGCGTTTCTGCTGACGATCCCTTTGTGCACCTCTTAGCTGGGTCTCTTCACTCTAATCCCCCTGTCTCCACAGGCTCTTGGGGTCTCTTCCAAGCTGGTTGCAATCATCAGGGATACAGTCGGAATCTGTTCTGCTGCACCAAGCCACATGCACATGTATGTGCTCAGATGCCTCCACGCACGCCGCTGCCGCGCCAGCCCTCGCAGCGCTGTCACTCCCTGCTCCAGAAGGGTAGGACCGAGCCGAGCACAGCACCTCTCACACGAACATGGGTTGTTGCCCCAGACGAGGAAGGTAACGCGCTGCAGCCGTGGCAATCATCAGCAATTAGCCCTTTTGGGAACTCGGCTTGGAACGCTGCAGAGGCTTTTCTGTGCGTGCCGACTGCTCATCCCCCGGTCCTTTGGAAGTGATGCGAGTTGGACATGCCAAACTGCTGGTCATGTCTGAGCAGAGCTGGGTGCCTCGTGTCATTTCCATGAGGCTGGGAGGGCTCGGGGGGATGTCTGTGAATGTTAAAGGCACTTGTGTACCCGAGCACTGAACGCACATGCTGTCATTACCTCTGCAATGCCATCTGGCCAGCAGCAACGCAGCTCGAACCAGGGCTGTGCGCAGAAGAACATTTTACAACAGAAAGCAATTAACCGAATAAAGCCCTTTATAAAATCCAGTAATTAAAAACAGTCCCTCCCCCTTGTTTTCCTTTTAAGCTGAAAGTTGCTGTTTACTCATTTGCTTTACAAAGTGTGCCTTGTTGTGGCTTCAGAAGAAATGAAAGTTTGAAGTGGTTAGAGAAGAAAGGCTTTGGGGCTGGTGCGTTCCAGGCAGGGCGGAGGGGCAGGGGCTCTCCAGCCCGGCTTGTTTGTATTTGTTCTTGTCTACTCACAAGATCGCTAAACACACATTTAACAAGTGGTGAAACTGTCTAACCAGGCTGATCTCTCCCAGGCTTCCTGGGAAGAGCCCTGGCACATTAGCATCGCTGGGGGAACGGGAGGGGGGCACAGCCCTTTTGGTGCTGTGGAGCTGAGGGAAGGGCTCCTTGTGCAGGGCCAAGGAGCAAACAAAGGCGTTGTGTTCCCCGAGCCCCAGGGCCTGGCCCCGGGGGAAGGACAGGGCCTCGCTGCTTCACCAGCCTCCGTTTTCCCATCCCGGCTCTTGCTGCTGTAGTGCGGGTGCAGCTTCAAGGGCATCCGTGTCCTTCCAGTGCCCAGAGACTGGTGCGCAGCTGGAAGTCAAGAGCCCAGGAGCCCACTGCAGTATTCACACAGATCGTCCTTGTCTGCGTTGCCCTCTCCAGGTCTGAAACACCAGAGGGGAGCAAACCTTTGTCCATCAACACAGCTCATTGCTGTTCCTCTGTCCAGTGAGCGCCCAGTGCGCTGGCATCAGGATGGGTGAGGAAACTGAATCACATCAAGGGCAGCCAGGATTAAAATGCTGGCATTGTCTGACACAGCCCGTTGGGATGCACTGCTGGTTCTGAAGCAGAGCGTGATCCTGCCCCTGGCCGTCACCCAGCCCCGCTCACCAGGGCCACGGCTGCGTGTCCCAGCCTTTCACTGGGCACAGGCTCAGGGGGACAAACACCATCTTATGGGGCAGGAGCTCTTGCTGGGGCAGCAGCACCTCCGAGGTGTCCCAAGCCCCATCCCATGGTGCTTTCACAGCTGCCCAAGCGGAGCTGTGCGCCTGGCTGCTGGAATAGACCTGCTGCAGGGCAATAGGTGTGAGGACACAGACAGCGCTGGCGGCGTGGCGAGCACAGCACCGAGGTGCAGGATCTGCCCCGTCCCTGCCTGGGGAAGGGTGAGGCCACGGGTTTGTGGGAAAATGTTGTTTTTCCCTCCCCTGGCCTGCCCCAAGCCGTTGCTGGGCCGGCTCTGAACTGCGGGGGCCGGGGAAGCAGGGGGGGAGTCAACAATTGTGGTGCCTCTGGCTTGGAGCGCAGCCACGGCAAACAATCCTCTCCTGGCTGCCCTCCAGATCTGACAACACACGGAGGTGATAGCGCATTCCTACCTACACGCTTTCATCCCCCAGCACCTCCCGAACGCCTTGCCTGACTCTCCTGCCTGTGATGAATCCCTCTGCTCAGCCGCGGAACAAGACAGCCTGTCCACAGCGCTGCAGCCAGGAATCCCGGCCAGCATCCCTGCGAGGCCTCTGCTTTTGCAATTACAGCTGTGGGTCTGGCAGCCAGTGGTGGGACCTGAGGTTAGGGAGGTGATGTTGACTGAAGATGTGCGGACAGGGCATTCCAGGCATGCACGGGGTTAAACCAGAGGTGTCAGTTCATGGGGAGGTAACAGATAAGTCCTGCTCCTGCTGCCTCTGGCTCTGCAGGAGCCTTGCTCTCCCTCCCACATTCCAGCTGCTGCAGCTTTTCACAGCTGGCCGCTCTCTGGGGACATTTCCCAGAGTTGAGCAGGAGGGAGGGGAAGGAGCAGGACGTGGGGTGGGGGGGTTGGTGTCTGGTCTGACTGTGCCCCCCCTCCAGGGAACCTGGGGCTGGAGCCCTTCACCCCCAGGAGCAGGCTTGGCACCGCCAAACCTGGGCAATCCCAGGTCCCTGGCAGGGATCCACCCTCAGCCCTGGCCGGGAGAGTTTTTCCTGCTGCAGAGACGGGACATCAATCTTTGCAGCTCACTTATTCCTCGGCCTCTGAAGCAGGGTAGCCAATTAGTGCTGGGTGTGATGGATGGCTTAGCCCCGTCCTCGTGACACCCATCCTCTGGAAACAGTTCCCACCACGAGAGGCACAGCCAGCAGGAGCAGGGACAGCTCTCGCCTGCCTCCAGCCCCTAAGGGTCTCACAGAGGTGCCGGGCCTGGGGACAAGCACTGCAGCAATGCTCGCTGAGCAACCAGAGACTGTGCAGGAGGGGACACAGCCCTCGACACTGGGCCAGGGTTCAGCATCCAGGGCTTGGGGAGAGATTTCCTTTAATAATTCCCTGGCTTGCCTGTGGCAAAGCCTGTAGCTCTCAGGGAAGAGCAGAGCGGCGTGGGGGGGAGGTTGGTCACCCAGTTTGTGGCTCTGTGCTTGGGGTCAGGCTTTGCCACCACAAGTAAGTGTGCCATGGGAATAGCTCCTCTCCGTCCCGCCGGGAGCAGGGGGAGGGCAAGAAGTGGGGGGAGTGAGTGAACGAGCTTTGTGGTTGGGTTTAAGCCACAACAGCTGCTCAGTGAGAGGCAAGGAGGTGGCAGAAACCCCATTTCTGCTCTTGGACCGCATCTCCCCTTCCCCAGCCTCATCCCTTGTCCCACTCTCTGCCGCAAGACATGGGTGATGCCTACGAAAACCCGGCTTCCCTCCCACACAGCTTAATCCTTCCCTGTCACCTCCATTCAAACAATCTCGAGGGGTCTCAGCATCATCTCAGCACCATCCTTGCACCCATCCCAGGTGGTTCAGATGGACCTTGGGATCTCCCGGGGCTTGCCGGGGGCCATTATAAATGATTCTCCAGAAGCACAGGCTGGAAAATGGATCTGATTACAGGAGAAGTGGGTTTCGGCCCCGCTCTGTTCATAATGAAGTGTAATCCTAGAAAAACATGTTGCCAATTACACTTCAATTGAACCCAGATAATGACACTTGAACAAGAAAGCCTAGTCCAGGAAAGACGGAGCCTGGACAGTGAATTCCTTTCTAATGGAGACGAAAAGTGTTCCTCCGTGGCAGTCTGGGCTCCACTTGGTTCAGGCTCTTTGCGGTATGTGCAAGAGCTTGAAATAACCAATCTCTGGATCCCATTTAAATGGTTTTATCAGTGGAAAGGGTATTAATCTCTCAAAAACACATGTTTATGGGAAGTTTAGTTTGGAGATATATGTATTTTGAAGTGAAATCACTTTGGAAAGGAGGAGTGGGTCTCAAACTCGCTAAAATAACACTAATTCTGCTTCAAAGTAACTCCACTTTGAAACATAAGCTAATAACAGCTCGGTTTCTTGACCACTTATAGGGAAATCAAAACATCCAGCAGTACAGAAACAAAGTGCCATAACCTAAAGCAAATGTTGTACTCTTGTTCGGGGGGGTACAAACGCTTCCCAGACCTCAGATTCCCACCCCAGCACGGGGTGGCTGGACCAGGGCTCTGTTCCTTCCCTTGGGGAGGGAGGAGCAGGAGCAGGAGCACCCGGCCCCGGTGCTGATGGGCTGTTATCGCCGCCACGGTCTCTGCAAAAGGCTTTGGGAAACCCACGTGGTGCCAGATCCCAGCGCTGATTATTTTATGGGATTTCTCTTTTTTTCCAACTAAAAGGCGTTATTTTTGTACTGCGAACTTCCACTTCAGCGCTCCCCCTCCTCCCCTCTGTCTCCCCCAACAACATCCCCCCCCTCCCCCCCCAGTTATTGATGCCTTGGGGGATTTTAGCAGCACAGGACTCTGAAAACCAGCCACAAACAGCCTCCTGCAAGCCCAGGGAAGGCGAGATGCTCTCTAGACGCCGGGCTGTGGGTCTGAGTTTCCGGCGTTATGGGATGAGACAAGAAAACAGCAATTCACCCTGGTGTCATAAAACCTGAAGTCGTGTTTGGTTGGTTTGGTTTACAGGGTAGGTGGTGAATGCCCCGGCAGTGCCATGAGCTGGCACTCGAAGATGCTCCACGGCTGAGAGCTGAGCTCCTGGTGGGACCAGGACCCATCGCAACGGTTCAGCATCATGCTGGACCTATCCTGATGCTTCCAACCGTGGTGCCACCACTGTTGTCCTGGCCCTCAGGGATTAATGGCAGCGGAGGGCTCTTTGCACAACGTCCTCAAGCATCCCTGTGAGCTTCCAGTGAGCTGGTTTCCATCTGAATCATGAGCCTCCGAGAGTGCCTGCGCCCAGCGCGGGGCAGACATGTGTGTGCGTGTGGGGCTGGATGTTGATTTTTCCCTGAAACAACTCAAGGCTTTATCAGTCCCATCTCTTTCCCACGGTTTTCTGTTGCCAGTGAGGTCACTGGTCCCTTTAAACTGGGGCTGAGGCCAACGTGCGGCGGGTGGAAGGGGGGTGGCGGGGACATGAGACGGTTCACACAGACTGTTCCTTTTACAGGAAGACTTGGGATTTCGACCAGCGAGCGGGAGGAGGCGGGGGGGGGGGGCCTGGGAACCTGGGCCGTGCAATCCGTCACTCCCGGGGGATGGTGCCTCATTAACCCGTTCACCGGGGGGCCCGGGCGCGGCCGGGTGTGGAAGGCGGAGGGCGGGCAGGGGAGGGGCTGGTCCTGAGCTGCTTCTCCGCGTTAGACCGGGCTGCGGCTGCACTCGCTGCCCCGAGGACGGCGGCAGAAAGGAGGGAGGACGGACGGAGGTGGTGTTGGTGGTGGTGATTACTGAGGACAGCCGAGCAGAGCCCGTCCGGTGCCGCCGGCAGCATGAAGCGGTTGTGCGAGGAGAGCTCCTCCGACACGGAGTCGGACGGCACTATCGACGTGGGCCGGGAGGAGGAGTACCGGTGAGGGCGCGGGGCCGGCGGTGGAGTTTGTGTGTGGGGGGGTCCCGGCACCGGGCACGGCGCTTGCAGCGGTTTCTCGGGGCTGGAGCACGGCTCCGTTCACCTCGGTTAACCCCGTCGGGCCGGGCCGGTGGTGCCGTGGGCAGGAAGGGCGGGGGGGACCAGGTTCACCCCAACCCGCGTGTGTGGGGAGACCGGGCTGGGGGAGCCCCGTCGAGGCGCAGGTATGGAAGCTGTTACGAGCTGATTGAGCTCAAGGAAGCGCCTCGCTAAAGCCAGGGCAAAAGCTTTCCCCTGCAGGATGGGAGAAGGGCAGCTCTGAGCTCTCTTGGCAGCAGCACCCCGAGCAGAGGCGCCCACCGGGTGCTGCTGCAGCCCCAGCGATCCACGGACTCGCAGGGAACGGGGAAGAACCCGGGAGGTTTTGCATGACGAACGCTTCAGCTCTGGGGATGCATTTGTAATGCACCAGCTGGGGCTTTGATCTTAATTAAGAGGGAGCCCGGCCGGGGAGAGCTGCCCGGCTTTGAGCTGCGCTTCCCGTACCGCAGTCTCAGCCCCATCGCTGCTGAGCCGCGGTTTCGGCTCTGGGGCTTTGCTGCTTGGGGAGATAGTGAGGAA
This sequence comes from Lathamus discolor, assembly GCF_037157495.1. Taxonomy (NCBI): domain Eukaryota; kingdom Metazoa; phylum Chordata; class Aves; order Psittaciformes; family Psittacidae; genus Lathamus; species Lathamus discolor. Next base: position 5,264,320 of record NC_088901.1, read on the forward strand.
ATGGCGAGCACAGGACCCCTGCAGGACCCCAGGCCATGCCCTCCTGCTTTGCCAGCTCCCCTGGTAAAGGGCATCCCTAGCAGCTCGGCTTCTCACGCTGTGCCAGCCGTGCCCGGGCTCTGAGCACACAGGCGGTGCTGGCGATGAAGGAAGGGCTCTGCGACTTGTTCTGCTCCAGACCCAGCTGCTTTTGAACTCGTTTCAGTAGCCAAGTGTCCCCTTCCCTCCCTTCGCGTTCAGTGAGTCCTCAGGTTAATTCATTCCCTTTTGCTGCTTCGTATCCCAAGCAGAGAAGTTGCCCTGCCCGGTGCCAAGTTACCGTTCTCTTGGGACTAAATTCAGGAGTCTGCTTCTCGCTGATGCAGTCGCGGCGGAGTCTGAGAAGTAACGTCCTGCACCAATTCACTGACCCCTTAGGCAGCTTCCAAGCACATCAATGTTTAAGCTACCTCCCTGCTGCATGTGAAATACTCAGTGCAGCACTGACTCTCCGGTATCCCCATGGATGGAACGGAGGAATTGTCATGTTTCAATGAATGGTAGCGACGAATTGTTGATCTCTCTGGTGCTGCTAAGACTTTTACCTTCTCAAGTCATGGAACCAGGCAGTGCTGTGAGCTGGTGTTTGTGTATGTGTGTATCATTGCTTGTGTCACACCAACACACAGCCAAAAGAGCTGTTCCTGCCCTGACAGGGCTGGGTTCTTTGGGGTTTTGCTTCTTGTTCTGAATCAACAGCCAAAGTTGTACTGTAAGTTATAAAATTGAGCAGAGAGCAACACAGCAATTTTAATCATCAGAGAACATCGTGAGGGTGTCTTTTATGTGGTTCAAATCTGTCAAGCATATTTTGAAAGCATATTTTGCAGTGAGCTCGGTCTTTATATCCACATCTGGAGCTGCAGCTCACAGAGAGAGGCACGTTCAACAGCTCTGCAAGGAGAGTTTCAGAACTCCCTGCTACAGCTCCTTGAGTGAGCGTTCCACATTCCTGTGTCCCAGGCGGCTTTGATACTGACTCCTGGCACAATACCTGACCCCAGAGCCCGTTTTCACATCATAGGTGCTCATCCTATGTGTGTTTATGTATGCTGGCAACACGTGTTGGTGCTTGTTGGAGCCAGCCAGCACCTATGCCCAGGAAAAGCCCACCCAGCAGCTGTTCGGGAGGGGAGTGAAGAACGTGTTTCTTCATCTGAGTGTGTAAAACCAGCTCTGAAAGCACCCCACTTGGGGCCAACTGAACCTATTTCTAATGGGCTGAACTGGGTCTGGTCTTTGGCTTGCTGTGCAGACAGCTCTGTCCATGCAGAATCTTTAATAGGCTCCTGTTAAAATGCCCCTTCCCAGATCTGTGTCTCTTGTGGTCCTTCCGCAGCACCAGGCTGGCTATGGTTGCTGTTAACATCCCTGCACCAGGTTGCATAAGGCAGAAGAACAGTCCTAAGCCAGTCCAGCTTTCCAGAGGGAGAAACCCTGCCTGTAGAGATGGAAAGTGGCCCTGGGCAGCCTCCCTGCAGTGGTGGTACTTTGCTCCAAGGAGTTTCCCATGCTGGGTTATCCATTGTTGTGGAGTCTTCACCTCTGCGGACCTGGGGATTGAACCTCGTCTCCCTGTGCCTGTCTAGTGCTGACCTTTGGTGTCTAACCTCACCCGTGCCCACCAGGCACAAGACAGTTTGTGGGGGCCCTTCTTAGCCTGTTCCTCCCATGTCCCTTGAGCAGAGTTGTCAGCCAGTAGGCAGGGTCCCTGCCCCATCACCTCCTGCTGGGTGCTCCCCTGCCCTGCTCCTGGCTCCTCTGCCTGATTTGGGGTTATCCAGAATATCCCTGGTGCATTCAGAACATCACAGCCTACTCCAAACCCTGTGGTTTGTGAAGTGACTCTCCAGGAAGCCCTCAGAAACCACATCAACGCTGTTGTTAGCCTCACCCCGAGGAGCAGCCAGCCCTTCACTACTCCTGGGTGGGAGCTTGGGGATGTGCTGGTGCTATCACAGCTCTGAGAGGCAAAGCCTTGCAGACAGGGCAGGCTCAGACACGAGAGCCGGGAGGTTCGCACATGGAGAAGGAAAAGGCCACGACTCCAGAGCTTGGATCGTTACTTTTCCAGCCCCATGGAGATGCCGGCACTGGCTGAGATCGAAGGAGACGAGTGCCTGGTAGCAGATGGACAATTTGGTGCAGAAATCTGTCCCAGGCTGGTGGGAGACTCGGAGTGGGACTTGAGTCTGCTTGGCTCCCCATCCCCAATTCCTGAGCTCTGTGTTGTGGGTAAAAATGAGATGGGAACCACAGAAGACATTATTCAGGAAGGGGGGAAACTGCAGATGGCAAACGTGTGTAAAGCACATGTGTGACAGAGGTTCCTCTCCAGCTAGCATGAGAAACGAATCCCTCTTCTTCCCTTCCAGCCATGTCTCCAGGTCTGTGTCTCCCACTACGACATCTCAGATACAAGCCAGGAAGAAGAGGAGAGGGGTGAGTCTCATTTACGTTGCCCAGGGTGGCCGTGCTATGTCTCCCAGGGGAGCTAGGTTGTTTGCAAGGGCTCCCTGTGACATCCTCTGCATGCAGTGGGCATGTCCTTACTGTGGGAACCTGTGGGAACTGTGGGAACAGTGGGAAATGAACTTCACAGTGTTCCCTGCTCTATCTCCTATGGAACTCTCCCCACAGCCACCCAGAGACTTATTTTGCAGAGGTTTGGCTTCAAATTTGGCAGGAAAGGGTGGGGATGGGATGGAGGTGCATTGTTTCACTGTGGTTATCACAGTAGTCAAGGTTTCTGTGCTCAGTTTTTGCACCAAAACCACTGACTTATATGGCCCTGTTCTAAGCACCTCCCCCAACCTGCCTCAGCTGGTAACAAGCTGTGAAGATGTGGCCATAAATGACCCTGGTTTCTTCTCTCCCCTTGGGAATCTCCTGCAGATCATTGAGAAGCGGCGCCGGGACCGGATCAACAGCAGCCTCTCGGAGCTGCGGCGCCTGGTGCCCACCGCCTTTGAGAAGCAGGTGAGTGTGTCCCTGATACCCACGTTTCTTCGCATCTGGGCTGTCTGTCTTATCATCATCACTGCAGGGACTAAGTAGGTGGTGAAACTGGGTGGCAAAACAATATTCCCAAATATTCAGGAGCCCTGGGGAGGATAAAGTCAATCCAGGAAGTGTTTTGGATAAACCAGATATGAAGATGCACAGAAATGGGCTTCTACAATTTGCATCTGGGCACCTTAGGAGGGATGTAAAAACCAGAGCCAGTGTCCTGGATGGATGCTTTGCTCCATCTGAGTGCTTCTGGACTTCAGGAAGGTTTTGGAGGGGGGTGGTCACTGGGCAGCTCCTGAGATGCACAAAAGCCCAGACCATAAAATTATGAATTGCTCTTTTTCCTGCTCCCAACACACAGGGGTCTTCCAAGCTGGAGAAGGCAGAAATCCTACAAATGACAGTAGATCACTTAAAAATGCTTCACGCCACTGGAGGAGCAGGTAAGAACTGCACGTGTGCGAGGTGAAGGCAAAAACTGAAAGGGAAATTCCCCGTCAGCCTGAGCACCAAGCAGTATCTTGATGCTGGCATGTCCGGGTGACACCAGCCAGCACCAAACTGACTGCTGCCCTGTCTGTTTCCCAAGGGAAATGCCCTTTGAGGGATGTTTCCATGCATCCATTTGGCAGACAGTGGTATATGGGATGGCAAATCCCACAGACGCATGGGGATGCTACCACTGTCATTGTCGCACACTCTGCTAAAAGCTGTGCAGCCAGGGACGTGCCTGGTCCTGCTCTGCTCGCAGAAAAGCAGCATTGAGCTCTTTACCTCCTCCTGGGATACATTTCCTGCAGAGGCTGGATTCTGCATGGTGACTCTGCAAATAAACAAGGCTTTTTTCCCTCTCTGTTCCTCTTTTTGTGTGTCTCTTGGTTGTTATAAGAAGAGAGAGGGAGCCCTGTGCAAGATTCAACAAAGGTCTTATTTGTACTGAGACCTCGGTACAGACCCTCTGTCCTGTTCCAGTTAACAGGATGGAGATCACAGCTCCAGTAAAGAAGCCTCTGGCTTGCTTACCACCCGGTTTTGGCTTGCTGGGGACATTGTTGGCATCCAGGCTTTGGTTCAGAGCTGTAACTTGGTCTGGAACATTTGTTTAGATATTCAGTTTGACTGCACTGCAACAAAGGGCTGTATTGTCACGAGAGACCCCGTCAAGCAAAGAGGTCCAAGCGCTTCACTGTGCTGTGACATTCTCTGCTTTACTGCTGATCATCTTACGGAGCTGCAAGTAGGGAGCAGAAGCCTAAAAACCAGCCGTGGGTTGCATTTTATCCTGTTGATTTCTGTGGCTTTGAGCTTTCTTGGCCCAGTGGTTTCGGTCTGCCACTGTTCTGTGTCCTTCAGCTGGATATGTGCTTAAATGAAGGGTAAAAATAGGGACACAGGCAGAAGAAAACTGTGCTAAGCTAAGAGCATGGGGAGACCCAGCGTCCCACCAGTCTGCAGGACCAGAGATGGTCTATTTGCAAAGAGGGACCCAGTGCCCATCTGGCCCACAGACCTGTCTCCAGCAGCGATAACCGAGAGAGTCCAATAGGAAAAATTCCTTCCTGAGCACAGTTAATGAAACCTCTTACTTGTCTCACATGCTGGAGCAAGAGGCTTCATGACCTTGGCAGTTCTATCCCGATGAGATAACCACAGATGCTATTCTCACGCATGCAAATGTCCAGTCCTGGACACCCACTTGGCTGGCTGCGTCAGGAATATCGCCCGGCAGCAAAGTGCCTCAAGTGAAATACACAGTGTGTTAGAGAGGGTAGTGAAATCCAAGCACATTCCTGAGCTCCGCATGGACTTCTCACTGCGTCCTCTCCCTACAGGCTTCTTAGATGCTCGAGCTCTGGCCGTGGATTACAGGAGCATTGGCTTCCGCGAATGCCTCACTGAAGTTGTCAGGTACCTGGGCATCCTTGAGGGTCAAAACGCCGCTGACCCCATCCGGCTGCGCCTCCTCTCCCATCTGAATAATTATGTGGCAGAAATGGAGCCTTCGCCTGTGGCCACTTCGCTCCTGCCCATCCAGACATGGCCGTGGTCCTTCCTCCACAGCGCTGCTGGCCCCGTGCAGATCCCCAGGAGGGAGGCTGCTCCCGCTCCGGTTGTTTTGACTGCATCTTCCCTGGCTTACCCCAGCCCCGCTGTGAGGCCAGCCCCGCTCCGCCGTGTCCCCGGCGACATGCTGCCATCCCGCCGAGGTTTCTTGGCCAGCAAGATGGGCTCTTCCAGCCGCAGGGCCCGGGGTGCAGGCTCATCCGCAGCCATAGCAGCTGTGCCCAGGATGCCGGCACCAGCGGGTGCATTGAGAGAGGGCTCGTCCAAGAGCAGCCAAATCGCCACGTTCCTCTTCTCACCAGCCTCCACTGGCATCCCCATGCCACCGGCTTACACAGCACCTCCTGCCTTGGGTGCTGCCACGCAGGGACCTGGGATCAGGGTTGGGACATCGAGGATCTGCCGCTCCTGGGCTACTGAAATCGGGGCTTTCTGACCCTCCCATTCGGAGACAGGAATTCTTCAGCACTCATTGCCTGCAGGCCTAAGAACAAACTCAGCTGAAAAGGCATCTTTCCTGCTTTGCAAAAACCAAGGATCCATAAAGAAAATCCTCTTTACTCGTCCCCCTCTCCTCGCACCACTTTTCTTGCCTCACCATCACATGTTCGCTCCCTCATGATGCCTGCAAACAGGAATCACATACAATTTGATGCACTTGTCTGCACACAGCTACCCCCAGATCATTCCAGCTACAGCAGAAGGGGCACACGCAGATCCCAGCCCTGTTCCACCTCCAGCAAACCACTCTGCAGAGCCCTTTGGAAAAGAGCTAGCCTTGAAATACTGTTTTATATCCCTGGGGGACCTGAGCTGCCAGACAGAGACTTGCTTATGCCAATGTCCTGCGATGTGTCCCCCAGCTGCAGCACCTAATGTTGTGCTCCTCTTATCCCCAGCACTGCTGGCACCCCTGCTACAGTCCCCCCAGCTCCTTTAGTGAACTGCTTGCCTGTTAATCCCCATGCTTTCCTTACTGCATTACCAGCCTTCCCCACTTATGTGCCCTTAAGGTGGAGTGAGGCAACAGCTTAACAGAGCTTGTTCCCACAGCCAGGCTGGAATTCCGCTGGATGCCTGCACAAACCATGCAGGAGCAGCCAGCCGGGCCTGCGCAGCCCCCGCTCCACACCGAGGTGTGAAGAGACGAGCTGGAGGATTTCAAAGGGATGTCAGTCACAGAGGGGAAGGCTCTGATGGCCAAAGTGAGAAGAAAAGGCCTTTCCCTCTGCCCGTCTCTCCTCCATCCCCTGCTGAACAGCTGTGACTGCAAAGGGGGAGAATGGGTCAGAACAGCCTGCATTTGAAGTGCCTCCCTTGTTCTCTCTTAGCCCTGCACCCCTCAGCCTCCCCTCCTGTCTCTGTTTTCTTTCTTCAGCACCGTGTTTTGGTCTCACATTGCTCATCCTTCTCCTTGGGCCAGGACCAAAGCCCACTGAGGATTGCACTGCAAACCTTGGCAAGCCCTGGGGCTGCACTTGTCCAGAGTCCCAAGAGCTTTTTCTGCCTTGGCCTGCATGCCCCAAGGTAACTGACAGAGCAGATGCTGCTCCTCCAGCAGTTCCCCCCTCCTCTCTTTCGAGCATAAAGGAACAGGAGCCACCCTGCTCCTGTGCCACATCCCGAACTCCCGTAGTGTCCAGGGCAGGAAGTCTCAGTGCTCCTACTTGTCTGAGCAGCTGCTGCTCCTGCATCTGTGCCTTGACTTGCTGGGGTGCACAAGCAGAATAGCCTGGACCCAGTTGCATGCTCACGCCAAGGAGTCTCACCCCCCTCTACAGCACTGTGACAATAAAAGAAGGAAAAGTGTGGAGAGGTCAGTGGAAAGAAAATAAAGAGGGAGAAGTTCTCTCTTGAATGGGAGCGGCTCTCCCCACGCCTCAGGTCAAACACACAGCAGCCGGTTAGACTGTGGATGAGCTGGTGTTTACCTTCCTGCAGATTGTATCTGCCATGTGCATGGCAATGTGTCTATCTGCTATTGTTTGGAAAGTGAGTGCCTCCCAGTTGTTTTGATGGAAGTCATCCCACTTAACACACAGAAACGCCTCCGCTGCTTCTCCCCACCCTTGTCCTGAAGTGCCAGGATCAGCCAGGAACAGCATATTCTGTTGTTAACAAAGCCAGAGGAGGTCCTCATGGACCCCTGTTGTTCCTGCAGCTAGTCGGCACGCTAGAGCTCACAGCAAGTAGCCCAGCCTCACTTCACACTGTGGAGAGCTGTTAGATTCACGAGCTGTGACATCCAGCAAAGGTGTCAAATAAAGTCTTTCAAACCCCTGGCCTGGTTGTGAATGTAGTGTTGATGTGACTCTGTTCTGCTCATCCGGCCTGCTCCTTCTGCAGCAGGTGAGCTTGTGTTCCTGAAAAGCTTCAGAGAAGGTGAGGTGGGGCTTGGTCCCTGCTGGTCATTTTATAGCTGCTGCTCTCCCGTCCCCTGACTTTTGACTTTGCAAACCACTCCGGGAGTCAGACTCAGCCGGACAGGCAGCAGCACTGGCACTCAGACTGGCAATCATCTGTGGGTTGAGAAGGAATGATTTAATTTAGCAGCATCTACAGAAATATCAGTGGCCAAACGGGGTCTGGTGGAGCCCGGCAGCCCGGCGCCTCAGCCTCCCGAGCCTTTGCAAGCAGGAGCAGAATAACCCCGGCTGCATCTTGCTGTTGGGAAATGCTTTGGGCTAAACAAAGAGCCACAGCTGAGAGCTGGTCTCTGTCTTGAGGAAAAGACCAGCAACTGATCCTTCTCGTGAAAGATGCTGGGAGAATTTTGTGGGGAATGGTGGGAATTCAACTTCCTTTCCCATAACTCCTTCTCACTCCAAAATGCCTTTCAAAACCGCCCATAAATCCCTGCCTTAAGTGCTGTGTTGGGAATTGCTGGAAGGGAGCAACTGCAGCTGTGATGGAGTAATGTAGCATCCGTCTGGAAGGGGAGAGAAACTTCAAGAGCAATAATAGGGCCATTGATGCCGGGTTGTCCCGCTGGTGCCTGGGCTGCCCTGACCCGGCTGGAGGCGGTGGTGGGAGCTCAGTGCTCTGGTGTGGCCTTGGCTGCGGAGAGGAGCAGAATTGCCCTCGCTGTGGGAGGCAGGCACAGACCAGCCCCGCGGGCTGCGCTGCTAAACCAAAACAGAGGCACTGGAACAAAACCACTTCCTGATCTCTGCTGATCAAACGGGAGCCGGAGCGGGTGGGAGGGCATCGGTTCAGGCCCGTGGGGTTTTCTCCCCACAGCACCATGGTGATTAGAGCAGTAGCCCGGGACTGGAGCTTATTTTTTTTTCCCAGGGTCTTCTTTAGCCTAAACGTCTCCTCTAACACATCCTGGCAACTTTTGATCTCCCCTGTAGGGGAAATCCCCAAACTCTCCGTGCACTCTCTTCATCCTTGTTCTTCAGGCAAAGGAAAACATAATGAAGAGGCCTATGGGAATGTGTGGGCTGGCCCCGTGGCATCCAGCGGTGTGGAACACGGCTCCAGCTCCCACAGCGGCGAGGCTGGCATGAAACAGGGTCCTGATGAGCCAGCCTTTGCCTGCTGCTCGGAGGGCACCAGGCCACTTCCAGGCTGCAGGAGTTCTGCTGTGCAGAGCGGGTCGGGCTCTCCCGAATTGCCCTGCATGGCAAATGGTGCTTACCTGATGCTCCTGCCTGCCCCGGGTGCCTGCTCCCTCCTGCCTGCGTTCTTCCACTCGTGGTGCAATCCCGGCCTGCCCTCTGCTGGTGAAATTCCAAGGCTCAGGAGGAGAAATCCTACGGCAGGGTCAGTGTTTGGTTGAAATCTTGGCCACTCGTGTTGAAAACCGGATGCTGCCTTGTGAGGACCGGCAGGGACGAGGCACCGTTCCGATACACGGGAGCAGAGCGGCTTGGGAGGGTGATGGCTCTCACACAGCATCATCGATGGGGACACACTGGCAAGATGAAGACATTAAAACCTTCACTCCAGGCACTGCTGGAAGTCTTGAGAGGGCAAACCGGGAGGCTGTTGGTGGTCATCGGGGGCAGCTGCTCTCTTGTGTTGAGGGTACCAAGAGGAGTGGGGTCCCTGGGGCAGTTCTGGGCCCTCGTCAGCAGAGGATACCCCCAGGTCATCACTTCGTGCTAGGAGAGAGGAGGACGCAGTTGTCTGCATGGTGTCCCCTGGGAGAGGATGCGAATGTCAATAAAGATGGTTCAAATAAAAGCAATTCTCAGCGTAGCCACAGCAGGGCCTTGCAGCCAAAGGGTGTTTTATGTGGGAACATGTTTCTTGAGCTGTGTTTTGTCTTCAGCTGTCAGGACAGGAGCCACTCCGAACTCCTTCCGCAGCCAAGACGCCTGTCTCAGGCTGGGGTTTCACAGCGGAGGAGATGCCGGGCCGTGGAGGACCAAGTGCGATCCCAGCAGTGTTGCATCCCAGCACCGTTGGGAAGATCAGCTCAGAAGGATGATTTGTGTCTGAAGAAAATAACCTGGACCAAAAATAGTGCAGAATACGACAATTTGCTTTGCTATTGTTGCTTTTTATTTTGTTATTCTCCATTATTGCACTGTAATGAAGGGGTATGTATCCTATCCCTTATATTATAACGTCATATCCCACTTTTAAAGCGTATTAAAGGCAAGGTAATGTACAATCAAGACATCACAGCAGACCAGCCACCAGCCTCTGCAGACTTTCCTAGTCCCCCTTAAGAGGACATCCATGTGCCCAAAGGTCACTGATGAATCCCCGAATCCCACGCTGCTGCATCCTCACGCTCTGCTGAAGATGCTGGAAACAGATCATTCCGGGTCTCCCTGGAGCTGGATCTCGTGAGGATGAAGCTGCGGGACACTGCAGGGGGGGCGAATCCCTCTCTTTTTGCAGTAGACGATGCTATGATTTATTCTGCACGCTGTTCAACCTTCACCCCGGCATAGCGAGTTTTCCACAGGGACCCTTGGTCCTGCTCCAGGGCAGCCCCTGATGGGAGCTGGTGCAGGAGCTCACAGTGATGCTCTGAAGAGGAGGAGGCTGTGGGAAGAGCTCCAGCCACGGCCGCTCATTTCCCTGCCAGCGACACCTCCAACACCGCAGCTTGGAGCACAGAGAAAAATCACCCCAGAGGAACGGTTCGCTTCCACGGCGTCTTCCTCTGCTCATCCTGCTCCTTGTCCCCATTGGCCAACATTGGCCTGTTTGGTGGTGGGATCGAGCTGCCCTGTGAGACATTGGTCTCACAGGGATGGGGTGGGATGGAAAACACCCCCAAACCCACCCTTCATGGTGCTGTGGCTGTGGGTGCATGTCCCCCCATGGAGGATTTCACCCTCAATCTGGTCAGCGCGGAGCAGGGACAAGGCTTTGCTGTTGCCCAAGGGGCCATGGGGTCAGGACACGGCCTGAGCCTGCACTGCTGCCCCCAACCACCCCCGGGGGCTGCTTCCTGTGGCAGCCACAGAGATTTGAAGGATTATGAAGCCAGGCTGAGGACATTGGGGCTGTTGGGCTGCATGGGGACCTCAGAGCAGCTTCCAGTGTCTGAAGGGGGCTATAAGGATGCTGGAGAGGGGCTCCTTGTGAGGGACAGGAGCGACAGGACAAGGGGTGATGGGCTCCCACTGAAACAGGGGAAGTTCAGGTTGGAGATAAGGCAGAAGCTCTTCCCTGTGAGGGTGCTGAGGCGCTGGCACAGGGTGCCCAGAGAAGCTGTGGCTGCCCCATCCCTGGCAGTGCTCAAGGCCAGGTTGGACACAGGGGCTTGGAGCAAGCTGCTCCAGTGGAAGGGGTCCCTGCCCGTGGCAGGGGTTGGAGCTGGATGAGATTCAGGTCCTTTCCAACCCAACCCATTCTGTGAAGCAGCCGCTGTGTTTATTTCTTGGGCTGGCTGCTGCCTGGGGCGAGCCGGACATCCCCGGGAGGGGAGGGTGGACGCTGCCGGTCTCGCTGAGGGGCTGTGGTGTGAAGCAGAGTGCCCCGCAGCGTGGCACTCAGGTACGTTCACCGTGAGGGGACAGAACTTCCCGACGGGATTCCTGCACTGGAAATAAACGGAGGCGCAGCTCGTCCCGCGGCACACGAGGAACGCCACAAGAGCGAAGGTGACGGCAGAGCAACGCCGCGGGGCCGCCATGTCCCTCACGACGGGCGCCCACCGCCGACCCCAAAATGGCGGCCGGCAACCGCGAGCCCCCTCCGCGGCGCTGGCCCCGCCCCGCCTCGCCTCGGGCCGGGCGGCCGGCGGTCCTCCCCCCCGCTGGGGTCGCTGCAGCGGGCGGCGGCGCGCAGGCCGCGGGGTAGGGGGGGTCGCTCCCCGCCGGGCCCCGGTCGCGGCTATAAAGGGGCGGCCGCGGCGCCGTCTCCTCTCTCCGCTTGCCGGGCCGCTGCGTGTGAGTCGGTGTCGGGCCCGGCGCCGCCGCGGGCCGCGACCGCGGGGCAGGGCCGGGTGAGGGGTGGGGTGGGGGGGCACGGGGAGGAGCCGGGGCTCCGGGCGAGCGCGGCTGCGGCTGCTGCGGCCCGCTCCGCTCCGCTCCCTCCGGCCGCCCCGCTCGGCCGCTGCCGCGCTGCGTGCTGCCCCGGCAGAGCCGGTCTGTTTGATAAGAGATATATATATACATAAAATACAACCCCAGCGGAGGAGATTTAACTGTAAATGAAAGGTTAGTATCAATCTATAGTGCAGAGAGGGGGCGTGTTCCGAATTTCTGCCTTTTTTTACCTCAGAAAACCAAGCGGCCTCCGCTGTGGAGAGCTGGGGCTACATCAGGGTCTTAAAGTGAAACAGGGGACGCGGGTTTAAGGGAGGTCGAGGCGGGTTTTGCCCGAGAGCTGTCGGTGGGAAGGCGCAGGAGGCTGCGGATGGGTTTTGGCTTCATAGCCGAGCCCTGCTCTCCTGCAGGCTTCACTTAGTTCCTCTCTGGTTTCCAGGCCTCTGTCCCCCCTCAGCCCCTCTGTCCCCTCCTGCCACCCCCCCTCTCCCAGGCTGTGCCTGCAGGCCCCGGCTTAGCGAGGCTTTAAAATCAGGGTTTTGCGTTTACCCCCCCCCCCTTCAATTTAAATATTTACCAAAAGCTCGACTTCAAGAAGCCCCAAGACTCGAGTGAGTTCCCCGCTGGGCGCACGTGGTGGGGGAAGATGAACGCGGCTGCCAGCAGCTACCCGATGGCGTCGCTGTACGTGGGTGACCTGCACCCCGATGTCACCGAGGCCATGCTCTACGAGAAGTTCAGCCCCGCCGGGCCCGTCCTCTCCATTCGGGTGTGCAGGGACATGATCACCCGCCGGTCCCTCGGCTATGCCTATGTTAACTTCCAGCAGCCGGCGGATGGTAAGTGACGTGCGCAGCCACATCTGTGGCTTCTTTCCTTTGCTTTTATTCACTTCTGTTTTGCTAATTCATACTTCTGTTGGTGTCTGTCACTATTAAAACATTACAGGGTAAGTAACTTGCTAGTGCCTCAAGCTGGAATTTTTTTTACTGCTTGGTGTCTACAAGATGCCCATCTTGGTAACACTTCTGATGGTAGACCTATTTCTACCTATTCTATGTATTCTACCTATTCTATTCTAGGTAGCCATTTCTACCTATTCTAGGTAGAAATCTGTTTCTGCCTATTTCTATGTAGACCTATCTGTAAGTGATATTATATTAAACTTTAAAGACTTGGATTTGTTTTTCACATAGGAGAATAATCTCCACTGTGTTCCCATTTGTTTTCATGTTGGTTTGGGCTATTTGTGTGCATCTCTGTGCAGTCAGTCCTAGTGAAAAAAGTTGAGAGTAGTCAGGCTTGGCTGAATGCTTAGTTCAGCCTCTGGCTGCCCACTCGCTCCAGTTTAATATTTAGGAGATCTGGTGGACTGCAAGTTGGTGTGTGCAGCCAGCAGCTGGATGGGTCTCCCAGTCTGGGAAGTGGTATTCCTGCATTGATGGGAAAGAAGATGTATTGTTCAGTGTGTGGGAAACCAGGTTGTCTCACATGTTGATTTGTTCTTGCCAGACTCTTTTTTCATACCTTAAGTTGGTTCCTGCTCACGTAGGTATTCTAGAGCTGAGGCAGCAGGAGCATGTGAAAGATGGGACAGAAGAGGTCACTTTGGAACACATCTTTTCTGTAAGGAAAACGGGTCAGCATTTTCTGCCCTAGTTTTCAGAGCCTTTGCTTGTTGACTGGTGCAAGTTTACTGCTCTGTGCTGTCACCTAGCAGTATCTGCATGTGATGGAGATATCCAAAGGACAGATGAGAGTGAACTTTTCCTTTGAATTCAGCATCGATTCACAACAGCACAGACTTCAGCAGCAAGTAAACTTCCTTTTAGGCTGTAGTAGGTTCTCCTGCTTTACATTTTTACCAATGGCAGAGTGGTCTGTCTGTGGCACAGCTTCATTGACTTTGGATCAAAGTATTGTGTAGATATATAGAATAACAGGAATGTTATTCAAGTTGTATTCGTGCAAGCCAGCAGAGCCTCTGGGGTTGAGAAATGCTTGGATTTTACTTAGTCTGTTGTGATTATGTGCCATCCTAGCTTCCATCCTCTCCTAGGTCGGAGTACCTTCTGCATGCCCTTGCTTTGGGATGCAGGCGGATCTGATCCAGCACTTCTGATCCTTTCTCTTGCCAGGCTGATGAAAAGCTGCTTTGCACTCCAGTGCATAATTACTCATTCATGGAACTCTCAGAAGTGTTTTTTTTTGCAGGCTAAGCAATGTATTTCTGTTATAAAACTTCTCAGTTAGAGGGAAAGAACCTTAGAGCCTGATTATGTGATCTGCTGAGCCTGTCTGCTCTGACTCCCGGTTAGAAAACCACCTCGGGAGGTTCATGTGCTGTGCAGGCAAAGGTACAGTTATCCTGCTTGTGTTTAGGCTATGATCTCATTTTGCAGGATAAGAGAAATAAAAGCAAGGAGCAGAAATAAAGCCAAAAAAGAACTCGGAGTTCAGATTAGAGAAATATTGGGGAAATGGGGTGCAAAAGTCTGATAAAGTTCTCTTAAAGTAGACAAGACCTGTATAATACATATGTTAAAAGGGAGGAGTGACTGGTGGTGTGCATGCCTTAGCAGAAAAGTTCTGCACCTCATACAAATCTGAAGGCATGGTGGCTTTCCAATGCATTTCAGGGTAATCTTTTATGGTAATAAATAGGCAGGATTTTAGAGGGAGGTTGCATCATTCAGGGCTCCTGGTGAGGCAGCAGACATTTTAGGAAGTCACAGTGCTTGAAGTGATACTTCAGCAAAGTGGTGTCCTGTTACTGCTGGGTCTTAGAAGGTCAAGAGATTTCAACCTAATCATATAGTTAATGTGGGCGAGGAGAAATATTTGAACTCCTCCTGCCCTGATGAAGAGATCTCTTGTGAAATGCTCCTGATTTCTTCTGGCTGGCAAACTGCAGTGTGTGTTACTTTGCCTAAGTGAAAACCGGCTGCTGTGCCGAATGTAATGCGGGAAAATGTACACAGATAGCTTTGGAAAGGTGGTGGGTACTGTGGGCTCCCTGAAACACACTTGAATATGAGGAGCAGAATTTTTGTTGCTGAATGCAGGAATAGGGATGATTAAAGGTTCCTGCAGGAGGGATCTGCATTTTCTTCCAGGAATACATAATCAGAAATGCGTTTGGGCTTCATTTTACTGAATCTGGGAGGAGGTGTGGGGTGTTGCATAGCACGGGAAGGGATCAGTTTTGATTTATGGGTGATAGGAGATGCTACAAAATCCCACTTAAAGTAGTTGGGAAGCTTTGTGCTCTGAAAAATTGTAGGGAAGTTCTTGTGGACACATTGTTAGTATGCTTAAGTGGCGGTAGGTGTTAAAGAATGTGCTATATGATACCTTGCATTTCTCTGGCATCTTTTGTGGAAGGAGGAGTGGTTTTAAATCTGAAGAAAACAAGGGATCACGTTTTAGTGTGATAAACAGGTCTCTGGCTTTATGGCTAGAGAAAGGCTCCAGAGCAAGTCATGGAGCCAGAACTCTTCCCCGTGATGTGGGGCCACCAGGAGCTCACACTGTTAGATCCTGAACACACTCTGTACTTCAGAGTTCCTGTGTCTGAATTGCCTCAAAGCTGCTTGTTTCCTTTGTTTTTGTTAGCTGGTGGAGAGATGCTTGACCCTGGCAGGGGCTGTGCATTGTCTCACTGGTGTAGTCTCTGCAAAGAGACTATTTTTAGTGAAAAGAAGCTCTGCTGTTTTCAGGTGAACCTCTTTGGTGTAGTAACCAGTGAATGCTGAACACTGAACCTGTTGTACTGTGATAGGCAGATTAAGCTTCAAAGGTCTGGCTGGTTCAGATTCAGTTGTAGTTTTTAATATTTATTCTTTTTGACTGTGAAGAAGGGAAAGAAAAACTCATTTCACTTGAAAGAAAAGCTGAATTTCCTTTTTCACAACTTCCTCATGCAGGTTAATTGCATTCCAGGGTTTCATAATAATGGCACTCATGACATGACAACTCAGATAATGAAGCAGAGAAACTTTAATATGGCTCCAGAGATAAGCTGTTCTGGAAGTACAGAGAAAACAGAATGTTTCCCAAGCCAAGACAGAACCCAGAGCTGGGGTGAGATAAATAGCTCTGAAACAGCAAGGTGTACAAGTGTATGGCTAAAGTTTTTGTCTCTTCCTTAGAGGAGAAGACAATGTAAGAGGAGAGCTGAGGGCTTCATTGCCAGCAGTGTTTTGTTCTAACTCCAGCAACCAAGAGATTTAAGCCTGTCCCTGTGCAGAGTTTCTCATGGGTGAATCTTGGGCTGTGCCTGTGGTTATATGTGTTCATGTTGCTCAACCACAGCTGCTAATTCCAGCATTGTGTTTGCTCTGCAGCAGGGAGCCTCTAAGGCAGATTAATGACTCTGAGGCCCCAGGCAAACGGCAAGGAGTGTTCATGTGCTTTCCCTACCTAGAAGGCTGTGGAAGAGGAATGGAAAGGAAGCCTGAAAGAGGTTAAGAGAATATATAATGTTCTATATGAGTTGCAGTTGAGTCCGTTGGAAAGATGACAGGAACCAGTGGGAGAGAAAGATACAGGAACTGAAATGGCTGAAACTTCATGGCTTAAATAGAAAAAAAATGAGAAGGTGTTTGCTCAGATTAAGGAAATGAATCAGATGAGTTTAGTGTGAGTCAGCCACATAATTCATGCTGATCCTTTACAGGTTTTCTTAGGTCCTGGTGTAATGTGTTTGCATTTCCACCTGAGGGTATGACAGACCTTCCTCAGATCAGGAAGCCCATCCAGAGTTTTCTTGCACCCATGCTCACAAGAAGTGTCCAAGTGAGTTTTAAGTGGACTATAATGATATAGTGCGATACTAGCAAGCTATTGAAAGAGCAGCACAATAGTATGTGCTTAAGTATGTGATGAGGAAGCTGTAAAGAACTGGGAGCAGTTTATAACTAGGCTGTATCTTGCTAGTTGCTGCAGTGTTTCACAGTTCCCTCTGGTTCTGTGTCACTGCTACATCTGCTTGTCACCTTTCAGCAGGAGCCCTGTTTCTGCTGCAAATGGTATATGCAACTGGTTTGTGTCCTTGCCAACACATGCTTCTGCAGGACCTCTCCCTGCTATAAATAAACACTGCCAAATTTGACAAGCTGGACTGAGTTGCCTGCTGAAGTGCCTCTTAGGAGTGGGCTGCAGGAAGGACCTCACTTGCACTTGCACTGACTCAGAGTAGCAGCTGAGGAATCATTTTAGCATGGCAGTTAGTTGCATTTAACACCTTGGACTGAACAGAGCAACCAGAGTCCTTGCTAGTATAACTTCCCTCCTTCTTTTATTTTTCCTGGCTGCCTCAGGAATGAAGTCCAGCAGAGCCTGCCTCCCAGCTGGGTGTATGTGTGAAGGTGTATGTGGGGAAAATAGCAATAGCACCACTTCAGTTTAAAAAGCAACAAGAAGAACATTTCAAAGCACTTGAATCGTTCTGGGAAACTTCTGCGCAGTAGTGGAAAGTTGATTTTGGGGATAGGGAGTGCAGGAGGCTTTTGTAGGCCATGTCCCATTGGGGTTCCTAGAGCTAGCTTTGTGAAATGCTGAGTAGTGCAGCTCTGGCTGCACCAACAGAGTCACGTGAAAGAAAGTGTTTGAACTGCCATTTTCCTTGAATTTCCTGCTCCTGAAACCTAATCAGCAATTCTCTCTGAGTGAAAGTGGCCTGGAAGAACTGAGCCAAACAAATCTGGAAAACTCAGGTTCTGCCCTGTTAATAGTCCTTGATTTTAATGCATGTCTATCCCTCTCTTTTCCCTCTTTATGCTGGGGATTAACAGTCTGTCTTTTTCTTTGCTCACTCCATGCTGGGAGTGTTTTCTAGCACAGAAGAGTCCCAAGCATCTCAATTTTATGAACAGGATCCTGATGTGTGTACGTAATGATCCTTTTAATATAGCAGTAGGCAGCAGAAATAGAATCGTGGAGGGGGTTTCAGTGTAGGTTAAAATGACAGTGCTGGGGTTGTTGAGTTTAGATCAGTACTTCCGTGTTCATCAGATCAGGTTATGGGCTTTCCCCCCACCCCCCAGGAGTTTTGTCCACTTTTGCTGTCTTTAGATTGAGCAACTTAGGAATCTTTTTTTGGCCACATAAGTCAGAAGCTGCCTCATGCCTTCTTCAGCCAGCCACGTGTTCGTGCATGCTCTCCCTGACGCGATGGGGAGATGATCCTTTTCTCTTCATAGAGATGAGTGCGGGTGGATGTGAGCTTTGTGAGAAGCAACCAAGCCAAACAGTCACTTTTGTTGCTTCCCTTTTCCCCCAGGGTTTCCTGTATTTACTTTCCTTCTTTGGGTGGAGCAATTTACCTTTATAATAGTTAAGACTAACTGATAAATCCCAAGCATTTTGATATTCATTTTGCTGTGGTTGTTAAAACATTAATACAGATTTAAAAGAGTCATTAAGCCTATTCCGTACTTAAACATGTCTAATGACTGTGCTGCAAACATGTCTAATGACTGTGCTGCAAAGACCTCCCTTGAAACACTGAGTTAAAAAGTCGTTGGAATTGGTCACCAAATGCCTCCATGAGCTGAGTAGAATTCAGAGGGAATGATCACCCCCTTGATGGAAGCCTTTACTCTTTAACAAACCACAGAAATCTGTTCTTGACTTCTCTTGCAGCTGAGCGTGCTCTAGATACCATGAATTTTGATGTGATCAAAGGAAAACCCATTCGCATCATGTGGTCTCAGAGGGACCCCTCCTTGAGGAAGTCAGGGGTTGGGAATGTCTTCATTAAGAACCTGGACAAATCCATTGATAACAAGGCACTTTATGACACATTCTCAGCGTTTGGGAATATTTTGTCCTGCAAGGTGAGATGTGGTTGCTTTGTCCCATTCTGTTCTAGCGGTGACGTGAGCAGACACGTCCAGTGTAGGAAGCAAAAGGGACACCTTTCACCGAGTGAGGAGTGGAGTCTGTAAAGGCAGAGATAACCAAAAGCTCAGGGATTGCTTAAGTTACCTCAGATTGGGTCATGAAGTGCACAAGTCTGAAACACAGATAATGTCTTCCTAGTGCTCCTCCTTGGCAGTAACCTATTTCTGTGTGCTAAACCTTGTGTCTGAGTGTGACAGAGGCAGAAAACATATTCAGAGAACTGACATTCTGTTCTCCTTCCACACAGGTGGTGTGTGATGAGAATGGCTCTAAGGGCTACGCGTTTGTGCACTTTGAGACACAGGATGCTGCAGACAGAGCCATCGAGAAGATGAACGGCATGCTGCTGAACGACCGCAAAGTGTGAGTGTCACAGCCAGCAGCACCAGCGAGCGCATGACCCGGGATGCATCTCGGTATTAACAGGGACACACAAGGCACTGGTTCTCCTGGCCCCAAGCCTTGGCCTGCTACCTCTCCACTACAGGGCTGGTGAGTGACCCTGCCCAAGCCATGGCCTGCTACCCCTCCATCATGGGCCTGGTGGGTTTCCCTGACCAAGCCTTGATTTGCTGCCTCTTCACTAGTGGGCTGGGGTGGGTTTCTGTGGCCAGTACTCTCCACTGCAGAGCTGGGTGGGCATTCTTGGCCGACTGTAGGACAGGTGATTTTTCCAGTTGGTCTGTGGCCTGTTTGTCCTTCTCTTCTGCTGTCACTCTTGTCCCTGTGCCCAGCTTCTACTACACACTCATTTTTTGCCTCACTGCAAGTCACACATTGCTTTTTCCAGTCTTGAAAACAAGCTGCTTACTGGGATTTTCCTTCTTTCTTACAGATTTGTTGGGAGATTCAAGTCTCGTAAAGAACGGGAGGCTGAGTTGGGAGCCAAAGCAAAGGAATTCACCAATGTTTATATAAAAAACTTTGGGGATGACATGGATGATGAAAGACTAAAGGAGCTCTTCAGCAAATACGGTAAATTCAGAAACACTTCCAGTGAGGCTGTGAATTTCATGACCCATGGCAGTTTAACAAGACCAGTGTCTGGTTCTGCCTGGATCGCTTGGAAGCTGAGGAACATAGAGTTGATGTGTGGGTACTAGTTGTGCCAAATGTTAGACAGGAGGCAGAGGCTGCTGAGGAGATGAGAGAGGGAGGGCTGGGAGTTTAGTCTTGAAATAGTTCTGTGATATTTTGCTAACCCTGTCCCTTGGTAACAGGTAAAACTCTGAGTGTTAAAGTGATGACAGACCCCACTGGAAAATCCAAAGGCTTTGGCTTTGTAAGCTTTGAAAAGCATGAAGATGCTAACAAGGTATGACCAGTTTTTATGCTGCTTGGGTATCTTCAGAGAAGAAAAACTTGGTTTATCAGGGGAGAATGTGAAAATGAGAAAACTCTGCCTCAGGTGTAACCTCTTTCAGATTTGGGAACTTAGAAACCTTTTGCACCTTACTGTCTTGACATTCAATGGTAACTTGGCATTTCTCCAGCTCCCTAGATCCACACAGATTATAGTGCTATAATCAAGAACATTAAGTGCTGAAGAAATACTACAGTGCAGGGTTTGAAGGGGGAAGCATCTAGAGTGAGAACATTGCTTAAAAATGGTCTTCTCTGAGCAGCAGGCTTATTAAAATTTGGTCTTAATTTCAAGAAGAGATGCGGATAAATTCCCAAATTGCATTAGTCCTGCAGGTAGAGTGGTGGTGTCAGTGTGGTCTCTCCTGATCCCTTCCG
This sequence comes from Lathamus discolor, assembly GCF_037157495.1. Classification (NCBI taxonomy): domain Eukaryota; kingdom Metazoa; phylum Chordata; class Aves; order Psittaciformes; family Psittacidae; genus Lathamus; species Lathamus discolor. The sequence continues at coordinate 5,284,539 of NC_088901.1, forward strand.
CTTGTCTATAATTAGCCTGTTGTTACACAGTGCAAAGATAAAGGGTCAGCCTTGGTTTATTGCCCGACGGGCAGTGATACAACGTGAGCTTTGGACAGTCCTGTTTTCAATAGGAATAGTTGCTGTCTCGCTTTAGCACTTGGCACTTTCCTCTTGACCCCTCTGTCCAGGCAGTAGAAGAAATGAATGGGAAGGACATCAATGGGAAGATGGTGTTTGTAGGCCGCGCGCAGAAGAAGGTTGAGCGCCAGGCAGAGCTGAAACGAAGGTTTGAACAGCTAAAACAAGAGAGACTCAGCCGATACCAGGTGAATTGTCTGTTCCTCTCCTGAATTTAGACACCATTTTCAGTCTGGGAGACTTGTATGAAATTAGCAAAGTAGTCATTGTCCTGTGAGAGATCCTGGGAGTTAAAATGTAAAGGTGTCTGGGGACAAAGGGGCATCAGGGCATAGTCTTGGCAATGCAAGTGTGTAGGAGGACATGAGAAAGCAGCCAGTCTCCTTTACTTTCAATGGGGATACCTAGAAGGATGAAAATGACAGCAAAACCCTCTACTGCTGTCTCTAATTTATGGGGAAACTGAGTCATGTCAGAGATTGCATCACATCTTTCCCAGGTCATGAGATACAGTGCTGAACTGGGGATACATGATGCAACAGAAAAGCAGAGGAAATCCAGACAAGCTCCCTTTCACTGCAGTGGGACTTGTCTCTACGCCTTTGCAACATTTTTTGCTTCAACTTTGGGTGGTATGAAGGGAACACGATGCTAAATTAAGAGTTTTTCAGATAAATTACAGCTCTGGCAGATGGATGCTAACAGTCAAATGTTTTTCTTTGATGTTATGAATGCCTCATTGTTCTCTCCCTTCTAGGGTGTTAATCTATATATTAAAAACCTAGATGACACCATAGATGATGAAAAACTGAGGAAGGAATTCTCACCTTTTGGCTCAATAACAAGTGCCAAGGTATTGTGGGCTTGGGGACTATTTGGATTTTAAAGCCTAAAGAAGGAACTGCATCTGACCTGGAATTGAAGGGGGCAGTTCTTCTATTCACTGATCATTGTGATCCTGAGAACATCTGGGCTAATAAACACACAAATTTCTTTGGGTCTTGGTGGGATCTTGCTGAAAAATTGCTTCATTCCCTCATCAAAAGAGGAGGCAGGAAGTGGGAAAAGTGCTCGTTGGAGGTGACTCCCAGTAAGCATGACATGGCATTTTCCTTTAGAGCTTGCACCAAATCTTTCCCATTCCTTACTGCTCAGTGTGGGCCTGGGGACACATGGTGCATACAGGAAGGCAAAGCAAATCCAGGCAGGTGACTTCTCAGTGGGTACCTGCCTCTACACCTCTGCAACAGTTACATCCAACCTGCCTGAAATGTGATGTGTTGAAACGTGGATTCTTAGCTTAAGTTCTTGTTATGGTGCTCCACTAGCAATTGATCTTTACTGCAGGTGATGCTGGAAGATGGACGGAGCAAAGGGTTTGGCTTTGTCTGCTTTTCCTCTCCAGAGGAAGCCACAAAAGCTGTGACAGAGATGAACGGGCGAATTGTGGGCTCAAAGCCGCTGTACGTGGCACTTGCCCAAAGGAAAGAGGAGCGAAAGGCCCATCTGACCAACCAGTACATGCAGCGCATCGCTGGGATGAGAGCCCTGCCTGCCAACACAATCATTAACCAGTTCCAGCCTGCTGCTGGGGGCTATTTCATGCCTGCTGTGCCCCAGGTAAGCTGAGCTAGTGTGGATTTTGAACCTGTCTTGGAGCTGTGGTGGTTCTGCTGCAGTAATCTCACTGAGCCTTTCTGCACCTGTAAACAAGTAACTCCTAATGAGGGGTGCAGGCAGTGGAGTTAATTCTGTGACTTCCCAACTGCCTCTTCATGTGACTTGAGCATCGAGTCCTGGCAACAGCTGCCAAAACGTGTTGTGAACAGTGTTCGTTACTCACTTAGATGTTGTCTCTGAGCTTGCCTAATCTTTCTTCAGGCTCAGAGCAGGCCCACTTATTATGCACCCAATCAAATGGCACAGATGAGACCCAACCCACGCTGGCAGCAAGGAGGAAGACCTCAAGGTGAGAGAACATTTTTGGCTGTATGACCTTTTTGGCTGTACTTCCCAACAAGAACAATGCGCATGCTCTCCTTGGTGTACACAACCCCAACCTGCTTCCTGTAGCTGACTGTCCTGACTTGCCAGTCAGTTCTGTTTTGAGGATTTCCCCTCATTTCTTCCATTAGGCTTCCAGGGAATGCCAAATGCCATGCGCCAGTCTGGACCACGGCCAGCACTGCGCCACCTGGCCCCTGCTGGCAATGCCCCAGCCTCTCGTGGCCTCCCTGCCGCTGCCCAGCGAGTTGGTAAGGTGTCTGCTTCCAGGCTCTCCCCTTGTCTGTGAGGGATGAGGATGCTCTCGAGATTTGACTTCTGCTTCCAAAGATGGTTGTCAGATACGGATAACAAAAGATCACTAGAATCAATGGGCAGAGACAGCACCTGAGTCTTTCCTATTGCTTGCTGTGCATTGCAGATCTGGGGGCAGTTGGTGCTACACCACAGCAGTGGAAATCCAGATGGGTTGTTCTCCACTGGTTTGGAACTCATCCTTACACCTCTGCAACATTTACCACTCAAAGAGATAAAAAAGAAGGCTCTTTAGGTTACGGATATCATTTTCAGAGTAGAGCATCTAAATTAATTCTCTACCAGTGAATAGTTTAGGAAGTACCTGAAGTGCCAGATGTGGAATCCCTGGGTTACTGTCAGGGAGAATAGCCCCTTCGTAAAGTAGCCAGTTGTGTTTTGCAGTCTGGTTCCTAAAGAAGTTCTCCTGAGCGTATTTGGCTTCAACAGTTAACAGCAGACATCCCAACTTGCACATTGCTGCAGGTGTCTGTAGATCTGGTCTCTTCTTCTCTTGCAGGAGTGGGCGCTGCAGCGCAGAGCTTGGCCCCTCGCCCGCCCGTGGCTGCCCCAGCTCCCAGAGCAGTTCCCCCTTACAAATACGCCTCCAGTGTCCGCAGCCCGCACCCGGCTGTGCAGCCCCTGCAGGTACCATGAGGGGCTGGCCAGGGGACTCTCTCCACTTGCTGCCGTCCGACAGGATTTATGTGCAGCTCAGGTGTTTCTGCAGAAACCTGAAGCTACTTTTATAACCCAGATAACCATTGTGATTTGGAATTCAAAAACCTGGCGGTTGTACCTTTGCCAGGGGCAGTTGCTTCACCTGCCTTGTACTTGCAAACTCTTTTCCATCCAGAGTTGCTGTAAGGATGTTTTTCTTAGTTCTTTGCTTTCCCATTTTGCAGCCATTTTTTCTCTCACCTTTTTGCCGCATCCTCGCTCGGGAATCATTGAAGGCACAGTTTGCTTCTCCCACAAACCTCTGTGTTGTAAAAAAGCAGGCGTGGACATTGCTCTTTCTCAGTTGTAATGTTTGATTCAGTTTCTGCAAGATGCTTACAGTGCCCATGTGTGACGCTGGGCTTTTGAGTTCAGGACTTGGAGGGAGCATGTTGTGAACCAAGGGCACTTACCTGTCCTTTCTTGAAACTCCAGTCTGCTATAGGCTTGACAAAGGTTGTGTTTTTGAAGGGAGGGAATGGATGTTGTTTGATTGTCTCTAAATATGAAGCAATCAGCCCTAGTACCTGATTCAGAAACCTCATGCCTGCCCTTCCATAGGCACCTCAGCCTGCAGTCCATGTGCAAGGACAGGAGCCACTGACAGCCTCCATGCTGGCTGCTGCCCCACCGCAGGAGCAGAAACAGATGCTGGGTAAGGGAAACTCTTACCAGGTTTCAGAGACTACTTTGTAATTGAAACGCAGCTGTCTGAACTCCCTTCTTTTGTAACCCCCAGGAGAGCGTTTGTTCCCTCTGATCCAAGCTATGCACCCCAGCCTGGCAGGGAAGATCACAGGAATGCTGCTAGAGATTGACAACTCAGAGCTGCTGCACATGCTGGAGTCTCCGGAGTCCCTCCGGTCGAAGGTAGATGGCTTGTTCTGTTAGGTGGGATGGGGAGCTCTGCTCAGGAGAGCTGCTCTCATGCCTTGAATTGTCTCCTGAGGTGGAGGAGGCTGTTGCAGTGCTGCAGGCTCACCAAGCCAAGAAGGAAGCTGCCCAGAAGGTGGGCGTGGTTGCTGCTACCTCTTAAACCAGGAAGACTGGTGAGTGTCTGTCCTCAAACTCACTTAAAAGCTTCCATGTCGGAGGGAATAAAGTGTGATGGTTTATGAATGCAGCCAGTCTGGAGACCCTTGTGCAGCACTCGTCTGAGTTTACTCCATTCTTTAAAATCCATCTCAACCCAACCCCCTGATGTGGTTTTCCCCCAATATAATCCTTATTTTGTGGAAGCTTTAGAAATACTCTTCAGAAATCTTACTTTCATTAAGCATCAGAAAGATGGTAAGTCCCTGACATGTTCCTAGCAGTTGACACGTCAAGGAAGGATTAACATATTGAGTCTTGTGAAGCTGCTAATCTGGGAAATAAAAAGAGACACAAGATGCTTCAGTGACTGTGAGGTCAACACAGTCTGTTCATGCCTGTACCTTAGCCTGACAATCATCTGCCTACAGGGTGGATTAAGGTGGTGGTGTTGGAAATGTTCTTGTACTGCATGGGTCTGCCCAAGCAAATGCCATCTCCTGTGTTTGGAGCTGGATCCTGTTTAATCTTAATAAGGTTTTTGATTATTTGAATGCCTCTTCTTGCTTTAATGATCCATTTTTCTGTGGGTTGTCTAGAATTGACAACTTCAGTTCTTTTTGTGATGCTGTTGTGGTCTGATGTCCCAGCTCACAGGAGTGCAGAATGGTACTTCCATCCAAGGAATTAAGTTTCTTGTCAGATGATCAGAAATGGGTATTTTCCACAGCTGTTAACAGCCTTTCTGCACCTTGCAAATGATATTGGAGTCACTTGAAATATACTTTAACATATATGTATTAAATATTAATATAATAAGCTCATGTTGGAGCTGTATTATACACAGCTTGTGCTGTGGGGAACTTGGCTCTCTGGATTGAGGTGTGCTGGCTGTGGGTAACCTCTGCCCCTTTTCTTCTAGGATGCAAAGAAGCCAAATAGCCCCTTTGTAGCCATCAGCTGAAGATGTTTGGAGGCTCCTCCCTGTCCTGCAGATCTCAATGCCATGCATCCTATCACATAGTTTATTGCATTTTGTAAATTAATCTTTAAGGTCTTATTTAAAAAGCCAGGTCTGAAGCTGTAGATCTCCCAAACCAGAACTGGGCTCACGAGCTTCTCCGTTGTGGCCAGAACAGAGTTACCCTTTGTGTCTTCTGAGGAGGACGCCTGGGATTTTAGGTTGGAAGTATTTTGTGGTTTTGGTTTTAAACTCAGCAGTCCAGTTTGGAAAGTCTGGAAAGCATTTATCAATAAAGGAATAAAATTCCACTATATTTGTCATCTTCATTTGCTAAGTGTTGTGAATAGAGCTCAGTGCAGTCAAATTTGAGTGTACGGTTGCTATGTGAAGAGTGTGATTGGAGTTATGGCTGACTGTGGAGAAAGGCTGCTTGAGGCTGGGTGACAGTGGTGTGCCAGGAGCTGTCTGTGTGTGGCGGCTTCCTCTGCATCCCCCCACTGCTGCAGAGCAGCTCTGCTGCCCTTGGGCTGCATTTGAATGCTGGCGTTCCATGGTTTGGCTGCTCTTGGAGAGCCTGTTGATGTAAAAGGGATCCAATCGAGTGCGTCTCATGCTTCCTCGATGCTGCTTCCTCCACCTCCACCCTCTAACGCTGCCGCATGCCCGCAGTGGGGTCAGTCAATGCTTCGAGCCGGTTTGGGTGCTGCTTTGGGATCGGGAGCGCTGCCGCTGCCGTCGAGCAAGCAAGCCCCGCCCCGGAGCCGCGCCGCAGGACGGGGCGGGAGCCACGTGATTCCGGGTCGCGCTTGTCACGTGGTTCCGGCGCGAAGATGGCGGCCACCAAGCGGGTGTTGTACGTAGGTGAGTGCCGGGGCCGCTGCACGTGTCCGTGACCGGGGGCCGGGGCCGGGGCCGCTGTTCGTGACCGGTGTCCGTGACCGGTGTCCTTCCGCAGGCGGGCTGGCGGAGGAGGTGGACGAGAAGGTGCTGCACGCCGCGTTCATCCCCTTCGGCGACATCACCGACATCCAGATCCCGCTGGACTACGAGACGGGTGCGTGGCCCGGACGGCGCTGCTGGGCGCCCGCGGCAGCGGGTGTCGGTGCTGCCCGTGACCGCTCGCTTCTTCCTCTGCAGAAAAGCACCGCGGGTTCGCCTTTATCGAGTTCGAGCTGGCAGAGGTGAGACAGGGGCGAGGGCACTTCCTAACGGGGGGCTTTGGGCTGGAGCCTCCTCCTGGTGGATGCGGTTGGCGGCAGCAAACGGGGGCTACCTCTGGTGCTGCTCTGGTTTTCCAAGTTCCCACTTTCTTATGGGCACTGCTCACCTGAGCTGTTCCTGGAGCTCAGCAGCAGCGGGCGGGCTTCTTGGCTTCGTGGCCATTTGTGTGTTTCATAGAATCCCAGACTGGGTTGTTTTAGAAGGGCCTTAAAGCTCATCGAGCTCCCAACCCCTGCCACGGGCAGGGACCCCTTCCACTGGAGCAGCTTGCTCCAAGCCCCTGTGTCCAACCCGGCCTTGAGCACTGCCAGGATCTTACAGCCTGTTCTGGGCTTCACACACACGGTCTCTCCTCCTCTCCCAAACGCTGGTGTCAGCAATAAAGCATCTTAAATAAAATGGGTTTATGGGATCAAATGTGGGAAGAGGGGCCCCATGTACTGGATGGGGTACAGCTCCTGCAAGATCCATTGGTTCATATATAGATGAGGTTTAGGAGCACAGTCCCTGGACAGTCGCTTTTGCATGTATATGCTGAGCTTTGCTTTGAAAGGGAGAGAAGAGGTGATACAATAATGATCTTCTTTCACCTCTTTTGGCAGGATGCAGCAGCAGCGATTGACAACATGGTAGGGACCCTGTTCGCACATGGGGACGAGTGGCTTTGCTGCCTTCCCAGCATTGAGGCCCCACATGGTGTGGGCTACACCAAGAGCTCTGTGGTTCTCCTCTATGGGGAGCTGGGGGGCACGGTGATTTTTATACCCTTTGGTGGGCTTTGTTGTGCTTTTCTCCTCGGCAGAACGAGTCCGAGCTCTTTGGCAGGACAATTCGGGTGAACTTGGCCAGACCCATGCGAATTAAAGAAGGATCGTCCAGACCTGGTGAGTTGGTGTCTGGGAGGGGGGAACATCCCCATGGGTGATCAGAGCTTTGTGCATCAGCCATCAGACCCTAGGGCAGAGACCTTTGCTCTGCTTCCCATCTGGAGAGCTCATGGGTCTGAGCAGCATCCAAGTAACTTAATAACCACATAACCCAGAATAGTCCCTCATTCCTTGGGTGGAAACACTCTTGGCTGCTCTTCTGAGTATCTTCATGCCTGCTGACAGAGGGCACAGCGTGCATGCCGTGCCAGGCAAAATTGAGCACACAGCTGGGCACACATCTGTGAAAGCAGAGGGGGCCAAAGGCTTGCCAAGCACTCATGCAGTGTGATGGGCAGTGGCAGCTAACAGGCCACAAGCTTACCCTGCGTGGAGGCACCTCTGGGAGGAAGAAGAGGTGACTTTGTCTCTTCTTTACCCACATGCTGTATCTCCTGGGGTAGGGTGTTCCCTGACCTGTGCAGGCGTGTGTGTGCTCATGTGTGTGCTCCTGTGTGGCCCTTTGGTTCCTGTGCTCTGACCCTTCCTTTTGCCATCGCAGTCTGGTCGGATGATGACTGGCTGAAGAAGTTTTCAGGGAAGACTTTGGAAGAGAACACAGAGGAGGGAGGAGCAGAGGCCTCCAAAAAAGAGGTGCAGGAGGTAGGAAAACCGTACAGAGCTGCCTGTATCCCTGCTGTCCTGTAGGCTGAGAGCGTGAGGCCTAACTGCCGCTGGAGGCAAAGCAGAGGAATGTCATCCCAGCCCATTGCTTCCTTTTCCTGCTCAGGGTGAGCCTCCTGCCAAGAAATCCCGGGCGAACCCTCGGGTTTTCATGGAGATCAAGATCGGGAACAAACCTGCGGGGCGGCTGCAGATCCTCCTGCGCTCGGATGTGGTGCCCATGACCGTAGGTGAGGATTGGTTCAGCCTCCCCGGCGTGGAGCCTTCCAGCAGACGCAGCTCTCACCTCTCTCCCCTTGCTCTGGACAGAGAATTTCCGCTGCCTCTGCACCCATGAGAAAGGCTTTGGCTTCAAAGGGAGCAGCTTCCACCGCATCATCCCCCAGTTCATGTGCCAGGCCGGCGACTTCACCAACCACAACGGCACCGGGGGCAAATCCATCTACGGGAAGAAGTTTGATGATGAAAACTTCATTCTGAAACACACGGGGCCAGGTAGAGCCATCTCCTGGGCAGGGGCTGGGGAGCAAAGGGGCTCAGTGTCATCCAGGGGCCACCCTTGGGCTGGTTTGATAGACCGTGTTGATAGTCTCAGCCCTGAATTACAACCTCTGTTGGCAAAACCCTTCTGGTGTTCACACACTGTGAACTTCCAGGGTTGCATGATGGAAAGAGTTTCAAAGCTGCTTTCCTTTGATTTTGAAGGAGTCACGGTGCGATTATGAAGCACAGCAAAAAGCAAGCAGGTTTATCTCCATGCAAACAGCTTTTCTATTACTGCAGCTATAAATGGATGAGCAATCTCTACCCTTTTCTGTCTTTCGTGCTTGCAGGTGTTTCTCTGTTGTTTCCAGTAGTTTCTGGTGTTAATACCCAGAGGCTCTCTTAAAACTGGCAGTGTTTTGCAGGGTGTAGGAATGGGTTTGGGTCAAAGCATCAGCTCCCGTGCTGGGGCTCATCTCTCCCACCCCAACCAGAGCACTGCCCTCTTTGATCACAGGGCTGTTATCGATGGCAAACTCGGGCCCAAACACCAACAGCTCCCAGTTCTTCATCACGTGCGAGAAAACAGACTGGCTGGACGGGAAGCACGTGGTGTTCGGGGAGGTGACGGAGGGCATGGACGTGGTGCGGCAGATCGAGGTAGGTGCGAGCAGAGCCGACCTCCTTCGCACCCTTGGGCTTCGTGCCTCTGACTCCTGCTGCTCTGTTCCCCAAGGCTCAGGGCACTAAGGACGGGAAACCGAAGCAGAAGGTGATCATCTCAGACTGCGGAGAGTGCCCCTGAGCGTGGGCTGAGCCTGGCCAGGAGGGGCTGGGACCCGGCTGGGGTGGGTTGGCCCCGTGGTACCCCCTGCAGTGCCCAGCTCCAGTGGCTGCTGGGGTGATTCCTGCTACGCTGTTGGTGTGAACATGCCCATGGGCCGTGCTGCGGGGGGCCGATCCCTGCAGGGATAAACCGCTTCCAGGCCACGCTGCCCCGCGCAGGGCAGGGCTGGTCCTGCTGCTGTGTTCGGAAGGCCTTGGGTTGGTAAAAATAAAGCCTAGTTTTACAAATACCGAGGGCCTGCCCCCGGCTGTTGAATTCTCACTGGGTGAGGATGGTCTTTGCTGTAGTGGTTTCTTCGTCTTCTCAAAGCTGGTGCCTAAATCCTGGCTCCATGGGAGCTACGTGCGCTGGGGCAAGAAGAGCCGAGGGAATCTCGTGCCTTTTCCACCTCCTATGCAGGTGTTCTGATGTGTCCCTGGCCCTGTAGTCTCCTTTCCCATCAGCAGAGGGAGGCAGGTCCATGGCTGGTGGATGTCCTTGCTGGGAAGCCAGCCCGATCCATCTCCATCTCCATCTGAGAGTGGGGGTGTTCACTGGGATGTGGGTGGGAGAATAAGGCTGGGACAAGAAGCTCCAGGAAATGAAGAAGCCCTTTGATTGGTTGTCAGAAGAACAGAACTAAGTGATGAGGCTGGGGTAGTGCTTTAATTTTCAAAGTGGGAATAGCCACGTACTTTTACAGTTTCCATCAGTGGGCTTTGGGGCTTCCCATGAAATGATGGCACTGGGTACTTCTGGGAATGTGTGTTCCTGGGCAGGAAGGGGTGTGTGGAAGCAGGGATGGGGGATGCCAGACCAGAGGGGGGGATGAGGGCTGCATGGCTGCGGTTTAGGGGGATGTTCTCTGTGCTATTGGGAATTCCCAGGTTTGCCAGCCCGGCTGCTCCCAGGGCAGGTTGATTTTCCATAATAAACACAGGCTGCTTCTATTCCCTTCCTGCTTTTCCGCACTGGTCAGGGGTTGTGCACTGCCCTACAGCTGGGACAAGGCGAGATGCAGGCACCCGGATGTGATCCCTGACAAACAGCCAAACCCACCCAGCGTTTCCTTCCCTTGCTCCCTCCTTGTCTCCAAAAAGCTGAGGTTTAAAGGCCAAATCCTTGCAGTCACCTTCAAGAACCCCTGAAGCAGGGGGAGCCCTTGCTCCACTCGGGCATCAGTGGAAGCCCTTTCCCTTGCTGCACAGAGCCAGGAGCACATCCTGAGCTGGGTTTCAGGTGGAATTCAGTCAGCAGATCAGTTCTTCCCGAAGAAGTGAGACCTTTCTTCGGGTAGCAGGGCACTGGCACGGGGCAGACCTGACGGTGGTGGGTTTGTTGGGATCTTCGCCTGTGGCTAGGCCAGGATGTTTGTTCAATGGCACACGGTTCCCTGGGTACCGGAGCTGCGAGGCCAGGCCCTTTCCTTTTCAAAGCAGAGCAAATAAGTGAGAATCGTGCAAACAGCGCGGGGAAGCTGCGGTCACAGCCCCACTGCGAGCCCGCGGGACGTGTCCAGGGGCGAGTGCAGCCACGCTCCCATCCGGGGCAATGCTGCCTGGCCTTAAACCTGCATCCCACCAGCTTGGCAGGGCCGGGTTGGGGCGAACAGCGACCCTTTTAGCCAACGCTGAGTGTGTTTTCATTGCGAAACCGCATGCCCTGAACAGAGCGCTGCTGTGCCGTGACATTTACCAAAGCACACAGAGCAAGAGGAGCTCCCTGTTTGCTTTCCAGACGAGGTGTTTATTTTATAGCAGTGTTGTAGCTCAGGGTGGGTTCTGAGTTTTGTTTCTCCCCCCCTGCCTGGGGTTTATGAACCTGAAGTAAACAGGAGCAGGGGAGGCAACCGGCTCCTGCCTGCTGCTGTGTTCATTAAGGGGACAAGGGGGGTTGGTGGATGGACAGGACAAGACCCAGCTCCATCCCACAGCAACCTTGTCCTCATTGCCCCTGAGCCCAAACTGCCTCCATCGGAGACTGCAGTGAGGGGAAAACACATCAGTGCACACGTAACCAGGCACAAATCCTCTCTTTCCTCTCTATATGGGATGTGTCCCATGAAGTGTGGTATGAGAATAAAAGCTTTGTACTATTTACATCCACTTCTAGGAAGGGGTGGGAGGGGGTTATTTTTATTGCTCATTATTCCGAATGGACGTTGCTGGGATGCAGCCCATGGGATCCCACCTCCCCGGGGTCGCGTTGCTCCAGTGGGGATGGGACGCGGCCGTCAGTGGCAGCCGCACGACTTCACCACCATGTTCCGGTGCTTCTTGAGGATGACGTTGTTGTTGCTGTCGTAGTAGAGGACAGAAGTGGCGCTGAGCTTCGTGGGGGCACAGCAAGCCTTGGGCACGGCCTCCGGCTTCATCAGGTGGACCTAAGGGATGGATGGAGCCCTTCAGTGCCGATGGATGCGGCTCCGGGCAGGAGGAAAGCATCGAACCGGTTCTTAACGGCATGAAAAGCCTGCGTGAATGGGGAGATTATTTCCAGCTTCCTGCAAAAATATTTATCCTGAGCCTTGGGCAGCCCTCGCTGCCGTTTGTGTTGGATCAGGGCTCGGGGCACTGCAAGGGCCAGGCAGCCCCTGCAGGAACCTGGGATTTCTGGGCTCTTTTCTCCCTATAAATAAATGGCCAAAAAGAAATCAGTCAGGGCCATGCAGAGCTTCCCCGTGTGCTCGGGGGGGGGCTGCTGCAATAGGGATTCTCCATCAGGGCTCAGCGCTGCCCCGCATTGAACGCATCGCACCCCTCTGACCCGGCTCAGGACACCCGTTATCCCAGGCATCCGCTGCAGGCTGCTGGCCTCTGCCTTTACCCACCATGTGCGACTCATTTCGCTCTCCCGGCTCGGAAGTCCGGGATTTTCCTGCCCAACGCTGCTATTTGCAGCACGGGCTGGGGCTGGCACCGCTCCTGTGCCCCAGCGCTTCCCAGAAGGGCTGGATCCGGGTGCCAGGTGAGTCACATCCTGCCCAAACGGCTCTGTTTTGGGAAGAGCGTTGGGTTTAGAGGTGCTGGGTGGGTGCTGGGGCCCCCTCCCCGTGCTGCAGCATCGCACCCAGCCCCGGCAGCTTCATTAGTGCGGGGATTAAACCCGCCTTCAAAGTCTCATGCGAGGCCTCGGTGCTCCCTGTAATTACCCCGGAGCTGGTGTGGCCTCTGCCATTGGGAAATCCAGCACTCACAGGGCAGGAAATTCCAGACATTAAAAAGCACCGGCTGGGATGCGGGGTGGGTTTGGGAAAAACGGGGCGTTGAAGCCTTCCTGCTTGGAATCTGCTGAGCCCGAGGTTTGGGCGCTGAGCGCAGAGGTGTTCTATGGGGACCGGATGAAACCCTCGTGTGGCTGCTGAGGAGGATGCTGGAGACACGATGCCCTTGGTGATGGGGAGGAACTGGGGGCTCCTGTGAGCACCAGGGCTCATCCCAGAGCCTGCTCCAATGGGACGTTGCTGTTACCCCAGCAGAAACCACCTGGTTTTACCCTGCCTGCTGCTGTTAACCCCCAGCGGGATCCTGCCAGTCACAACATCAAGAGGTGGAGGAGCACCAGCACTGCAGCATCCCCCTGTTAGGCCCCTGTGGCTGAGGGCAATGGGCAGAGCTGCTGACCCGGTGTGCCCTCATGCTGCTCTCTCCATGTTTGCCTTTATGGCCCCTTGTGGTGAGCCCACAGCAGGCACCAGCCCATCCAGATGTGCGGGCAGCCACTGATGCTTTACAGGGAGCTGCAGCTGAACTGCACGCTCCAACCTAACCCCACTCCCAGCCCCAAATCCAGCTCTCCATTAGGACCCATTGGCCTCCAACCACTCCCTCTGTGCCCCCCCCCCCCGGCTTGCACTGACCAGGGACTGCAGGATGGCATGGTTGGTGGCGTTCATGCAGGAGTCCAGGGGGAAGGCGCATTCCCCCTCGCAGTAGTAGGCTGAGTACCCCTGCGGAGCGATCACCCAGTCCTGCAACGTACAAAGGGTTTACCCTGGTTATCATAGAACAGTTTGGGTTGGAAAGGACCTTAAGATCATCCAGTTCCAACCCCCTGCCATGGGCAGGGACACCTCACACTAAACCATCCCACCCAAGGCTCTGTCCAGCCTGGCCTTGAACACTGCCAGGGATGGAGCACTCACAACCTCCCTGGGCAACCCATTCCAGTGCCTCACCACCCTCACAGGAAAGAATTTCCTCCTTAGATCCAATCTAAACTTCCCCTGTTCCAGTTTGAACCCATCACCCCTTGTCCTGTCCCTACAGTCCCTGATGAAGAGTCCCTCCCCAGCATCCTTGTAGCCCCTTTCAGACACTGGAAGCTGCTCTGAGGTCTCCACGCAGCTCCTCTTCTCCAGGCTGAACAGCCCCAATGTTCTCAGCCATGGCCTTCACCCTTTCTGTGCCCCTTCATCCATCCCCAATTACACCACCACCCCAATGGGCTCATCCCCAGGTGGCTGTGCCAGCGGCAAGGGTTGAACCGTGGGGCACTGGTGGCGTTTGGGGCTGTGGCAATTCCCATTTGCTTTCCCAGCTTCTGGATGGGGCTGCCCCGCTCTGCTGCTGGCCATGGGCAGCCGCATGGGGTTTGGTGTTTACTTCTCCCCATAGACAAGTACCAGCCAGCCGAGGTCCTGGAAGCTGACATAGAGCTCGTGGCGCCGGCAGACCTGCCGCCCATCCGCAGCATGGACATCATCTGTGGGAGAAGGGGACAAGCAGCATCAGCCCCCTGGTACCCGCATCCCGCATCCCACCCTCCCCTGCAGCCACCCCGCTCAAGGGTGCGATAGAACAGCCCCCATGATCTTAGTCCAAAAGAATAAAAGAGGAGTCCCCGTGGTTGCATAAAGGGAAAAGAGCTTCAGACTGGCCTGCAATTTAATGCTCCAGCATTCGGAGCAGGGGGACTCAGCCTTGGAAGGGCTAAATCTGCTCACCATGGAGCTAGCCTTGAGGGTTTTCCAAGGTAAATGGCTTTGGGAGAGCCGGGGCTTCCTGTTCCCCTCCTGCCTGAGCAGCTTCCTGGGGCTGGGACACCCTCCTGGCGTGATGCCCTCCCAGGGCAGCTTCAAAGCCAAGAGGAGGGATGCAAAAAGTCCAATGTTCAGGTATCCCAAAACTCCCCCAAAACCTCATTTCCTCGAAGGCATCAACCCCAGACCCACTGCAAACAACCCCAACCCTTAAAAAACCAGAGCTCTGCTACCCCTGGGGCAAAACTGGGGTTTATGACGGGGCAAGCTGCTAACAGAAGGTCTCTTGGGCACGGCACTGTTTTCCATAGGGAAAACCCCTTCTGTCCCCACAAATCTCTTACCGAAGATCCCCGGCAGCTTGTTGGGGTGCGGGAGGTCGTTGCTCTTCTTGTGCTGCCGCCGCCTCGGGGCTTTGGCCGCCCGTGGGATGCGTGCGGGGCCGGGGCTGGCGCGGAAGAACGTCACCATGAAGGGCTGCTTGGAACGGGGCCCCCGGCGCCCCAGCAGCCCCGCAGAGCCCGGGTCCACGCTGTGCCCTGCGGGGACAGCACCACGCAGGGGTTTGCTCTTGGAACCACAGCACGGTTTGGGTTGGAAGGGAGCTTAAAGCTCCTCCAGCTCCAACCTCTGCCCGGGGCAGGGACCCCTTCCACTGGAGCAGCTTGCTCCAAGCCCCTGTGTCCAACCTGGCCTTGAGCACTGCCAGGGATGCCAAGGAGGACAGAATGCAGGAAACATGCAGCAGAGAGCTGTGGTTTGCGCATCCCAAGAGGCTGGACCCTCCTGTTCTGCTGCCGTTGCCCAGGGTGGGGATGATGCGTGTTACAGCCTCGTATTCCCCATGCAGTGGTCATAATAGAGCAATTCAAGGATTAAAACCAAGTGAGACCCAAGTGACCGATTTTGTCACTGGGGAGGAAAGCTTGGAGGGAAGGGGATTGATGGGGCATTTACATCCCATGGGCGATTTTCCCCATCTGTGAGAGGAGATGCCCTTTGTGTGCCTGTGCACCTGCAAAAGGCATCTTTGGAGCAGATTTGAAGCTGTGGTCACAAGAGGGTTAATCCTCCTGCACACACAGGAGGATGCCTCCAGGTAAGACATTCATTAAGTGCTAATGGGGTTATTAAAGTCCACACCAGGAACCCCATTAGCATGAAGCCTTTGGGAGGCTCTGCCATCAGGCCCTGCCTGCAAACCCAGCCGGCTCCTGGTGCCGGCTTCTCCATCACATCTGGAAATCTCCAACTGCATCCAGATGAGCTCCACCACGGCCTGAGCGGCACCAGGAGGGCAGGAGAGAGGGCTCCTGGATGTACCCCCCATGCTGTAGGCGGGCAGCACACTCACCATCGTCCGTCTCCACGTAGAGCCGCAGCCCCAGGTTGTATTTCTGATCCACTAACCAGTGGTTGCTGGCGGCCGTGACATCAAACACCAGCCAGCCCTCGGCCCCAGCGTGCAGGTCCTGCACGTCCAGCAGGAACAGGTCAGACTCCCTGTGGGAATGGGAGAAAACAGGGGCAGGTGAGTAACAGCACCCAAAGGGCACCAGCACCGCAAGAGTTCATGGCAACGGCTCCCGGTGCCCGTGTCCGTACAGGTCCCGGTGGAGCAGGTCAGGAGGGCAGCTCCCAGCGCCTCCGGCTGTGCCCGACACGGTGGTGACACCCCGGCCCTTCCCTGGGAAAAGCATCTTCCCAGCCCCGGCTGCAAAACCGGGATGTGGCGTTGCCTGCTGGGAAAGTGTGGGAGCGGAGCAGCTTCTGTGCTGCTTGTATGGTGATGGGAAGGAGAGGAGCTGGGGCTGCGGCAAGGCCCCGTCTGCATTTCCTTCCTCACCATCTTTATTCTTATTCCCTTTCCCATTCTCATCTCCATTTCCATTCTCGTGCCCATCAGCTTCACTCCCGTTCCCATCCTCATCCCAGTCCTCATCTCCATTCCCATCCTTACCTACATCCTCTTCATCCCCATTCTCGTCCTCTTCATTCTTATCCACATTCCCATTCTCATCTCAATCCCCATCCTCATCTCCATTCCCATCCTCATCCCCATCCTCTCCATCCCCATTCTCATCCTCTTCATCCCTATACTCACCCTCTTCATCCCTTTCTGCATTCCCATTCTCATCTGAATCCCCATCCTCATCTCCATTCCCATCCTCATCCCCATCCTCTTCATCCCCCTTCTCATCCTCTTCATTCCTATTCTCATTTCCATTCTCATCTCAATCCCCATCCTCATCTCCATTCCCATCCTCGTCTACACTGTTTTCATCCCCATTCTCATTCTCTTCACTCCTATCCACATTCCCATTCTCATCTCAACCCCCATCCTCATCTCCATTCCCATCCTCTTCATTCCCACCCCCATCCCATCCCCACCTCCATTCGCACTCCCGTCCCCACCATCCCATCACCTGTTGGAGTGCTCGGCCGCGATCTCGTACACGCTGACGTGCAGGGTGCTGTTGCCGTGGCGGGTGACTCCTCGTGCCTTGTAGATGCGGAACTCGGCGGCTGTCACCGACTCACCCGTGGGCACCTGGGTCAGGTCAAACCTGAACTCCTTCCAGTACGGCTTCGGGGAGAAGATGTCCCGGTCCTGCTCCACTGCGGAGCCAAGGGGTCAGGATGGGAGCTCCGTGTGCCACCGGCCACCCCGGTCAGAGCCTGCAGCATCCCCACCAAACCCCATGGGGACAAACCCTGCTGGCCCCAGGCTCCTCACCCACTGCCTGCTGCTGCCAGAGCTCCTCTCCTAAGGGTTTTATTCATCATAGGTTGGGTTGGAAGGGACTTTAAGGATCACCCAGTTCCATCCATCTTGATGCAACCCCTCCCTCCTTCTGCACACCCCCCCAACTGTGTTTTGCTGTAAACCCGCCAGCCTCCCAGCCCTATCCTTTTGTATTAACGAATGAAACGAAATAAAACAATAAAAAGTAGAAATCAAATCATAAATGAAATTAAACAAAAAATGAAGTGATATGAAATGAAATGAAATAAAATAAAATAAAAAAATGAAATTAAATAAAATAAATAAAATAAATAATAAAATAAAATAAAATAAAATAAAATAAAATAAAATAAAATAAAATAAAATGCAGAAAGGCTTGGTTATAGTGGGAACACAGAGAAGCCGCCCCTTGTGCTGTATTTTAGGGGCTGCAGCCCTTTGCAAGTCTCCAAAGGGTGAAAAATACATCCAAAACCTCAAAATATCGTAGAATCCAGCCTGGTTGGGTTGAAGGGACCTTAAAGCTCCTCCAGCTCCAAGCCCTGCCACGGGCAGGGACCCCTTCCACTGGAGCAGCTTGCTCCAAGCCCCTGTGTCCAACCTGGCCTTGAGCACTGCCAGGGATGGGGCAGCCACAGCTTCTCTGGGCACCCTGTGCCAGCGCCTCAGCACCCTCACAGGGAAGAGCTTCTTCCCGAGATGAGCAGCAGCAGCAGAGCTCTGCCCAGGTGCTTCCTTTGAAAACTAAAACAAAGACTCAAAGAAAGAAAAGGGTGTGCTTAAAACGCATTTTTTTAACCCATTCCAGGCAGTGAAACTATTCCAAATGGAGCACCCCACAAAGCTGCTGGTTTCTATACAGGGGAGCAGCGCATCCCCCCAAACTGAGCGCTGAGATTTTAATTATGCATCCTCGGGTCTTTTTTTTTTTTTTTTTCCCTCTACTTGTTTTTCCCCTTTTCTTCTTGTTTTTTCCCCTTTTCCCTGTTTAAAGCCCCACGTTCCCTCCAGCTCCAACCTCACCACAAGTCATGGATAAAAAAAGCCTGGGAGGATGTGGAGAGCGCTTCCTGCTGCGGGAGGCTCCGGCCGCGGGCAGGAGGATGCTGGGGAGCCAGCTCCAGCCCATGCACCCCTGGGGGGGGGTCACATCAGTCCCCCGGCCCTGCTGCAGCCCCTTGGGCTCTTTCCTGCTTTCCCATCTCTTCCACCAACCCATCACTGGTGCTTTAAAGCTCCTGGGCCATTAAAGATGCTCCTGAACCTGCTGGTGCCTCGTGGCCCTTGCAAAACCCTTGGATCCCACCAAAACACAACCAGCGGCATCACCTCCATTTCCTCACTGTTAACCCGCAGCAGGGCACCCAAGGGACAGCCGGGTACAGAGTGCGGTCCCCTTGCGTATTTCTTGGGTCACCCCATTGAGCCCTGGCATCAAACAAGACTCAACCAGAGGAAATCACTGCAACTCACCTTCAGCAAAGCAATGCTGCTGGTGAGCCTTTCATCCAGGGAAGGGCAGGGAGGAATTGTGGCCAAGGTCATAGGGACCCAGAAACACAGAAACAGGGAGGGCTTTGACACCGGGGAGCAGTGAAAACCTTTGCTGAAGAAGCAAAGTTCTTGGTTATGTCCTGAGAAGCTGTGGCTGCCCCATCCCTGGCAGTGCTCAAGGCCAGGTTGGACACAGGGGCTTGGAGCAAGCTGCTCCAGTGGAAGGGGTCCCTGCCCGTGGCAGGGGTTGGAGCTGGGTGAGCTTTAAGGTCCCTCCCAACACAAACCAATATGAAATATTCCCATCTATGTGATGGAGGCATCCGGGGACAAAGGCATTGATGGGGGAGCTTGAGGGGTGGGAAGCTCAGGGACACCCAGGCAGTACCTGGCCAGAAAAGGGAAATACTAAAGGAGACCGCAGTTATCTGTGCGCCTTGATGAACCAAATGAGCTGGCCTGAGCAGCAAGCTGCCTAGAATCTGGGGTAAGACTCAGAGGATCCCTGCTTCCTCTGCCCTTTTGTGGAGCAGAGCCCCCTTGGTAGCGCAGGACCCAGGGGGAAATATCTTCTCGTGCACTGATACGGGGTTAGTGCAGCAGATGAGGGTGATGGGCACGGACAGACAGCAAACATCAAACTGCAAACAACAAACAGCCACCAGCCACCAGCCGCCCCTCGGTGATGACCAGCAGGTTGGAGGCGGTTTCACATCACCGTGTTTTCTGGCCGGACCATAAGCATCCACACAACCACAGCCCTGCAGCGCGGCAGCGCATCCCCAACGCACCCAGCACCCTTTGCCCAGGCGGAAAAGTGGGTGCTCAGCGGTGCTGGGGTGTGCGGGAAAGGGCCCCCCCTTCCCCAGCCCGGAGCCGGTCCTGCCTGGGCAGTGGCCATCGATTGGCGGTGGTTGACTCAGCGGCTCCGCAACCCTCAATTAGCTGTGGGCGGATGATCCGGATTGCGGATGAGACGCACTAAAAACACCCAGCCCAAGCTCTTCGCTCTCCTTGCCCCCTCCTGTGGCATTTCCCATCTCGCCCCTAAGAGCTGCTGAGTCTTTCCCCGGAGCTGAATGCCAACGCCTCTGCTGCGGGCTCCCACCACGCCACCATCGGTAAGGAAATAGAAGAGAGGCATATATAGATGGCCATGGGACCATGGCAAGGGATACCCAGCTCTGGCTCTGGTGCATCCCAGCCCACTCCTGATCTCTTCCCAGAGGTGGGGTGATGGGTGATGGGGCCGCCTGCCCTTCATCCTGCTCCCCAGGTTATTTTGAGCTGCACTTTTTCATTGTGAACTTGCTCTGTTGCTATAAACTGCGCATCAGTCGTAATTACTGGTCCTGGCTGCTCCCAGTGGTCCCCATGATCATTTCAGACACTAAATTAAAAGGAAATGCCAGGATATTCAACCACATCAAGTGCTCTGGGTCCTAAAATAGGTTTAAAAGGAGATGCAAGGAAGATGCTATCCTTTGCTTGCAAGCAGGAAAAAATAAGCTTTCCAAAGCAGGGAGAGATTCAGGAGTTATCCTGAGCACTTCCTCCATCCTCCTGGGATGAAGAGCAGGAGCTGCAGGACACGGGGCCCAGCTGCATGGGGCCGTGGGGCAGCTTGAGCCCCCGTTGCCATCCCCCAGCCCTACAAACAGCCACCAAGGGCAAGGTAGGGAAGGAGGGGACGTGTGTGTCGTGGTGCTGATGGGGGACTCGGGCATGCTGTGAGCCACCTCCTCGCCTTCCCATTACAACCCCCTGCTCCATGATTACACCCTGCATGGAATCGTGACTCACGGCTGGTGGCTCAGCCAAGGAGGAACCAAAAAGCCCATCCTTATCCCAGGCCTAAAAACACAACCCACCCTCCAGTCAGCACCCAGGAATAGCACGGGTCAGGCTTGGAAGGGTTTTATCTTTGCACCAAGAAGGATGGGCCAGGCTGTTGTGGCTGCCCCATCCCTGGCAGTGCTCAAGGCCAGGTTGGACACAGGGGCTTGGAGCAAGCTGCTCCAGTGGAAGGGGTCCCTGCCCGTGGCAAGGGTTGGAGCTGGATGAGCTTTAAGGTCCCTCCCAACCCAAACCAGGCTGGGGGATTCTATGCTCCACCATCACCAAACCCAACCGAAGGTGCCTGTCACCCGGAATGCCCCCAGCAGGCAGTCAGGGAGCTCTGCCCGCCCCAACCGGGACCTGTTTGTGCGCCGGGGAGGTTTGTCATCTCCCCTTCCCAGGAACAAGGTGTGCCGTTGGGAGCCGCGCTCCGGCCCGGCTCACACAGCCCTGTGCGGGGTAGCTGGGAGCAAAGAGGTCCAAGTGCCCAATGGTGCAGCGACTTACCCCATTTGCATGACCCATCAGGGTAATTGTGCAGCAAATTATGCATGCAAATGAGAGCTAGCCTTCTCCCACAGACATTAATTTAATTAACATGAAGGGACTGACAAAACCACAGAAATCAAAGCCATTCAAATTGAAGGCTGGAATTGTGTTCCCCAACTCTCCCGGCTGCTCCAGGAGCACCAGGAAAGGGAGCGGCACCAGCACCCCTGTGCCAGGACCACTGCTCCCCAGCATCTCCCCCAGCATCCCCCCCTGGCTGTCACCTAACCTGGTGTTTCTGTGTTGTTCTGAGGCTGAGGGCAGCTGGGATTTGATGCCCTGGTATCTGCCCCCCACGATCTCAGCTTCCCTGGAATGCTGAGCTCCAGGAATCTCCGGGCGGGTTTCTCCCCATGCTCAGAGCACTGCCTGTGGGGCCTCGAGAGTTGTTGAGGAGCAAAGGGGACCTGTGTGGTCCTCGGGGGTGCTGGGGGAGGCACTTTCCCCATGCAAGCCCTTTGGCACACCACGGTGCAGCAGCCAAATCCAACCTTGCTCCAGGGAGGCATCCTTGAGCCCGGGACACCGGCCGTGGGCGCTTACTGACATCCCCTGCCCTGCTTCGTGTCCCTCAGCCTTTGCACAGACGCTCCCCAGAAGCCTCATCGTGCTTTGGCCTGGTCAGGGGCACCCAAACACCCCTTAAAGAAGAGAACAGAGGCAGGGAAAGGATCTGTACCCAAATGCCTGGCCTGAGCATCCTACTGGGGTTGGGTCACCCCGGTGCCTACCCTTATGAGGGGACGCCTCTTGTGCCAGTGCTCACATCCCTGTTGATGCTGGTGGGAAATTGGAGGGTCTCTGGAGCCTGACGTTGCCCAGTATCCAGCTGGATGAGATTCCAGCAATAATCAGCATCCTTAAGGATTTTACTTTGAGCCCTGATTCAATGTCCCACCGAGGGTAACCGAGTTCATGCTGTTGCTGTCCTGCCTACGTGCCTGCAACCGGTTCATGTGAGCCCACCGAAATGGGGCCAGGGACCGCGGTGCCCTCTCCCAGCACCCCAGCGGGGTGCACCCCGCGCCCACCGCGCCCCTCACAGCCCGTTATTAAGCTCAGCTCCTCGCAAAAGCCCCCTTCCTGACCGGGGATGCCCGGGGGAGGCACCGCCGCACCGGGGGATGCTCGGAGCCGTCGGTTCGCCAGCCCCGGTGCCCTCCTGCAGCCGGAGGCCGAGGTTTGCTCCGAGGGGTCTGGGTCGGGCTCGGCTCAGCCCGGGCTGGAGAGCTCCGTGCCATGCTCAGCCCCGACGGTGCCGCCGCCGCCCCGTGCGCCCCGTCCCGCTGTGCGCTGCTCCCGGCACCTCCCTGTACTTTCCGGTGCCTCCACCCGGGGTCCCGGCCGGTCCCTCAGGTCCCCCCGCAGGCTCCGGTCCTTGTCCGCGCTCTCTGATCTGCCCCAGTCCCCCCACCGGCTCCGTCCGTGCGCCCCGCTCCTCCCCGAGCATCCCGGTGCCTCCGCAGGCTCCGGTCCCTCCGGTGCGCCCCGGTCCCAGCAAAGCGGCTTGGATCCCGCCCGCACTCCGCGGTCCCTCCCGGCTCCCCGCGGTGCTCCCGGAGCCGCTCACCCACGTTGACGAGGCTGACGACGGTGTCGGCGCGGCTGACGACGCTGCCGGGCGGGGGGCTCTGGGTGCTGAGCCCGGTGAGCACCGGCCGCGACACCGCCGCCTCCTCCTCCTCGCCCTCCGCCTCCTCCTCGCCGGCCACGGCGTGGTACAGGTCGAGCATGAAGAGCGGCGCGGCGGCGGCGGGGCCGCGGGCAGAGGGGGGGTTCCGCGGCCGCGGCCGGCCCGGCAGCCCCAGCACGGCCAGGATCTCCCGCTGCACGTCCCGCCGCTCGCCGCCGCTCAGCCGCCGCTGCAGGAAACCGGCGGCGTGGAGCCGGCGGCGGAGGACGCTGCCGCTGCCCAGCTGGCAGAGCGCGGCCACGGCGCAGAGCAGCCACAGCGCCCGCACCGGACCCCTGCCCGCCGCCCCGCGCCCCGGCCCCATCGCGCCACCGGGCCGGCCCCCCCCACCCCCCCACCCGGTGCGGTGCGGCCCCGGGCACGGGCACGGTCCCGGCCCGCCCCGGCGGGGCGAGGGAAAGGGACGGTCCCTCCGGCGGCACCGCCCCGGCCCCGGCTCCGGGACGCCCCGGCCCTCCCCGCCCGCGGCCCCGGGGAGCTGCGCTGGGCACCGAACCCATGGGCAGGCACCCCTGAGGATGCTCAGCCTCAGAGGCACCCAAACCCATGGGCACCCGACCCTAAGGATGCTCGCCCCTGTGGGCACCCAGAACAAACAGCACATATCCCTGGCGATGCTTGCCTCCGTGGGCACCCAAACTCATGGGCACTAAGGATCCCTAAGGATGCTCACCCCTGTGGGCACCCAAACCCATGGGCACCCATCCTTAAGGATGCTCACCCCTGTGGGCACTCAGAGCAAACAGCACATATCCCTAGCAATGCTTGCCTCCATGGGCACTGAAACTCACAGGCACCCATTCCTAAGGATGCTCACCCCTGTGGGCACCCAGAACAAACAGCACATATCCCTAGCGATGCTTGCCTCCATGGGCACCCAAACTCATGGGCACCCATTCCTAAGGATGATCACCCCTGCGGGTACCCAAACCCATGGGCACCCATCCCTAAGGATGCTCGCCCCTGTGGGCACCCAGAACAAACAGCACATATCCCTGGCGATGCTTGCCTCCGTGGGCACCCAAACTCATGGGCACTAAGGATCCCTAAGGATGCTCACCCCTGTGGGTACCCAAACCCATGGGCACCCATCCCTAAGGATGCTCACCCCTGTGGGCACCCAAACCCATGGGCACCCATCCCTAAGGATGCTCACCCCTGTGGGCACTCAGAGCAAACAGCACATATCCCTAGCGATGCTTGCCTCCATGGGCACTGAAACTCACAGGCACCCATTCCTAAGGATGCTCACCCCTGTGGGCACCCAGAACAAACAGCACATATCCCTAGCGATGCTTGCCTCCATGGGCACCCAAACTCACGGGCACCCATTCCTAAGGATGCTCACCCCTGCGGGTACCCAAACCCATGGGCACCCATCCCTAGGGATGCTCACCCCTGTGGGCACCCAAACCTGTGGGCACCCAAACCCATGGGCACTCATCCCTGTGGATGCTTGTTTTCATGGGCACCCAAAATCATGGGCACCCATCCCTGTATGGATGCTCACCCCTGTGGGCACCCAGACCCGTGGGCAGCCACTCTCACTGACACACAAACCATCGGCATTTTTCCACATGGATGCTCACCTCCATGGGCACTCAAACCCATGAGCACCCATGCACATGAGCACTGATACCAACGGATGCCCACTCTCGTAGGCACCCAAATCCATGGGCATCCACCATTACTGCCACTCAAACCATGATCAATCACCTCTATGGATACTCAAACTCATGGGCACACAAACCCATGGGCACCCAACCAGTGCATCCACCCTCACAGACACCCACCTCAGCAGCACCCATCCCAAAACACGTCCTCACCCTGTGCACCCGCTTCCAGAGACACCGACCTCACCAAGCACCCACCACACCACACGCACACCTCTCCAGCCACTCGCTCTCACTGGCGAACACCCACTCCAACAAGCACCCTCCATCACCAGTGGGTACCCACACCAGCAAGCACCCACCCACCTGGGCCTTTGAATTTTGGGTGTCCTGGCTCTGTCCTGCAAAGGAAACCTGTGTGCAGAGCCCCACGGTGGGCTCAGCCATCGCCTCCCTGCAGGGGCTGAGCAGCTCCAGCTCTCACACTCACAAATCCAACACTGTGGAATAAAGTAGGAGGCAAGATCGTTTATTACCGCAAGCAATTTTAATACAAAAATGTGTCTGGTTTTTAAACAATTCATTGGTAGAGCTTCAGTTTTGCCTCAATTTAAACCAATTGAGAGAATCACACAGCAACACGGTCGGAGCCGGAGAGGAACAGTGGTTAATAAATAGAGGAGCTCGGAGAGCCCCTGCCCCGGCCCGTCTCCTGGTCACTTGGTCAGTTGGATTCTATTACAAAGAAAAAGGAGCGTACAAAAGCGAGACAGGGCTCATAGCAAGTGTGCTGGTGAGACTCGTTTCAAGGACAAGCAACTGTGCGCGTTAAGTCCAGATTTCTCCTAGGAGCAGAGGTCGCATCCATCTCAGCCTGGTTGGAAGTGGAATGACCAGTTCAATAATAAATAGGAAAAAAAAAAACCAACCCCCAAAGAGATGCAGATAAAACAGTGAACACCGTGGGTCGGCCCCATCGATCCAGGAGAACCCTCTAACGTGTAGGACCCGCCACCGCGCAGGGATGGGTCTGAGCGGTCCAGACCCGCAGCCCTACCCCGTGCTCTTCAGTGGGCAGCTTCAGCGTGACCCCCTCCCCAAACCCCCCCCCCCCCCATTTACTCCTTTATAAGCGAAGCAGCCGGGACTGTGCTCTGAGGCCAAGGAATCGCCAGCACCTTCGCTGCCGCGTGTGCAAACTGTGTCAGGTCAAACCCCGCTTCCTTCAGCTAAAACCACCTCAGCTGTAAAAGAGAATGGAAACAGAAGCCCCCCGGCCCCTCACCTCACGTGTCTGCGGTTGAGGTATCTGTGAGTTACAAAAAAGAGAGTTCCTTGAACACTGCAGGATTCAGGTCTTTGCTTTTAAATATAATTTACCTTGCTGAGACAGCAAGTTAGGTTTATAAAGATGCATTTAGGAAACAATCCTAAAAGATAAAGCAGGTTCGCACCCTGCACCGCGCAGAAATCCTATTTATAGGCTTGGTTTTCTTTACACTTTCACATCTTGACCTTTGTTTTGCTTCCTTTTTTTTTTTTTTTCCTTTTTTTTTTTTTTCTTTTTTCTTTTTGTTCCCCCTCCCCTCCCCCCCTCTTTCTCTCCCACATTTCAGGTTTTCAGCCCCCCCCCTTGCACCAGGGAGCGCCGAGAAGCAAGTTTTTATCTACATAAATATTCACATGAAAATAGTAACTTACAAAAAAAAGGAAAAAAAAAAAACCCAACAAAAAAAAACCAACAAAAAAAAAAAAACCACCCAACCCCCCCCCCCCAAAATAAGGCAGCTTCATAACACAACTTTCTTTTACACTTTTAACAATATAGTTTCTCCCATTTAGAATAAATATACATCCAATGTACGGAGCAGGGTTAAAAACTGGACACGGGTCGGGTTTTCTCTCTCTCTGTGTCTCGGCAGGGCTGCGGTACAGTATTATTATCTCTTGGGGCCCGGCGTTTTCGGGGTGGCAGTGGTGCTTTTCTTGGACATGGTGGGGATTTTGGAGGGCTTGGCGGCGGCGCGGCGCGATCCGCCCTGCCCGCCGGCCGCGCTGCTCTCCGAGGTGTCCGAGCACGCCGACTGCGTCTCCAGCACGTCCAAGTCGGAGGCGTCGCTCCCGCGGCGGCTGCTGGCCCGGCTCCCGGTGCGGCTCCCGGCGCGGCTCGTGGGGCGGCTCGCTGTCCTCTTGGGGTCTGCAAGGGCACAGCCGTGAGGAGGAGTCGTCCCCATCCCCATCCCCATCCCCATCCCAATCCCCATCTCCATCCCCATAACCATCCCCATCCCAATCCCCATCCCCATCCCCATCTCCGTCCCCATCCCCATATCCCTGTCCCTGTCCCCGTCCCCATCCCACCCAGCACCCCTGAAACACGGGGTTCAACATCAGCACCGATTCATTCCCAAGATTTAAGGAAGCAGCTGCCAAACTGCTGCAGCACAGAATCAGGGAATGGTTTGGATTGGAAAGGACCTCGTCCAGTTCCAATGCCCTTCCACTAGAGTGGGTTGCTCCCAGCCCCAGCCAACCTGGCCTTGAACACTGCCAGGGATGAAGCATTTATCACTTCTCTGGGCACCCTTTGCCAGCACCTCAGCACCCTCACAGTAAAGAACTTCTGCCTTATCTCTAACCTGAACTTCCCTGTTTCAGTTTGAACCCATCACCCCTTGCCCTATCCCTACATTCCCTCTCCAGCATCCTTGTAGCCCCCTTCAGACACTGGAAACTGCCCTGAGGTCTCCACGCAGCTTCTCTTCTCCAGGCTGAACAGCCCCAATGTTCTCAGCCTGGCTCCATACGGGAGGTGCTCCAGCCCCTGAGCATCCTCGTGGCCTCCTCTGCACTTGCTCCAACAGCTCCACGTCCTCATGTTGAGGACACCAGAACTTTATCTCCT
Organism: Lathamus discolor; assembly: GCF_037157495.1. Lineage (NCBI taxonomy): Eukaryota > Metazoa > Chordata > Aves > Psittaciformes > Psittacidae > Lathamus > Lathamus discolor. The sequence goes on from NC_088901.1 coordinate 5,311,573, forward strand.
ATGGAATGCGTTTGGTTTTGATCCCTGCTGTACGAAGATGCAGATGGGCTGGAGAGGGTCTAGAAAAGGACCACAAAGACGGTCCAAGGGCTGGAAAGCCGTGTAGGAAAGGCTGAGAGAGCTGGGTCTGTTCAGCTTGGAGAAGAGAAGACTCACAGGAGGGCCTATCACCATGTTCCAGAATTTAAAGGGTGGCTACAAAGAGGACAGAGACTCCCTTTTGACAAGGGGTTCCATGGAAAAGACGCAGGGTGATGGGCACAGGTTACTCCTGGGGAGATTCTGGTTGGACACAAGAGGAAAACATTTCTCATTGAGAACAACCGGCCACTGGAACAATCTCCGCAGGGAAGTGCTGACATCCCAACACTGGGCACTGTTAAGGTTCAGCTGCACAGGGTGCTGGAAATGTAGTCTAGGTCATGCTGTGCCTAGAAAGGTTGGACCAGATGATCCTTGAGGTCCCTTCCGACCCTGGGATTCTAGGATCCTATGATCTCCTCTCCCAGGCAGGGACACAGTGGTGGGCATCAGCCTCCCCAGCTCCCTGCCAGCTCCCTAAATGTGAAATACCTTCTCTGCCAATCTTAGCAACCACATAGGAACAGCAGCAGCAGGAGCTCTGCAGCCCTTGCACCCAACTTACCTGCCCAACTGGTTTTGGCACCTGCGGAGATGGGCGAGGAGCTGTTACTGGTGTCCCCAGCCAGGGAGGTGCGGCTGGAGTGGAAGGTGGGTCGCTTCAGCTTGCTGCCCGCAGAGGGGGTCACCTTGGGAGGAAGCACACACACAACATCTCTTAGATGGCACTTGGGCCATGACGGGCCATGGTCACGGCCGAGGGCAGCACCTCGGCAAGAAGAACTCAACATTTAATGAACGCCCATCTTAATGGTCAAGGAGAACATGAGCTGTCGTTTCAGCAGTACTTAATGCAAAAGAGAAAAACCTGGATCCTGAAAATTTGGAGCTGCAGGCTAAGGCACAGCTATTTCCTGGAAAAATAATCAAAGCAAAAGCTGCAATCCCCCCGGGGGAGGACGGCATCATCTGGGCTCAAAAGCTCCACAAAGAGAACGTGAAATCTTGCAAAAATGGGTATTTTAGCACCTAAGCAGCTCAGGAGCATTTGGGAAGGTCAAATATAAGGCAGTGTCTTAAGAAACACATCCCACTGCAGAGATGCTGCATGATGCTGCAAGGTGGAGGGACGTTGCCCCAGCGCCCTGGGCAGGTCCGTGCACCCACCAAGGGCAGACAACTCTGGTGAGGCACCAACAATGGACAAGGGACACAAACCACAGCGGATCCACTCTGGCTACATCCTGAAACGGTGCTTTTTCCTGACCTTTAAGATGTTGCAAACGCAGATGGGAAAGCAGCAAACAGGCAGCTCTTCTCCCGCTGCTGCGGAAGGAAGCAAAGGGGAAGGTGCCAGCAGGACAAGGGCACCTGGACCTGGCTGGAAGGGGCAGCTCCAGTTTCTCTACACCAAGCAAAGCTCCAGGTTTGGGGCAGCACCACAGGGAAGCGACTGCCCGCGGTGTCCCGGAGCTTGGAGCAGCACCTTGCTCCAGCCCAGGGGCATTCCTGGATAGATGTACACCCATAGCAGAGGGCATTTCCCAATGAGCTTAAAGCACAACCGGAGAGTTTCCCCTTCATCCCCTGTGATTTTTGGGCAACCTGGAAACCTTGAAATGCCATGAAACTGGAGCTGCAGCAGGGGAGCGGGTGGTGGGAGAGGGGCAGCTGCAGTGAGCTCCCTGCGGATTAAAACCCATTAACACGTGATTTCACAGGTACCGTTATCATCACCAGAGACTTCAGTTCTCATCCTGGATCCTAGTTTACAACAGGCAGCAAGCAGGCAATGTAGGGAAATCAGGGAAGTGCCTGTCTGATGATTTAAAAGGATTCCTTTTCCTGCGTGAAAGCACCGCGGAGCGAGGCGCAGTTATCACCGCTCGGTGAATCCCTGGGATCAAGCCGGTTTTCCTCACCCCCGAAACACAAGGTCAAGGGAAGGAGCCCAAAGCCTCAAACCGAATTCCTCGTCCTGGGAGCACCGAGGCGGTGACAGCGCCGGACACACCGTACGTGTGCTTCAACACGGTGCTGAACACAAGCACTGGGTAAGCACGCAGCAGCGTGGTGCTGGGCATGCGCTGTGGCTGGTTCTCAGGTCTCAACTCGGCCGCCGCATTTCAGCTGTTGGAAGCCAAACCCTTCGGCTTTTTGATTGCCCTGCTACGATCATAATGCTTAAAAGCATTAATAATGATGGATTTTCAACGCACAAGGGGATCAGTGCGGCTCTCGTGGCTTGAAAGCACGTAAATGTGAATCACAGACCACTGTGCTTTATCCTAAGGGTGATGTTGGACTTGATCCGAGTTAGAAACCCATGAGAACTGCTCACAGTCCGCGCGGTAGCGGTGCCAACAAGCGCTGCTCTACCACAAGGAAAGCATTAAAACAGGCAGGGGAGCAGGAATTCTCCATGGGAGCAGCACGCCGGCCTGTCCTCGGGGCTGGAGACCATACTCTACCTCGGCGCTTGGGAGCTGGAAGTCGGAATAATCGAATCCCCTCAGGGGGGTGCTTGCTTTACTGTTTATCAACCAGGGTTTGTCATAACATCGAGAGAAGTGATGTGGAGTCTGTGAAATGGAAAATCCAAGGAGAGGGGGAGAGGTGGGGATGAGTGGAAAGGAAAAAAATAAAGGAATGGAAAAGTATCTGGAATGGGGGAAAACAGCACTAAAATGAAATGAGAACCAAACGGGAATACATAAATTAAAGGGGAAAAACCCAAAGAGACGATGAAATACAACATGCATGGGTGGATGATGTGGTGGGAACGGAGAGACCATGGGTGATGGCTTCTTCCTGTGTGGCAGCCAGGCACCACGGCTGTAGCTCAGCCCTGGGGACCAGGAGCCTTCAGCTGCACAGTGAGTGCTGGGGACCATCCTGCAGAGCCACGAGCGCCCAGCTTGGGCTGAGACCCTGTCCTGCACCATCCCACCCTCCATCCTGCTGCAGGCCAGGCACATCTTCTAGAGATCACAGTAACCACCGAGCCCTCAAGCCCCAACCTTCCTCTTCCTCCTCCATGCACCTCCTGCAGCTCCTCCTGCTGCCGGGTTTGGAGGTTTCTAGAGGAGAGGGAAGAGGAAGGCTTCACACGCGGACCCACCTTGGCTCCGCTGGCCGGGGTTGCGGGGGAGGATGGCATGGAAGCACAGCTGTGGTTGCTCTGGCTGGCACTGGAACTGGATCGTGTCGGGGAGGCGGCTCGGGAGGATGGTTTTGACCTTCGGCCTCGCGATCGGAACGGCGTCATTCCCTGGGAGGCCCCCTCTGGCAAGATGAATTTCTCTCGGAGCTCCAGGTTGGTCCGTCCTCGTGCTGGAAGGGGACAAAGGGGAGGAGACCTCAGGGTTTGTAAGGCACTAGAAGAAGACCCAGTACCATCAGCAGCTCTTGTTGCTGTATTTGAGGTGCATGGTCCTGTACAGCTCAGGGTTTCCAAGTAAGTTCCCTATGCCACTGCTCTAAAGGGATGACAGATGAACGGAGAAAACCTGTATTAGAAATAGGTCAGAGAGAAACCAAGTGGTTCAAGGTCACAGGAGAAATGTCTCCTTATTCACTAGGATGAGCCTGGACCATCCATACCCTGTGGCCACAGCCCAGTGCCTCAGTACCCTGGGTTCACTGATTCTGGGCTCGAGCATCTTCACCCCAGGGTGCCTCAGACCAGGATTTTACCATCTCCTGGCTTTGAACCTTCTGAATTCTTTCAGGTCACCTCTATGAAGCTCACTCCATCACTCAGAGTCACACGTACGCACCGACTGCTTCAAAGCTGAGACCCCCAGCACACAATGCAGCAACACTCACCAGGGTCTTAAAACAAGAACTACATCCCTTCCCTTTTCCTCTTCCGAAGACCTCCGGGCAGATACTGTCGCAGCATCACCAAACCTTTTGATTTTACGCTCTGTGGATGTGTTTTCTCCAGCTCTCTCCTGCTATTTGGATACCCCAGACCGGCACCATCCACTCATTCAATCACAGCAGACAAGTTCTCCAACTACTGGGCGAGAAGGGTGGTGTAAAACCCAGGAGCTGCCTTACCTCTGCAAGGATCATTCTTGACCAGGAATTCATCCAGGGCCATCCATCCTCCCCCGACGCGGACCATGACCGTGCTCCGCAGGATACGGACCAGCCGCAGCTGCTGGGAATCGCCGAACTGTGGAGCCAAGGAAGAGTTCAGACAAAGGGGACACGACAGGGGAGACCCGGCCCCTTCCCACCGCGGGCTGCTCCACATCCTGGCAATGATCTACTGAGGAATTTCAGGTTTCTCCAGACAGGTTCTTCTGGAGGAAGCGCAGGCTAGCACCAATTCACAGAGTTCTGCTGCTGCGCGGCTTTAAGATGATGCAGCTCCCCAAATCCTTTAGTTTTAAAGCTGGAAAGGGAATTTTTTTAGAGCAGCGAATGAGGTTTTGGAATTTGGTCTTTGGATGGGACTTTTCCAGCCAGAATTGTAGTTGCTTTTGACTGTGAAGGAAATAAGAGGCTGGCAATGCAATGCCCCTCCTGGTGCAGCCCACGTGGAACAGAGCCGGAGGGTCCAGCTCACTGATGCCAGTGCATCAGTGAGGCAAAGCAGAGCTGCACCGCTCAGCCAGGAACCTCTTCTCATCAAGTCTGAAGCCCAAGGATTTCACTGAGCCTCAGACTTGACCCCAGCAGCCAGAAAGCCCCTGCCGCAGAGTTCACCCCGTGAGGATGTTCTGGTGAGCGCGGAGCGATGGGAATCCAGGCAGGAATCCCGCAGCAATGTCGGTTAGTGATTGCGATGTTCATTAGTGATTTTAAACACCTGCAATCTCAACCGAGTGCACCCTCACTTAGAAGCATGTGTCTGTTTTACAAAGCTCCCCTGAATCTCCTGGACAGCCAAGCCCAGGCTCCTGGTTGCCCTCGGCACCAGTGCTGATGTGGGACACCGGGAGCCTGGCTCGGATGCAGCAGCTCTGCAGCCAGGTCTACAGTGCATCTGCTGTGATGAGAGGATGGGGGAATCCCCTGAAATCAAGAACCACCTTCAGGATGATTAAAACCAAGAGAAAAATAGCAGCAACATTTCCCCTGGGTGGATAAGAATGGAAAACCCAGGAGACTGAATGAAAACAGAGAGTGCAAAGCCACTGGGGTGGGTCAGAGGGGCAGGAGGGAAGAGCATCTCCTCCCACAGCGACATGGGACTCTGGACCATGCACTGCTGGGTCTCCCTGCTCCAGGGCCCTACTGAAACAGGCTCATTGTGAAAGAGCGGTCACAGCCACGCCTGGCAGAGCCGCAGTGCCCTGGGCACGAGGAGGGCAGGGAGCTGCCTTCCCACTCTCTGGGCTCTGTGTAAGGTGTCCTTCAAGAGCTTGTTCTGCACCAGGGACAAGTCAATTCTCATTTCCTCTGCCACATTGACCTTTTGCTTCAGTTGCTGTTGAAAAGGTTTCTATAAATCACCGCCTAAATGACAGCCAGAGCTCCCTTGGATCCAGCTGCTCTGCCACCCAAGTTTGTTCCTTTTTGGACATGCTTTTGGTAGGGCACCATCACCCTACATGAAAAATGTGCTCTTCCATTCGAGTGGCACATGCTAACGGCACGTGATGCTCCAGTCCCATTAAAGAAAGGACTCTGCCCCCTGAGCCAGCCAGCACTCACGCTGCCCCGCTCGCCACAGCTCATGACATGATGGGGATACATGCAGGTTTTGTGAGCCTTGCTCCAGTTAGGAGTTACTCAGGAGGTGTAGCGGGATGAGGGTTTAGTTATCGTTACCTACAGGACTAAAGGGGAGGATTCAGTGCTCTCATTCCATGGTGACTGGGATCCAAACCCACCCAGAGCCTGGTACAGACCTCATCATGCAGGCAGGTGCTCCTCACACAGGGTGCTGTGATTTGCCACTGCTTCCCATCAGCACCCCCAACGTATATGAGAAAGGAGCCACAGAGAGGAAATCTCTCTCCACTTTTGGCAAATCCTGCTGTTCCCATTGAATTTTCCCCTTTTTTTTCTGCCCAATGCAGTCTTTTTTCCAGGTGGCCCTCCCAGCCCAGGCACTCCCCTGTACCAGGCTCTGCTGAGCAGCGCTCACAGATCACATCCTCCCACAGCAACAAAGGACAGGACACACAGAGCTACGTTTGTTAACAAAACTCAGGAGGTGAGAGGCAGCATCACAAGGCAAACTGTACCTGATTGCCGAGGAAGAACTACGGAGGGAGGGGAGATGGCGGGGGGGGGGGGGGGGGGAGGAAAATTGAGAGGGAAAGGAGGGGAAAGAAAAACAAGAAAAACATTTAATGGGATTAACAGTGCAATAACCATGAGAACTGTTAACTGCAGGTAGTTAGAGATCCATGGGGTTTATGCTATTTGGGTGGAGGGTGGGAGCTCGGGGAGCCTGGTGCAGGCAGGGGGTGAGCGCTGCGGCTCCACTCCTCCCGGCCGGAGCATCGGCCCCGCAACCAGGAACAGGGCAGGACCCAGCTTGCCAGCTCTGTCACCGGTTCACCTCGGTGAACGATCCCAACCGTAAACAGCGAGCTCGGCACAAAGAGATTCTTTAAGGGAATTATCCTCCCTTCGTCGGGAGCAAGCTAAGAAAAACACAGCGGAAGGCACACTCATCCACACGGAACACTTCAAGGGCGGCTGCGGGCGCAGTGAATGCAGCGTTTCACAGGGACGGCTGCCCCAGAACAGGGACACTTTTATGCTCTCCCGGTTCAGGGAACGCCCTGGGGCCGAGGACGGCGCTGGGCAAACACGGCCCAGCCACCTCTGTTGGGAGCTGGAGGACGAGGTGCCCGGCACCCAGCCGCTGATCCCCCTGCCCTGGGTGGAATGGGGAGCAGGATTGAGCCCCCTCTGCCTTACCCGGTATTTGTTCTCGCCGATCTGCTCCACTTGGAATCTCTTGGCACACTTGCACTGGGCCACTTGCCTGGTGACCTGCCATGGCCAACAGAGAGATGTGAGGGACGAGGATTTTGGGAGTCTCCCGGATAAAACACAGACCTAAGCAGCCTTTCCTTCAAAACCATGGTGGGTTCTGTCAGAACCAGCTGATTATTTTGGCTCAGCACCTCCATAATCCTTTTTTCCCCACTTCTTTTTGTCTTCTCCACAGCCTGAACTACCCCAACACCCCTGAGGACCCATCTCTTCCGGTGCTTTACCTCATCTTCAATCTTGTCAGCATCAGTGGTGGGGCGGTAGGCATCCTTGTTGGGATGGAGAGCAGCCACAAACTCATAGTAATCGATGTAGCCATCACCATCACGGTCAAAGATATCAGCCACCGCTGTCATCTCCAGCTTCGTCGTGGGGAATTCTGGAAGGAGAGAGAAATGAGCAACTGACACAGGAACATCATTCATCAGAATTGAAGATGTCAGAGCATGGTCAGCATAGAATCACAGAATGGTTTGGGTTGGAAAGGATCTTAAAGTCCCAACCCCGTGCCACGGGCAGGGACCCCTTCCACTGGAGCAGCTTGCTCCAAGCCCCTGTGTCCAACCTGTTCTTGAGCACTGCCAGGGATGGGGCAGCCACAGCTTCTCTGGGCACCCTGTGCCAGCGCCTCAGCACCCTCACAGGGAAGAGCTTCTGCCTAAGAGCTCATCTCAGTTTCCCCTTGGGCAGCTTAAAGCCATTCCCCTTGGCCTGTCCCTACAGGCCCTTGTCCAAAGCCCCTCTCCAGGTTTCTTCTTGGCCCTTTAGACACTGGAGCTGCCCTAAGGTCTCCCCGTAGCCTTTTCTCCAGGCTGAACTCAGTTTCTTCAGCATCTCAGTCCTTGAGCAGGGACAACTTTGTCACACGGAGGTGGCCATTTCCGAGCTCATTTCAGGCACTTACTGGAGGCCAGGATTCCATCGATAAACTCCTGCCGGGTGATCTTCCCATCCTGATCCTTGTCGATGCGCCGGAAGAAGTCCATGACGCGGGATTTCTTGTGGTTCATCCAGCGCATGTACTTCTTCCGCCAGACGTCGAAGTCGAAGTTTGCAAACTCCTTCAACTGGAAGCAAACCCATGAGAGTCAGGGGGAGGAAATCCCCAAGGAAGCAGCACCCCCGGCTCTACAGCACCCTCAAACACCAGCCTCCAGCTGAGCCTGTGTCGAGCTCCTGGCGCTAAAGCAGCCTCCCACCCTCCTGGAAGGTTCATCTGGGTTTATCCAGATGAGGGGACCACTCAAATTGACTTTCCAGACAGAAGGACACACAGCGTAGCCAACAGCCACCACGTGGATTGCGCACCATGGACCCATGGACATGGGATGCAGCATCCCCCACGCTCGTATACGTACACATAGGCGGAGATATCAGCTACTTGCACACAGACACACACACCCCCCCCGTCTTTGCTTGGGAAGTTGGGGATGATGCCCCCCCAGGCTCTGCCCGGGAAGAATACTCATTGTTGGCATCATTTTGGGCACGTTGCTCCCTTTTCCCTTTCCCTCTAAGCAGCAAAGAAGGGATCTCTTGCTCATCTTCCAGGTAAGACAGTGGCTGGGGCACAGCTCAGCTCTACAAACCCCATCCCTGTGGCTCTGCCACTGGCCTCAGCTGAGCCACTCGCCCTCCAGTTTAAACCAACACCCTTTTTATCCCCCCCGAAAGGGCTCCCATCACCCACCCCCTAGCTCAAGCAGTTCACAACAAGGTAATGCCACCGGTTTTAAGCATTTTCTTTTTCCTCTCAACATTCTCGGGAGTCCAAAGCAACAAAGAAAAAACATTAATACGCATAAACTGAACTGACCTACAGCAAAAGCAACAGAAAACAAAAACACTCACTTCTGGGCATAGCTGCTTTGTTAAGCATAAATAAAAACAAAAATGACATTAGATGTTTGGAAAAGATAGAGACAGTAATTGTTAAAACTAAGCACTAGTACAGGCCTGGCTGTCGTTACAGATACCGACTGCAGGGGCACAAAGCAGTTCATTAATGGGCAGTTCATTACAGAAGGTAGTTTTCAGCCTTAATATTGCAGGCAGATCGTCAGGCAGGCAGCAGAAGCTGCCTGCAAGAGTGGGCAACTCAAGAGGCAGCACTAACGTGAAATACTCCTCAGCAACCCACAGCACTGCTCCCTTCCCCATCCCCGAGCAGCCGGGGGCTGTTACCTCCTCCAGCCTGTCCAGGGCATCGTTGAGCTTCCGCTGCCGCTCCAGCGCCAGCAGCCAGACCTGCTGCCAGCGGGCTGAGAGCTGGTTTATCCGGGGGTTCTTTGTTTCCGACTGGGAGATAATGGGCATGCTGGGGGGGGCGGCCTGATTCAAGGATTTTCCTGGAAGAAAAGGGAGAAAAGGAATTGTTTGAGGTGGTGGTGATGGGTTTCAGCAAGTCTGAGTGGTCCTTGCTGGCTGCTCTCTAAAGGGAGGCAGTGTCCCCGAGTAGGAGGACATGGTGATGGATGGCTCTACGCCCAGCCTCCCCAGCGCTCCCTCTGCGCTTGGGAATTCACATTGGACTCCAGCTTCAAGAAACAACATCAAAAAAGACCCAAAACCTCATCTCAAAGCAGCTGCAGAGAAAGGGAAGAGCAGCGACAGCACAAGCTCCACAAGCCCCAGCACAGGGGTTTTGGCCAGTGCCACCTGGATTTTCCCCTCCTAACAAGTTTCAGCCGCCTTCCTGGTGCCTGTCTAGGCAGGATGCCTCGTTAATTGATAATCAAAGTTAATTAGTTCCCTATGCATTTCATTTCCTCCCATCATAGCACATTTCACCGTGGATCAAGCGGGGACATACTGTTGCTGCGGGACTTCTCAATGAAAGGCCCGTGGGGGGGCTCAGTAGCTTTCCTCTTGTATGTCTTCGTCACCCGGTCCACGTCTGGCTGTTTCCGTGTCATCTCCTCCATAAAGGACTGTGAAAATACAGAAGGGACAAGAAAACCTTTGCAGTTTTGAGACGGTTTTGGTCTCCTCTTGCTCCAGGTCCTTGCTGGGACATGGCAAGGCCACAGAGGAGAGGTAAGCTTGTGGTCAAGCTATTGCACAGCGCCGGTTTGGATCTGCAGATGCTGGAGCTCATCCCCTGGGCTGGCTTTGCTCTCAGGTGACAGCTCTGGTTGGGTCACCTCCTGCTTTAAGAGGGACTTCCAAGAGAGGTCGATGCCTCTCCCATGGAGGGGCAGGAAACCCGCTTCCTGCCCCAATCCCAAGTGCCCCCCGTGTTCGGCACTGGGCTCACCTGGTGTTCGGAGATGAGGGCTTTGACCTGGTCAATATTTTGTGGCATGGGCTCCTGGTCCCGCTGGATCAGAGTTGTCTCAGCCCACTGGATCCAAGCCAGGAGCTCTTCCAGAAGCTCTGCATTCGCCACCAGCTCAGAAAGTGCAGACTCCAGCCTCTGCTGGTGCTGCTTTGCCCATGTGAGAACCTGTTGGGAGCACAGGGATGAGCATCAGCCCAGCTCTGGGCAGGAACCCCTGCAGCCATCCCTCACCAACAAGCCCCGGTGCACTCACCTCCTCGAACCTGGCTCGGATGATGGTGATCCAGTGTTTGATGGTGGTGATGCAGTCGGGATGGCAGGCGGCCAGGATGACCTCCCCCATGCCCACGGCCGCATTCACATCCACTCGCTTCTCCTCCACCTTCTTCATGAACTCCTGAAAGGCCCAAGTCAATGATTTAGCAACATCCTCCCCCATCAGCTTAGCCCAGGGTGAGTTCCAGAGCTCCCTGGTACCTTGTGTGCGTCGATGAGGGACTGCAGCGCCTCGGCATCATCGGGAAGCGCTCCTCGGAAGCGCAGGGATTGCTCTGCCTCCGAGAGCCACTCCAGCAGCATGTGCACGGCCGTCCGGAACTCCTCTGCCTGCAGCGACAAAAGCAAAGGCATCAGGTCTCCTCCTCCTGCAACGCTGCTCAAATCCCTGCTGGGAGCTGGGGAGACAAAAGGGCTGAGAGGGACTTGGCAAACAAATTAAAAGAGGGGAAAAAAGTCCTGTCTGCTGGCCTGGCTTTGTGCAGCACCAGCAGATGGGTCCTGCAGTGGCTGAAGAATCCCCTTTAGCTCCAAAGCAGGTCTCTCTCTTGCACTGGACATCAGCAAACCCCCAGTCTGATCACAGCTCTATTCCTGCTGCGCACATCAGTGCGATCTTTTCATTCTCCCTTTTCAAATCAACCTTTATTGGCTCTTCTTTGGGGTAAAGAGTAAGTAAATACCTGACAGCAACCCGCGGCTTTGCAGCTCTCACTGCTAACAGCTGCAGGGCTGGGCTGTCCTGCTCAGCCAGGAGATCAGGCACGGGGCAAAACCTCTTCTCTGAGGCTCAAAGCTGGAGCCCAGCAAAGCTCTCCGAGAGCATTTCCAGCCATAGGCTTCTGCTCACCTGCTTCAAGGCCTGTTCCAGGCGGGTCTGCTTGGACACGGACAGCTTGCACACCGTGTCCCACCGGTTGCTCAGCTCCTGCAGCTGCACCTTCACCCAGGTCGTGTCGTCGCGGCTGTTCTCGATGAGCTCCCGGCCGGAGCGCTTCAGAACCTGCACCGTGCCCGTGCGCTTCCCCAGCTCCTTCTGGAAGACCTGCAGGGACAGGGGCGGAAGCTGAGCAGGGCTGGTCAGTCCCAGCGGGTTGTTTCATAGGGAAGGAGTGAATGGAATGAGTTTGGAACACGGTTCTGCACCCACATCAGGGATCCAACCCAACCTGGTGTGATGGGAGGGCAGGCAGAAAGCCAGGCAGAACAGGCAGCTCCTGAGCACGTTTTGGTGTAGGTACAACAACTTTACACCCTGGTAGAAGCAGTCGTGACCTGGAGCAGGCAAGTTCCAGGCCCTGCAACACAGTGGCTGCCTTGAACAGAGCCCTGTCTAGGGAAGGCAGTGTACAAGCTGATCCAAACCCAGGAGCACCAGTCTCCAAGACATGCTGGAGAGAACTGCCAAGACCAAAGTTTACACAGGACTATAAATCCAGCCACCTTTTCAAACTAAACCTTCAACAGATCTGACTAGCAGCACCTCGGAAGAATGGAGCCCCAGCTCCCGTACCCTTCCCAGTAATGGAAAAGCTTCTTCCCACTTGTTTTGTCCTCCTTGTCCACTGCAGCAAAGCAAAGCAGCTCTGCAGCAAAGCTGCTCTCTTCTTTGGCTCTTGGGGAAGACAAACCCATCTCGTGTCTCAGAGCAGAGCCGGAAACGACACTCTCACCTTGTGAGCATCCATCAGGTTCATGACCAGATCCAGGTCACCGTGGACAGGTTGGTCTTCAGCTAACTGGGGTTCCACCTTGTAGAGCCAGTCCACCAGGGCCTGCAGAGCATCCATGAACTGGCCGGAGAACAAGAGGGCTTCTTCCAGCTTGTGCTGCCTGAAAAGCAACATCCCCATGAACTTCCATGAGCAAAGTCACCTCCTTTTGTCATGTTCCAGTGACCTCCTCCAGCCACCGCAGGAAATGTGCCCGGTCGGTGCGTTTATCCACTGCCATGGCCCAACCAGTGCTGTTGGTACAAGGCTGGGGCTGGACTCACCTTTCCACAGATTTGCCACACACTGTGTCCCATTTATCCCGGACTTCTCCCAGTAAATTGTCCAACTTTTGAGTGTCATCTGCAAGCAACGCTTTTTCTTTGAGGGCTCTGCCCGTTCTGATGGTGGTGTCGTAGACGGGCTGCTTCCCCCCCAGCGTCTTCTGGAACTCCTGGGAACCAGAGAGAAAACAAAGGTGCTTCAGGAAGCCTGGCCCTGGCTCTCTGAGGATACGTGGTGCTGGTGAAGACCCCCACAGGAACGTTTTCCATGGCAGAGGTAAGCACGGACATTCCTTCCCCCTGCCCTCACAGCAGAGGAGATGTTGTCCTGCTCCCCTCCCACCAAAGCACCCTTTCACCCAGCGTTCAGCACCGGTTTTGCTTTGGCAAAACTCTACCTTGTGTTTGGAAAGCTGGAGCTTGATTTTGTCAGGATCATTGGAAATCTCCAGCTCTGAGTCCAGGTGATTCTCTGCATCCTCCAGCCAATCGATCAGTTTCTTCCAAGCTTCATGGAACTGCAAAGAAACAGGAGCCAGTCTGAAACTTAACACTGGTGTTGTCCCAAAGTCCCCTTCTGGTCCTGGGACCTCCTGCCCTCCAAGGCTGGATATACCCCAGGCTCTGTCACACCCCCCCCATGTTTCTCACCTGCTTAGCTCGCTTCCTGGCATCATCAAGAGCCCGTCCCCGCTCCACTGAGCGCTGGACGACCTTCTCCCAGCGGGACTGGACGCTCACCAGCAGGTTCTTGATCAACACCACATCCTGCTTCTGACTGAGGAACTTCAACTGGTTCCCAGTTTGATCCAGCTCGATGATCTGATCCCGGTGAGCATTCACCTCATTGGCAAACACCTGCGAACGGCAAAATGTGCCCTGTGTAAGGGGAGCCGTGCCTGCCAGCAGGGCAGGTGAGGAGCCACCCTTGCTCCCTCCTGCATCCCTGGGAGCCCTTGGGTGCTCGGGGCACCGGTACCTTGTGCTCATCGATCTGGGCCAGCACAGCGCTGAGGATGAGGCTGGCCGGGGGCGCGATGTTCAGGCTCTGCTCGGCCAGCGTGAGCCAATTGATGAAGTCCTGGAGGGAATTCTGGAAGTCTGTGGCCAGGGCCAGCGCCTCCTCCAGCTTCGCCTGCAGCAGCGGGAAGGGGAAAAGGGAAGGGGAAGAAAAGACAACGCGGAGGGTGAGAGCTCCCGATGCGCGGCTTCGCAGACAGAGGCAGCCTTTGTGTCCCTGCTGGAACGTCCCTCTAAAGGGACCTCCTCGCCTCAGCCGGGGACACGGCTTCTTTACCGCGGGGAGGGGGTTTTGGTGAAAGCCAACGCTTCCTTTCCAAACAAGAACGGCCTCTGAAAGGGGAGACCTTCATCAGCACCCGAGCAGCTGCGTCACCCTCAGCTTCCTGAGCGCGGCATCGCCATGGGAGCGCGGCTCAATGAGGTGGATGGTGTTTCAAGGGCAGCAGCTGCAGCACCACACATTTATCCTGGGCTAAGACCACTGTGTCCCCTGTTTCATCTCATCGCCAGCCAAAAGCCTCGGATGGAGGCAGCCCACAGGAGGACTCCGCCTGCTGTCTTGTGGGGGACCAACAAAGCCTTTCAGAGCGGGAGGTTTCTTCCCACTTCTCCTCTCTATTAACCCACAGCTCAATTTACCCTCATTTTCTGTGGGATTTAACCGACTCTGATGACTGTCTAGAAGAAACACTGACAGTCTGACGCTCAGGCAGCACAAACTCAATCTGAACAACACAGAAAGGTTTCCAAAGGAAACCCCAGCCTCCTCTCCTGCCCTGACCAGCTCCATCCCTCCCAGGACAACAGCAGCAAAGCAGGGAGCAACCCCTGCCACACCAGCTCATGGGGTGAGGGCGGGCATCTCCCCCAACACTACCTTTCTCTCCTCCATCTTGGTGCTGACCAGGCACCACTTCTGCTCCAGCAGCGCTACGCTCTGCTCCGTCTTTGAGCCCGAGCCCGAGTCGTCGCGGTTCAGCAGCATCAGTCGCCCCTTGGCCAGCAGCTGGCTGTAGGTGTCCTCCTTGGCTTTGAGCTGGCTGTAGAGCTCCTGCAAGGGAGGCAGCACCGAGGTGTTAGACAAGGGAAGAGCTTGGAGAGGGGCCACGGCTGGCTGCAAGGCAGGGTGCTGAGAAAACGAGGCTCAGGGCAGGCAGTGAATGACAGCAGTGCGTCACTCTGAGCAGAGGAAGGTGGTTAAAGCACCACGGCACCTGTAATAGGCATCAAGTGCAAAATTATCGGCTCAAAGAGACCAGAAAAGCACTTTCCTTCCCATCAGATACAGAAGGGAGACGTTTCGATGCTGATATTTGACAGGAGCTTGCTGAACTAAAAGCATTAAAAAAGTCTCTCCTAGGAAATTACCATGTGGGCATTGAGCTGTTCCCGGGCAGTTTCTGGCAGCCCTCCTGTGGGTTTGGATGCCGACAATTGGCTCTCCATCCTCGTTAGCCACAGGAGGAAGTCTTCAATCTCACCATGGAAACCCTGGGCCTGTTCAGGAACACAGAATCAGGATCAGATGACATCAGCCACCATTGATCATGCGCCAGGGTTAACACTGCGTTTGCTTCAGAACCAGATAAAGAGGCAGAGCTGGAGGCACCAGGGTGGGAGATAAACGGGACACCCTTCAGCACGTGTGCCTGGTCCCTGCCCTGCTTCAGAACCCTCCAGGACTAAGATTTAGGCGAAAAACTTGCCATGAAAAGGTTCCCAACATCTCTCTAAGTCTTTCCCCCTTTATTTCCTCCCCAAAGCAAAGTGGGAAGCAGCCCCAATCCACTGCACATGGGAAGACCCCCCCTGACCTGCTGGAGCGTGGACTGGAGCTGCTGCTCCCGCTCCTCCGTCTTCTGCAGCACCGATTCCCAGCAGGAGTTGAGCTTCTCCAGGCGGCTCCGCAGGCTGCTGGCATCATCCCCTGCGCTCGACTCCAGCAGCTCGTTGCCTGCTTTGTTCACAGTCTCCACCGTCGCCTGGTGGGCCAGGACATCGTTCTTCAGCACCTACAAGAGATGGGGTGGGCAAACGCTGGGACACCTCTAAACCAGCTTGTTAATTCCTGCCCGCTCTCATGGGCTTGAGCCAACTCAAACCAGGAGAAAGCAAACCCTGCAACAGAACAGACTGAAGGTGTACCTGGAGGGGGGGGTACTCACATGGTGCTTCGCAAGTTCAACCTCGATGACTTTTGGGTCTCCGTTGATGGGTTTCTGAGCATCAAGAAGCTCTTCAGTGTGGGTCAGCCAGGCCATGAGCTCAGCCAATGCCTGCTGGAACTGCCCAAGTGCCAGGAGAGCGGCTTCTAACTTATGCTGGGCAAGGACAGGGATGGAAAAGGAGAGGTTAAGCGGTGAGGGAGGAGGAGCATCTCCGTGAGTTTCAGCCCCACACCTACAAGTGCCCAAATCTTCTCTCTACCTGTCTGTGAGCAATCTTCTCGCCCAAATTCTCCCAGAGATGTTTCAGCTCTGTCAGTGGTTCCTTTATGATGTCTCTGTCTGTCTCATCTGTAGCTTTTTTTAGCATCAGCTCACCTTGGTGATTAAGCTTTTCCATCTCAATCTGCTGCTGGTAAACCTCCATTTTAAACTCCTGCCAAAACAAGCAGGACAAAAACCAGATCATAAAGAATCCCTGGAGCGCGAGCGCGGTGATGCAAAGCTGGCACCAGAGAACCGGTCCCACGTACCTTCATCTCGTTCATCTGCTCCTTCACCGTGTTGAGGTCAGTGCCCACAGGAGACATGTTGCAGAGTTTGATCACGGCGTTATCCAGCCAGTCAAACATGGCCTGGAAGGAGCAAAGGCATCGTTAGCAAAGGGAATGGCAACACGGGCTCCTCCTGCGGCTGCTGCCTCCGTCACCCTGCAACCACAGAACTTGTCTTTCAGGGCAGAGACGCCTGCTTGGATTTGCAAGCTCTTTCCTTCTCCAGCTTCCAGCAAAAGGCTCATCCTACTGCTTCGTGCAGAAATGAAGTCACATTTGGGGAGCCGAATACAACCAAATATCAGCTCTTCCATGGAGCTGATTGCTGAGCTCAGGCTCTACCAGAGGCTCCAAACACTTGCCCAGGAGATGTTTTCTGCTTTGCATGAGTGCAAATCCCAGTACAACTCCAGGGAGAGGATTCACGAAGCCTACCCATGCCACACAACCAGCCCTGCCTCTTACCTGAAGCGTGTCTTGGTATTGCACCGCTGATTGCATGGCTTCCTCAAGCTTCTCAAGCCTCTCCTTCCACGTTTTGTTTAGATTCTCCCACGCGTTGTTCATCTGTGGAACACAAAATTGCCCACAAAACGCATTAGGCTCTTCCACCGGAGCTCCTGCTTGCTCCTACCTGATGTTACCTGCAGGAGAGGCTGCTGGTTCTCCTACCTCATCGATGCTCTTTTTCACTTCTGGCTTCTCAGTCTCACCACAGGCAAAAATTAAGTCGGTTCCAAGGAGTCGGATGAACTCCAGCTCTTCGTGCAAGCCGTCCGTCTCCTCCTTGATGGTCTGCACGGGACGCAGTGACAAAAGAAACATGTTTAGGGTTAAATGCTCTTCCAAAATCACCCTGTGATAAGGCATGGGCAGTCCTTCCAGCTCTGGTGTCCTGTGCCCTGGCTGACAGCCCCGATGTCACACCCCGGGATGGGGTTACACAGCGAGATGATGCTGTCCTGCTCGCTGGCATCACCACCAACGACCTGCTCCCAGCGATGCTGCTGTGTGCAGGGGTTGGGGGAACTCAAATAAGAACAACTGCATTTAGCTTGACACGTGCCTGGACTGCCTGGCTGAGGGTGTTGTTTGCAAGAGACATCCTGTTTACAGGAGTATTCTGTCAATATCGGAATTAGTTTTGTGACTCAAAAGCTGCAAAGCAAAGCCAGAACGGTTCTAAAAGGAGAACAGCAAGGACAAACTTAGCAAAGCATAAAGAAGGCTCTGCTGCCCGAGGTCTGAGTCAAATCCACCTGAAGTGCATTTCACCACAAACAAGACACAGATCCAAGCCCATCCAGCTTTACACTTATCGCTGGTCTAACCGAAATCTAAACACACACTTCCCACGCCAGGCAGCACTTGGGGAGATGCCTTCAGCTCTGACTGGGAGCAGACCCGTGCAAACCGCCACGTCACTCGAAACAAGTGGGCACACGAGTCTGACCACACGCTTGATAAGCTTCCTAAACCAGGAGCAGATAAAGTGATTTAGACATCATTTCCTTGTCTGGAACAGGGGGTGGTGGTGGGCAGGGATATGTGAAACACACTTCTGCTTTTTGCCTTGCAGTTCCAACTCGCAATGGGAAGAGCATGTCATAATCCGACTGCCTGCCTACAAAACTGTTTTACAACCACTTCTGGCCGCGCTCGTACCTAAGGCCTGTCCCCATTTAGCTTACAAGCTGGGTGCAGACAAGCTCCAGACACGGTACAGAACCATGGTCCTCACCTCTGCCGCTTCAACCTGCTGCTTGATGATGGAGGGGTCAATGCCTGGGCTCTCCAGGTCATGAACGATGTCCTGCGTGTCTTTGATGGTGGTCAGGAGAGCTGCCATGTCGTACCAGAACTTCTCTGCAAGCTCCAGGACATCAAGGAACTTCATTTCACGTTCCTCTGCCCGAGCTTTGATGTCTTCCCAGAAGAAGACCATCTGATCCAACTTATCCTGGATTACTGAGGAAGGGAATGAAAACATTCAGTGGAGGAGGAAATCGTTTTACAACTCAAGAGCATTTTGCAAACGCTTTCCATGTAAAATAGCCGAAAGAATATTCAATGGGAACTAGAGGTGACCAGAACTATTAGAGCATTTACTCTGAGAACCAAGGGATGTGAGAAACTCCAGCTTGCAGGAATAAAGCCTTTATTTATGTGCAGGCAAGCTCAGGGCAAATTTGCCCACACACTCTCTTCCAGTGAACCTCTGTTCTGGCCACCTCTAGCATGAAGTCTACGCTCCCTTGGTCCATGAGCTGGCTTTTGAGCTGCCAAAAAAGGTGCCAATTAGTGCCAATGCTGTTGACAGGTCTTTTTGTGCTGGGGATGCTCTCTCCCTCCATTAGATGCTGAATCAACACCAGCAAAGCATTTCACAGGGGCCACCAGTCATTGCCACAAGAGACCAGCTCAGGGGGAGGGCTCAGCTCAGCTGAGCTGAAACCTCTGCCTGAGAAGCCGCAAATGCTTCTTTCTCCCCTGTCTGCTCCAGATGGAAGCAGGCATCAGACATCTCCATACAGAGGATGCATCCTTCCTCCTAAGGCCAGGAGACCCTCTGAAATACACCCCATGGACACCAAAGCCCCCCAAACAGCGACAGAGACATAGTTTGGGTAGGAGAAGCTGGGCACAGTTACCAGCCCAGCCAGCACCTCCTGTTTAATGCACCCAGAGATACCTTTTGCTGCCAGGTCCTTGTCTGCTCCCTGCGAGCGGCCGATCAGCTCTTCCCCGCGGCGTTTCAGCGCCTCGAAGGAGGGCTGCAGCTTCTCCAGCTCCACACCGGCACTTTTGTTCTCGCTGATGCACTCCCGGATCTTCTCCACCTCGGCGGGGATGAGCGGGGGCATCCGCAGGCGGGAGGAGAGGGCTTCCAGCGTCTCCAGCATGGGCTCGATCTTGTCATGGAACTGGAGAAGAACAAGTCCATTAGGGAGGGCGAGATGAGATGAAGCAACGCTGCCTCGCTCCCTGCGTGTGCGACAGCCCCAGCGGCCTCTTGGAGAGGACAAACATTGCCTGCAATAGCAATGAGACCTGGAGCCTCCTGTTCATGCCTGCCCCGGCTCTCCTCTGCTGCCAACAGCCCCGGGCTGCCCCAGCTCAAACCACACATAAGCCACAGCCTCACAGAGCCAGCACAGGCAACTGTGAACCAAACACAGCAGCGATTTATCACCAGATTCACCCCTTCAAAACCTCCCATTTTTGGCTGCTGCAGATGGGCAGCGTGGTAACAAAAGCCAGTCCCGGTTGTTTGAGCATCTCTGCAGAGATGCTGCCGGAAAAGCACCGTGTCTGGCGCTGATGGAATCTCCACTTGTGCAACGGCAGTGGGATATGGCCCCGGCAGGGTCAGCAGGAGCTGGTGAAGGCTGCATGCATGGGGAGGAGTGAGCTGCCACGATGCTGGGTCTCCAACCAAAGCAGAACCAGAAAGCCAAGAGTGAAAGAGGATGGGGTCTAGCAGGGTTTACTGCTATTGTTCTCCTTAGGAAGAAAAGTCAACTTTGGCCTTAAAGATCCCAAAGCATCTCTGCTGGTGAGGACAGCTCTGTGCTCTGACTGCCAGCTCCAGGCCTTCCCTGCAGGACACCAGCGCTGGTGTTGGCCAAATCCCAGGCTCCAACAGCAGAGAGGAGATGGGCTTTGGGTGCAAAGTTGATCTGGGACACGCTGGCTCAGCCAAGAAGCAGGAGCAAACCAGCAAGTGCAGCCAGAGCAGAAAGCTCTGAGCATCAACGTAAACCGCTCGGAAAGCAAACCCTCTGCTTTGCAGGAAGCATTCCCAGCGGAAGCTTGGCCAATGGTTGTAACCAGGCGGCAACGCAACAAAAGCCATCTCAGAAATGGGATTTCAGGCCCCCGGAGTTAACTTTCAAGCATGTTCTGCTCAGCTGCGCATGGACCAGGACTAAAAGTCCGGGTGTAAATCAGAATCAGCCCAAAGGAAGAGTGTAAGTGAAGATGGGTGGTGTGGGGCTTACCTCCGTGATCTGCAATGGTGGGGCGCAGTCAACACAAGAATGAAATGGGACCATGTGGGGAGGACGGGCACAGGCAGCAACACACACAGATAACACATTCCACAATGGGAGTGAGAGATGAGACGGGAAGGGGGTGTGGGGGGGAAAAACTCGGAGTTAATACAGTGCAAACCAAGAGAAGTGACTACACAATACAGGAGTAAAAAACACCCAGACATGACAAAAACCAACTGCGCTACTACCACAGGGGGAAATGAAACACAACCAGGGGGTCATAAACCTCCAGTGGCAGAAACTCTTCACCCCCTCTCTGGACTTTAGCACCTACAGTCCTTCCTTTCATATCTCTGCTCCTGTTGCCACCGACCTCCTCTGGAGATGTTCAGTCCCTAGAGATGACCATTAGCTCTCCCATACAAAAGACTGCTGTTCACTGCACACACAGCTTATCAGAAAGGAAACTTATCTCTCCATGCTCTTTCAAGAGGCCCTTTCAACCCTGGGTGGATGCCAACACAGCCCCTTTGAACAAGCATCATTACTGAGGTTGTAAAACTTTATTACCCTATTTACTATGTCAGGACTCCAACGCCTTCTCCCCTCCTTTCCCAGCCAGTGCTGAGCGGCAGGAAACGACCCCGGAGGTGTCTGACCACACTGGGCCTTATAAAGGGTTTTACAACTGTAACACTCATAATGAAACCACATTTCAAAGCCCGTGGCTTCCCCGGGGGGACTGTGATAAGACCACTCAGCACCATGGCACCGCAGCGTACCTGGGTGGACTGCGAGACGGCTTCGTCGAGCGCCAGAGCCCGCTGACACACCTCCTCCTTGATTCTGGCATACATGGCCTCTGCTGTGGAGTATTTCTTCTGCACCATCTCCCCTTCCTCGGGGTTCAGGTCCTTGAGCTGCGGCCCGATTTTCAGCAGCTTGTCAATATGAGGCTTATGCTCAGCAATGGACTCTCGCAGTTGCTAGGGAATAGAGGGGATAAAACCCACATTTGTTTAGAAACCCGCTGCAAGCCGCTGCCTCTGTTCCATGAGACACTCCAAACGCAGCGATCGTATCTGGTAGTGAACTCACGCTGGGGATTGCTTGACCCAGCATCTGCCAAGCACATGGCACTCGCCTCTTCCTAACATGGCTTTGGCACAGTCTCCCTGGCTCGCTCCCCTCCCCATGGGGAACACCACAGAGAAAGCTTTGCAGCTCTCTCCCCTAAAAGCACAAAGCAGTTTTCCCTGCCACGATCAGGCAGGAGATCCGAAGGCAGCCTGGCTCCCTTGGGTGCCATCTGTATTTCAGTGAGAAGGGCTCCAACATATCTAGTGATTTCCACACGGTACACTCACGGCCAATATAATATTGTATTATATAGGCAGGATGCCCAAAAAGAAGAGAATGGGGGGAAAAAACAGAAAAAATCATAAAAAGCCCCTCTGGGAGCTGTGCCTCCATTAAGGTAGAAGAACTGATGGTACCCGAGATGCCAGCGCCGCATCCTCTTACCCTCATGTCCTCCTGCTGCTGCTTGAGCTGCTCGTGATCGATGGCCGGAGGGGGCAGCTGGGAGATGAGGGCTTGTGTCTCCTCGATCCATGGGTTCAGCTCCTCATAGGTCTCCCAGAACTGGTTGACCAGGACCTGGGCACGCTCCAAGCGAGTGTAGCGCTCCGAGTTGAGCTGGCTCACGGCTTCGTACTGCTGCACCAGGGACTCGGTTTTCTCCTAAAGGAAAGGAGGGAGGAGAGCTATAGCCAGGGACGGAAAGGGACCAGGACAAGCGCCAGCGCATGCCGTGAGCTGGAAGAGCTGAGGTGCCTTTGGTGGCCTTCCACGAGCGCAGGCTGTAATTCCAATTAAAGCAGCCTCAGAAATCTCTGCTCCCCCCCAGCCCCAATCCCCAAACACCGCACTAAAACTGTGCAATAAAGGAGAGTAATAAATGCAAGGAGATTTCTGCTAACACTGGTGGGAATTCCTAAAGACGGAGTCATTACAGACTGCTTCAGCCTGTGCACGAGCTGAGCACTCGCCCCTCTCCATCCCTCCCCATCACAGAACGGGGCTCACCTGGAGAACAGCTTTTTGTTCCTCGCCACACGTCCCAAAGATCTCACTGCGCTGGCTGAACAGCTCATCCATAGAGTCTTTGTGCCGAATAATGTCGATGGAAAAAGCCTGCAGGAAGGAAACATCCAGAGAAAGGAAAGAAATCAGAGCTGAGCCCGATTTCTCCCCCTCGACCCATCCATGGGATGCGTTGCAGCAGAGCTCAGCAGCGCAGAGACTGTGCAGAACTCGGCACAAGGGTCCTGCAGCACATGGAAAACCTGGCTGAAAATGCAGATTACAGCATGGTTTTCTCATGACTCATCTGCATTGACCTCTGTCTTTTAAGGGCCTGAGGTATCAGCCCAGCTCCACACCAGAGGAAAAGCTCAACCCTCCATTCATCACTGAACATGGTAACTCCCAAAACATCACTCTCCAGAACTGCATCTACCAATAACTTTGCCATTCCCAAGATCCACGCGATGAGCAGCGGGAAGCCAAGCTGAGCTCAATTTAACTTAATACTCAATGGTTCAGTCCCCTCCCTTAGAACAATGCCTTACGTTTCCTTTTTGTTTTCAAGCCCAATAAGCCCGTGCTCTGCTCTGATCGCTGAGGCTGGTTAAGGGAAGAAAAGGGCCGTTTATATTTGAAGTGCCGTTCTTGCAGGCACTTTGAGATGAGCTCATCTCAAAGATATAACACCCCCCCAGCGCCTCTTTGTTCCACGTCTGGCTGCCGGGAGGGAACCGAGTCCCCCACTGCAAGGAACAAAGAGCAAAACGCAAATGTAAAAGCACCCTCATTAATCAATAGATACTTTTCTCTGAACCCTTCCTGCTGCCAGTGCCTCCAAGATCCAGGGAGAGCTGCTCCAAGTGGATACATGGAAAGCCCTTGAAAGTACAGGGAAGAGCAGCTATCCAGCCCTAAACAGCCATGACAGGACACAAGGCTTCCTCCTTCAGAAGCCCAACATTTTGTTGCTCTAAATCCTTTTTCTCCCTTGTTTTTTTCCATCTGCTTACCAAGGACAAGTGCTGGAATCTCTCCTGGTGCTCTGGGCTCAGCACCATCAACCCCAGAGTAAAATTGTTCCCCTGAACCCCAACCCATCACCCAAACCCCATCCCATCACCCAAACCTCATCCCATCACCCAAACCCCATCCCACCACCCGAACCTCATCCCATCACCCGAACCTCATCCCATCACCCAAACCTCATCCCATCACCCAAAGCCCATCCCTCCTCGCTAAGCAAGTGCTTTCGTACCTTCTGCACCTGCAGCTGGGCTGTTGTCTGGTCCTGCTCCAGGCGGATGGGACCGAGAGCCATCAGCTTCCGCTTGGTCTCAGCCACCCAGGCCAGCTCCGCATCAGCCGCCTGCTCATACTGGACCATGGTAGAGGACAGGCAGCACAGGTTAGTGATGGGCAGCAGGGACAGAGCAAGCTGGGGATGGTGGGAGGCACAGGGGACCCAGAGGGATGTGGGGAAACAAACGCCTCTCCAGTGTGTGGGGAGAAGGGGGCACTGGGGTGGACACAGGTTTCTTGAGAGCTCCACAGCCTCCAGTCTGTGGAGGACTGTTCACCAGGAACAGATCCCTGTGCTATCACAACACGGGATGATGTTCTTCCAGGCCTGAAAGTCACCTGTCATTGGTGTTACACCTTCTCCATCACCCACGTGAGCTAAAGCCCGCAGGCAGGATAACAGAGTGCTGCACCAGAGTTATCCAATCCAAAACACACACAATGGGATGGGTCAGAAAACAGCGTGGCTGCTATGTACCGCTGGTGGAGCCCACTCAGTTCTTGGCATTCCCAATGGGATCTGCCTCTCCTGGTGTGCTGTGCTTGCGACCCCTCCCACAACCATCATGCTGCATGGGCTGGAGCGGTGCTGAGCCGCTCGCTCCAGCTCTCCCAAGAAACCCCATCAGTCTTCAGCGGGGTTATTAAATTACCTGTTGAGACCTCTGAATGGCAGCATCGATTTCTTCCACTCTCTGCTTGATGGTGTCACTGACCAGCTTGTAGCGCTCGTTGGTGTCGGACACGAGCTTGTCCAGCCCTTCCCGGGCTCGCCAGGGAACCAGCTCCAAGAGCGCCCGGCTCACCTCATTCACCGTGTCCAGGACAAGCCTGTGCTCCATCACCTCCTTCTTCAGCTCCTGTGGAAGGCACCCATGGACACGTCCTTCTCAGTGACACCACTCCCCATCCTCTCAACACAGCAAGCAAATCCCTGCCGTCTCCCACCCTCGTGTTCTCCGGGTGCTGCTCCCACCTTTTGCCTCTGCTGGAACTGGGGTATCTGCTCGCTGGCTGGGGACTGTCCTCCGCTGGCAGCCAGCTCATCCTCCACACTGCTCATCCAGCTGGTGAGCTCCTCGTGCGTGGACTGGAACTTGGTGGCCAGCTGCCGAGCCTGCTCCAGCGTGCGCAGCGCTTTGGAGCTGGCGGCAGTGATGTCCGAATAGCGGGTCTTGATCCCATCCAGCTTCTCCTGGATCAGCAACACCTCCTCCCCTGTGAGACAGCACCAAGGGGCAAATGATGCCGGGGCTGGGGGTGCTGAAGGAAGGCTTAAGCAACAACCTGCCCTGTTCTCCCCTTTTTTGATTAGAGGCTGGAGCAGCTCTGCTCTGGAGCCAGGCTGAGAGAGCTGGGCTGGGGCAGCCTGGACAAGAGAAGGCTCCTGAAGGGGAGACCTGAGAGCAGCTCCAGTGCCTAAAGGGGCTGCAGGAAACCTGGAGAGGGGCTTGGGACAAGGGCCTGTAGGGACAGGGCAAGGGGAATGGCTTGAACCTGCCCGAGGGGAGACTGAGATGAGCTCTTAGGCAGAAGCTCTTCCCTGTGAGGGTGCTGAGGCGCTGGCACAGGGTGCCCAGAGAAGCTGTGGCTGCCCCATCCCTGGAAGGGATGCAAAGTGTGAAGGGATGCAAAGTGCAGCTTTGTAACCTATTTTTACAGCCAGGAAGCTGCTCTTAGAGCTGACACTTTCTACCAGCCAGCGCAAGAGCCCTGGAATAGGATGGAATCATGCTGCGAAGCCTGGCTTTGCCACAAGCCCCAAAACCACCACAGCTCAGCTCTCAACTACCATGTCACAGCTCCAAGAAAAAAAAGGTCCAGTTCACTCTTTACTGCTATTCCCAAGGGGACAAGAGCCTGCGAGCCAAATTCTTTGTAATCACTCTTCCTGCTGCACAGCTCCCACATGGACAGAGGCCTGGACATCTGCTCGGAGCAGACCACATCTGAAGGAAATGCATCGCCCCGACCTTTCTTCCCACTCAGAAACATCAACTCGCACCCACGTGGCAACAGCAACAACTGCTCAGCATGGGAAAGCGATATTAGGAAAGGGCCGGGTGTATTTTTAACCTCTTTCCATGTGATTTAGCAGCTGGATGCAATGGGAAAACCCTCCCTCGCGTTGCAGGGCTGCTCAGCACAGAGCATCGCCACGCTGCTGGGAATCACCCGCGCACCGAGCTATGAGACTTGGGACCAAGTGAGTCTGAAGTATTAAGCTGGAGCACTTTGTGGCTCCAGATGCAAACCAGCTCCTTTGGGAGTATCCGAAAGGAAATGAGACCTCAGGAAGAACATCCTCCCTCAAAGAGAAATATCACCGCAGAGCATGGGCTTCCCAGGGAAGATCACGTGGAGGACAGGGGCTTCCCAGACCCCCCCATCAGCCAGAGCATCCCCGGATCTTCGTGGTACCTGTGGTCTGCTTCAGAAGAGCCTGCCCATTTCTAATGGCTTGGTCCACGTTCTTCTTCCTGTTGACAATTTCCTCATTCAAAGCCTGGAGAGAAAGGCAGATCGGGGTTATCTTCCTGCAGGCAGGTCCCTGTGTCCTGCCAGCCAGAGATGCTAAGGAGAGCATGAAGTGCTCCTCCTGAGTATGGGAAGGGTGAACATCAGGTGTGGTACTTGTCCAGACATCCTGCTATGGGCATTACTAGGCCTTCTGAGACCAAAAGGCTCCAATCTTAGAGCAAACCCAACCCAACCCATTGGATCTGTGTTACCAAGGAACTCGCCCTTGTATTAGACATAACCTCACTCTTGAAAGGAACTTGCATGGCCCCAGGAGCGGAAGCAGACGCTTCCTCGGTGGCCAGCCTGCCTTGGAAAACCCAGTGGGCTTTTCAAGCTCGCATTCTTGGGAACGGCATCCAGCTTTCTAAAGGCACGGGGTGGCCAAGCTTGCCCAGACATTGTTCACAAAGCAGAGGAATAATTGGAAGTTTTCCCCTCTGGGAAACCCATCTTTTGGGGCCATAGCGATTGTTTGTAACACATGAAATCTCTTTACGCTTCTCCAAGCCTAGAAGTGGAACCAGCAGTGGAACGAGCTATGTCAAATTAAAGTCAGACCAGAAAGAGCACCAAAGACAGAGAAATGCAACCAAATAAACAACATAAACATGGAAGAAAATGGAAAATACCAGCTGGTCGGCATGCTGCTTCTGCAGGACGTCCCGTTTGTAATCCTTTACGGATACCGAGCCGAGCTTGTCCTCGACCTCAGCCAGCCAGTTGAGCACTTCCACCTCCTCCTCCCCAAAGAGCCTGGCGTTCGAGAGCGCCTGATCCAGCAGCGCTGCCTTCCGGCAGCACCGCTCCTGGACCTCGCCGTAGCGGCTCTGCAGAGACTCCAACCTCTCTGCCAGCAGCCTGCGCTCAGCGGCACAGCTCAGGGAGGAGAGGGACTGCCCGACACCGAGCGCCCGGGACACGTCGCCCGCATGGCTCTCTATCTCTTCCTCTAGAGCCTGAATGGCAGGAGGATAAAATGGACAACAGAAAGGGAAATGAGTGAACAAACCAAAACTGAAAATGGATAAAACAACCAAACGAACGTAAAAGGGGAAACAGAAACAATGAATGTGACTGACGGGATGGAGGAGACACGAAACCCATCCGGGAATGGGCAAACTGCAACAGAATAAAGGAAAGGTTTAACACGAAGTTGATAGCACAACTCTGGGGTGCAGGGACCGAGACTGATATTCAAGGAGCATCTGGACAAAGCTCTTGGTTAGATGGTTTGGTTTGAGGTAGTCCTGCGAGGAGCAGGGAGTTGGACTCAATGATCCCTTCCAATGTGAGATAATCTGTGACTCTTTGAAACACAACAGCAGGAATGGGTTTTCTATCCAGAGCCGGACACACTCACTGCAAGGTGCAAAGACATCAGTTCGATATCTACCCTATCGATACGATACCGATATCTACTACTACTGAGTTAGGGTTTGGAGCCTTCTCTGTACATAAAGCAGCCTGGGTACCTCCTCGTGTACTTATTTGTGCCCCAACCCCCCCCCCCCGCTGGAGCAGAAACAACCACCTGAGCAGGACCTGAAAGCAATCACTTCCATCAGCAGCTCCTGGGTCCTACCTTGTGCCGACTGATCTGCTGCTGGATTTTGGCAGTCTGGGTGCCGATGGGCTCCGAGTTGGCCAGTTTCTTCTCTGTCACGGACAGCCAGTCCGACACGGGCTCCGTGGTCTCGTGGAACTGCTTTGCCAGGACCAAGATGTCCTCCAGCTGCTTCTGCCTGCAGTGAGGAATAAAGCACTAAGGAGCAGCTCCCTGCTGGAGCCAGGCACAGGGAGCAGCTTTGAGTATTAGGGAGAGGGAACCAAAGCAGCCCTGTTCAGAGCAAGGTGGGATGCTGTCATTCAAGCTGCAAAGGCGAGGGCAAAAATCAGCATGGGGAAACTGCAAAATAAACTGATTCCTGCAGCTGTGCCTTTGGGTCCAGTTTATCCCCCTGGGAAAGCGGCAGAAAGGCTCCCTCACTGGGCTGCTTTACACCCATTCCCATCTCCATCATTATCTTGGAGATGCTCTGACACGCTCAGCTTGTGGCCGGGCTCTTGGTGTTTGGGAGCTGCTGAGCTTCTGTTCAAAGACATTCCAGCATTGATACAAGTCTTATATGGGCAGTCCCATCTTGGCAGGGATTTAAAACACTGGGAAGGTCAAATGGGGCCTTCAGAAGTGATTTCATAACCTCAAAAATTAGCTTATGTAGCAACAAGCGACTCATAAATGCGATTCAGGCAGCAGGAAGGTGTCAACAGGATGCTGCTGCTCGAGCTAAACGTTAAAGCTTAAAGGAATAAAAATAACATCCATCCCCTGCAGGGAATTTATTTAATCCGAGCTCTTCCCTGCCATTGTAAGCCACCGCTATCAGCTTCAGCTCCCAGACTGGCTTTGATTTCCCGTGTTTTCCAGCTGTTTCCAGGATGTGTCTGCACACAAACCCCCGCCAGCTTCCCGCATGTAGGAACCCCGCACGCCGGAGCCCATAGGATGAGCTGCCCCTCACCTGCCGGCCGCGCTGCCCAGCAGCCCTGCCCAGCGCCGCTCCAGGCTCTGCAGCTGCCCCACGATCTTCTCCCGGTCCGAGGGCTCTGCCGACTGCGCGATCCGGCCGCCTTCCGCCTGGATCATCTCCACGGTGGCTTTGCGATCGTCCAGGAGGCGCTGGAGCAGCTTTACAGCATCGGCAGAGAGACCAAAGGAGAAGGGTTACCGGACTGGAGCAGCAGCACCAATTCTAGCCCTCAGAGAGGTGGAATCTCTCATTGTGGCTGAAAACCACTTGTAAGGATGGGGCTAAGACCAAAGGCAGCCCCGTGGCACAGCCTCTGCCATCAAAACCAGTTTAAAACTAATCATAGAATCATAGAATCATAGAATAGTTTGGCTTGGAAAGGACCTCAAGATCATCCAGTTCCAACCCCCCTGCCATAGGCAGGAACACCTCACACTAAACCATGGCACCCAAGGCTCTGTCCAACCTGGCCTTGAACACTGCCAGGGATGGAGCACTCACAACCTCCCTGGGCAACCCATTCCAGTGCCTCACCACCCTAACAGGAAAGAATTTCCTCCTTATATCCAATCTAAACTTCCCCTGTTAAGTTTTAACCCGTTACCCCTTGTCCTGTCACTACAGTCCCTGACGAAGAGCATAATGATATGCTTTAATTTGGTCAGCCCTGAAGTGGCCAGGCAGTTGGACTACATATCATTGTAGGCCCCTTCCAACTGAAATATTCTATCCTATTCCATTCTACCCCATCCTGTTAAATTCTATCCCATTCCGCGTTATTGCATTCCATTCTATCCCGTTCAGTTCCGTTCTATTGCAATTTCTATTCTAAAAGAGATTCAAAGCACTTCTGCACCAGAGAGTTTTTCAGAGGCTTCCCTATCACCCCCTAACTTATCAGGATCATGTTTTAACTTCCA
This sequence comes from Lathamus discolor, assembly GCF_037157495.1. Lineage (NCBI taxonomy): Eukaryota > Metazoa > Chordata > Aves > Psittaciformes > Psittacidae > Lathamus > Lathamus discolor. Next base: position 5,341,273 of record NC_088901.1, read on the forward strand.
CTTCGAACACATCTCCTCTTCAGAGCCTCACGACGTCCGGCCAAGCCCTGGTAAGAATTCATTTCTGAGATGTTTTACCATGACCACACTTGAACTTTCCCTCGCTGGCTCACAAGGGCAGGCGCCAACCCAGGCTGTTATCTCTGCAAACACCGGCGTGCCTCAGGCCGGGTCTTACAGTTTGTCCCAGTACCCAAACCAGTGCCTACAACAGCAGCTTGCTCCTGACGCAGCGGAATTGCCACCACAAACAGAAGCCAGGGCTGGAAAAACACGGCCGACCAGCAAAACCAGCAGCAAACTTCAAGAGGCAGCAGGAGGGTAAAGTAATGCTGGTGACTGGGACAGTGGAGATAGCAAGTGTGGTCAAATGAGCTGCTTGCTTATTCCATTAGGATGTGGGGATCCAAAAGATCCACCATAGAATCATAGAATGGTTTGGGTTGGAAAGGACCTTAAGATCATCAAGTTCCAACCCCCTGCCATGGGCAGGGACACCTCACACTAAACCATCCCACCCAAGGCTCTGTCCAACCTGGCCTTGAACACTGCCAGGGATGGAGCACTCACAACCTCCCTGGGCAACCCATTCCAGTGCCTCAGCACCCTCACAGGAAAGAATTTCCTCCTTAGATCCAATCTAAACTTCCCCTGTTTAACTTTTAACCCATTACCCCTTGTCCTGTCACTACAGTCCCTAATGAAGAGTCCATCCCCAGCATCCTTATAGGCCCCTTCAGATACTGGAGGCTGCTCTGAGGTCTCCATGAAAGAAGCAGGTTTTTGGACATCCCAGCTAGGCTTTGCTGTTACAGCTGGACCCCGGAACACTGCCTGGCTGTGCAGAGCTCCCAGCCCCACTGAGCCTGTTGTCACCCTGTGCTTGCTCACCTTCTGCTCCTGGATCTGGGCTTTCACCACCTTGTACTCAGCAGAGGGAGGTTTCTGGTTGGAGATGAGCTCCTCGGTGTCTGCCAGCCAGCTCAGCAACGGCTCCAGGGCATCCTGGAACTTCCCGCAGTGCAACAGGGCCTCTTGCAGCTGAGCAACTCGTTGGGCCACCTGCACCCCAAATACAACCCCACCGCACCGTCAGGCTGGTGATGCACTCACACCAGAGCCTCAGCTCCCTGCCAATGACCCCCTTCTTCTACCGGACCCCAACAGGGCCCAGAGAATCCGGTTACAGCCCCTCCCCACGCTCTCACCTTCTTGTTGAGGGTATTCCAGCGGGTGTTGATTTCTTCCATGTCATGCTCCAGCCCTTGGACATCACAGTTTTTCCCGGCGCTTTGGATGAGTCCTTGACCAACTCCATTGACTTGCTGTAGTTTTAGCTGGAGAGGATCTACTTGCTCCTTCTGGAACAGCTAGGAGTGGGAAGGGTGGGAGAGAAAAGGTATTTGTAACCCACAGGATGCTCTTAAAGCCCCTCCAATCATTCAGATACAAAAGGCTTTCTTCTCTAGAGAAGATGCAGCAGCTCCTTGCAGTGATTTCATTAGAGTTGCACAAGTCTGATCTCCTCCCTTGCCTTGACCCAGTAACACAGATGTCACTAGTGTGGAGCACAGCTTGGGATCTATATGCATCCACCTCTGCTTTTAAATGGGTAAATCCCTTTTTCCAAGCACTGGGGCAAGGTGGAAAGAGCAAATGGGGGAAGAAATGAGAGCACTGGCTCTGGCCAGCCACCAGATTGGGAAACGATGCTCCTGGGGGAAAACCTAAAGCAATTCTCACAGTGATGCTGTTGAGAACAGAGACCTGACATCATAGGAGTTTGTTAACCACAAAATTACAGACACCATGAAGCCGGCTGTGTTTCGAAAGACAAAGGCAATGAGCAATGAATGTGCCAGTCATTTACTGCACCACGCATTTGGCATGGTCCTGCCTGGGAATCCTGTGGGGAAAAGCTTTTTAGAACAAAAAAGATGAGATAGGGAAGGGGGAGGAGAGCGGATGAAGCTCCCCATTGTAAAGAGAGGCAGCAGGGCAAATCCTGTTCCCTGGAAGGAGATAAGTGCTTCTATCAGAGTATCAGAGCTGGGGATCTGCTCTAACCATGCTGACGGCCGCCCTGCATGGTCCCTGCAGCCGCACAGCCCGGTCCCAAGGGACAAACCTGGGAAAACCAAAGGAAAAGCGGCCCTCCATCACTTCCTCTGGTCCCTTGGACCACGAGCCCACCCAGGGCACAAGTCACCCTGCACCCAGCGCTGGGCAGGAGCAGAGCCCTCAGCCCTGGCTCAACACCTTCTCTTTGGGAAGCAGAGGGATCACAGGCAGCTGCCTGCTTCCTCACGTGCCAGAGACTGAATGGACACTGATGGCATCAAAAAAGTCCCACTCGGACGCAGGATCTCTCCTAACAGAGCAGCAGCTCGCGGATGGCACAGCTCTGTGGACCCGGCAATCACTTGGCCTCCAAAGGAACACAAGGCAGGCAAAACCTCCCCCCCAACACACACAAAGTTTCCAGCCCAAGCGGAGGGGCTGCCTTGACGCTCTTTGCCTCATTTCCCAAGTGATTTCTTCCCATCCAGGAGCTGTTTGCTCCAGGAAAATGACGCCACGGTTCTAAGAGACAAACGGTGACACGGAACCACCGATGCCCTGGCTGCTGCTCCCGTGGCTGTTTCTATCTGGAGCTGGCTGCCAGAGCAGTCCAAGCCACAAAAGGAGCAGGCTGATAAGCCTGGCACGCAAAAAAACAAACTCCAGGGCTTCGGAGCAGGGCAGGAGCCATGAGAAAACCCGGCCACAGGCACCTGCACCATGAATCGCTGCGCAAGGATCCCTACAAAGGCAATCACAGGCACAGCCTGAGGAGCGGGCACGGCCAACACATTGTGTTTCACTGCTCGTGAAAGATTCCAGTGATTTTGTTCATTAACCTCACGGTGACTCAGCTCTGAGGCTCATATTTAATATCCATTTGCTGGGCAGAAGGCGGAGTGAGGCGTCCTGCCCGCGTGAAGCGGCCGGACAGACGTCTCGGCAAGCAGAAGGACGTCTGCTCCACTCCCAGCAATGCTTCCCAAAGCATCCCTTCACTTTCTGCTTCCTCCATCTCCTTCACCCCTTATCCCCACCGCTGCCAAACCCAGGGCCTGGCCCCAAAGTGAGAAGAACCAGCACAGACCCAGAGCTGCCAATGGCTTCAACAGCGTTTGAGCAAGGCGGAGATTTATGGGGTTAACAATCAGATGCTGCACCTGAAATAAGGGTCCCTCCAGCAAGGGCGCACTGACACCGAAGAGGCAAGAACCCAACAGCTCTGCTCCCTCACCACGGCCCACACCGGCTGCCCCAGCCCATGCTCACACGGGCCCCCCATCTCTCCAAGCCCCTCCACGTGCGCTTCTCACACGCGTGGCACAGCCCAAAGGAGGAGGAAATGCCACCGAAATGGGATTTTCGGCGCTGTCTAACTTCTGCTGTCTCCTTAGCGGTATCTCTCCTAACCCAGATGGCAGGAAAGCAGCACTCGGCAGTGGGAACTCCACCACCGAGCTCTCTCCAGGCAAAACTACGGCACAGCAAAGCAAACCCCCAAACACCAGAGAGAATCTGAGCCCTTCCAGAGCCTCAGCACCTCCGCGCTCGCTTAGAAAGCTGCAGCAAGCACTGACTGCCCAGGACAGGAATTATCTGCACTTAATTTGTTTTACAGGATCCTCTCTTCCAGTGCATTTTCTGCTTGAGAGACGGGAACCACCCCGCCAGGATCTGGCCAAAAGGTTTTTCTCAAGCCTGTGATTTACATCGGGGTGACCGTAATGTACTCGGAGAAGCCAAAAGAGCTTAAGACAATGGTTTAGGTCATCGAGCAGCAGAAGCCCTCCTTACAAAAACACACAACTCAACCCCCCCCTCCCCGAAACGCGTTGCTTCCCAAATCCAAGCTGAACTCCGGAGGGAGGAGGCTGTTTGGGAGGCAGATCCTGGCCTTGTGTTCCCGAGTTCCCACCTCCCACCCGCCCCTCAAGCACAAAATAAACCCCGTCCAGGCAGCAAATACCTCGTTATCTGGAACGAATCCATCCGGTGGAGCTGGAGGCCCCTCTGCGAGGAGAGCGGTGGCCAGGGGGGGTCCCTCCGTGTCCGCAGGCACCGACCCCTCATCGGGTGCTGGGGAATGGCTGGGGGGACGGAGGGTGTCCCCCGGGGGGGTCTGTGCCAGGCAGGGTGCACCCTGCAGCACGCATGGCCCTGGGGAGCTGGGTCCTTCCAAAGGGGGCAGGAAGGTGAAGGAGGGCTCCTCCATGGCACCATCCCAGGCTGCCACATCCAAAGCGGATGCTCCCACCATGGGGTCATCCTCCAAAGCCAGCACTTCGGCGGGTAGCTGCTCCGGGATGGGCGGCACAAGCGTGTTGGCAAAGTCATCTGCATCCCCCAAGGCCACTGCTGGCCCCACCACTGACAGCAGCACAGGGCCACCGCCAAGATCCCCAGCACTGGAGACGAGTGGGTCGCCTGCTTGTGGTGGCACAGCGGCAACAGGCACATCAGCAAATGGTGGTGGAGCATCCAGAAGCTCTTCCATTGCCAAGGACGTGGCAGTGGTGGTGGCATCTGGAGACAGGCGCTCAATACATGGCTCCTCAGCATCCATGGTTGGCTCCCCAGTGGCTGGTGGGGTCTCCTGAGCCCAGAGCTCTGGGACAGCCACATCCCCTGGAGCAGAGAGCCCTCCAGCATCCCTTAGGATGGCATCGGGAGCAGGCTGCCCCACAGTGGGTGATGTGCTGGGAAGCTCCTCCAGGGCTGCTGGGCTGGCAGCACATGGGACCCCAGCACCCAGCACCATGGCACAGCACCGTGCTGCTGACCGCCCCTCCCAGCCACTGGCAAACAGCAAGTCCAGGTCTCCCGGCTGCAGGATGGCGGCTGGTGCATCCCTGTGCATGACAGCCACCTCCAGGGGGGACCCCTCAGCATGGGCAGCCCCTTCCAGAGCCAGGCTCTGGCCCAGGGGATCCGTTTCCCATAGAAGGTCTTCAACATGCACTGGGGATGTTGTTGGAGCCTCGGAGCCCAGCTCTGATGCAGAGCCGGTGTGGAAAGGTGGCAGAGAACCACAGCGAGCATCCCCTTCTGCCAGATGAGCCTGGCCCTCAGCTCCATCACTCTCTGACCCCAAGTTTGTGGCTTTGCCCTGAGAAACCAGTTCTGGGACATCCCAGCTGGCAAGCTCAGTCCTCCCTGGCAGAAGGTGATGGGTCCCAAATGGATCCATCCACTCAAGACTGTCCTTGTGGTGCTGTGAGGGAGATCCCAGCTCCTCCACCACCATGGGGGGAGCTGGGGGCTGGCAGGGGGATGCTCGGCCAGGACAGGTCTCCTCGGGAAGCTCTGATGCTTCCCCATCAGGGACCAGCAAGTCTTGGTTTTCCACGCCCCATCCCACCCGAGCACTGGGGTCACCAGCTTCCTCCAAGCCAGAAGCTGGACGCGTGCCCATCTCAGGCGATGGCATCTCATGACCCACCACCACCACACAACTGCCTGCGAGCTCCGGCTCCACCAGCGGGTCAGGTTCATCCTCCACTGGTGCCGGGGAGCACTGCAGGAGGGAGCCCAGCCCTGCCATGGCCATGGGGCTGGGGGAGGCCCCTCCATCCGAGTCCGTCGGGGTGACGGCCGAGGTGTCCCTTTCCGAGAAGGGCTCCAGCGCGCTCAGCACCTGCGAGCTGCAGGTGACATCAAAGTCCTCCAGATCTGACACAACGGCAGAGTCTGAAGCGCTGATGTCCAAAGGGGCCCTGTGCTGACACGCGTCCACCCCCACCCGGGCCAGTTTGGCTGAAATTGGGTCCAGCCCCTCTGAATCCATTGGGGAGACCTGAACCTCCAGGCAACCGGGGGCAGCCCCATCACCCTCATCCTCATTCAGGCACTGCTCCTCCAGCTCCAGGAACATCTGCACCGAGTCCGTGTCGGACAATTCGGGGCCCGCGGGGCTGGCCGAGCGCTCTGAACCCGGAGCCAAGCCCTCAACCTGGCACTGCACCGCTGTGTCCTCAGCACAGCACATGCTGCCAGCGGGGGGGCTGCCGGCACCCCCCCGCGATGCGCAGGAGCGGGAGGTCCCCGGGCTGGGGGGGTCCGTCAGAGCACTGAATTGTTCCCTTTCCTCAGTAATATCTGCCAAGCAACAGCTCCTCTTCTCCTCTGCCACCAGAACAGCCTTTCCTCTCTCTGACAGCGTCGCCTCCTCCCACTCCTCCATCATCACCCAACGCTCGTCCTCCTCAAATCTCAGCTCAGACTCCGTTTTCTCCCTGAGATTGGAGGCGATGAGAATATCCAGTCCCGCATCCAGCAGCTCTTCGCTAAGGCACGGAGAGAGGTTGACGTTCTCCACTGTAGAGTCCGACTCGGAGGCCTCCAGGGTCTCCTGGTGCCCATCGCTGAGGCTTCCCTTGATGAAGTTCTTCCTGGCTCGTGGCCAGGTGGCACTGGGGAGCCGGTGCACCCTGGCCAGGTTCCGGATGTGACCGCGGCCCTCACCAGGGTTCAGCAGGGCCTGGCGCTCATCCCGGGCACCACCGTAGCCATCCGCACCGAACTGCTTGGCCGTAAGAGCCTCCGCTGTGCCGGATGACTTGGAGACGTGCTCCAAGGTGAGAGACTCAGACATGGGCTCGCCGTGGTCAGGCTGGCCTGGGTGGTCGGTGAGTATGGTGCTTGACTCCCGCTTATCCCGCAGGGAAGGGTTGGAAGCACCCGCTTCCGACACCTCGCTCAGCGAAGCCCCCATCCTTTCTGCAAATTCGGTGAAGTTTGGTGGCATGAAGGACTTCCACGACCGCCGGTTGACATTCTCCTTCCTCTCAGGGTTCGGTCGCCTCCTTGGTGGGGCCGGCGCTGGCTTGGAGACGTCGCTGCTGAGCTTCAGTGCATCGAAGATGACTCGTTCGTCCAACTTCTTTGCCTCTGGCGCCCTGGACTCGAAGACGTTGGCAGCTCCCAGAGTGCCGTTGCTGGAGATGGTGCTGCCGTCCCCCTTGCCAAGGGTGCTCTTGGAAAGCTGGTTGAGCTTCGATCCCTGATCGATTTGCTCGTTAATCCGCATCGTGTCGTATATGGACCTCTGGGGCACGTAGCAATCCTCTATATAACCATCCTCCTCCTCGCCCTTCCCCAGGCAAGTGCGGTTCTGCCGTAAACAGTCTGGCCGGCTCAGTGGTTTGCCCATGCTCCCGTCCTTAGGGATGACGGAACCGCCCCAGCACCGCAGGAAGCATCACAGAGCCAGCAGGTCCCAAACCCACCGTGGCAGACTCGGACCCCAAAGCAGCGGCGCTAGGGGAACGGGAGGGTGCACCGGCAGCACCGCACCGGCTCAGCAGCTCCACCAGCGTTCCCAGGGAGTGAAACACCGCATCTCAGCCCCCGGACCGCGTGTAAAACCCCCCATCCAAGGGGAAAAAACACCCGACAGCTTCGGTAAAATATTCCCAATCGCCGTTTGCAACAGCGTTTGAAGCTCTTCAGTTATCCCGAACGTCCGTCTCCAACAATAAAGGCACTGCTTGTCCCGGTGGCTTGGGAATCGCGTCCCCAGCGGCTCCTCGCTGTCCCGGGGAAGTCCAGCCGGTCTGAATTAGCCTCTCCCCCCGACTCCCGTGTTTTCATTTGAACTGAGCTTGTCAGCGGATATTCGTACAAGTTTCAACACAGGAAGTTCTTCATTCAGGGCAAACTTGGAGGTTTCCTGTCTCCAAACCATGATGGCATCGGGGTTTCCGTCACCCCGCGATCACCGAGAGACGCTGAACCCCCCCCCAGTCCAGCCGGATGAGTCCTGCAGCGGTGGAGGAGGACGAGGACGAGGAGGAGGACGAGAAGGGGGAGGAGGAGGAGGAGGACGAGGAAGGCTGCCGCGTCCTCGCTGCTTTTTTTTTTCTTCTTCTTCTTCTCCCCAGGCAAAAAAAAAAAAAAAGGCGATAAAACGCATCCAAAAATGGCAACGGGACGGAGCGACCGGATCCCCCGGGCTGCCGGGAGCCGGCGGGGGGGACGGCAGCACTCGCGGCCGGAGACTGCTGCTGCTGCTTCCTCCTCCTCCTCCTCCTCCTCGTCCTCCCCCCGGCCCCTCTCGCACTAACTTTCCCAGCGGCCGGTAAGGGGCTGCGGCGGCTCCGCGCCACCGGGCGGCCCGGCCATGGCTTGGGGAAGGGGGCGGCGGGGGCCGGTCCCCGCGGTGGCGGTGGGAGGACGGGCGGGACAGAGCGGTACCGCCCCCCCCCCCTCCTCCTCCTCCTCCTCCTCCTCCTCTTCTCTCTCTCCGCCGCTCTCGCCCCTTTTGTGCGCGGCTCAGCGCCCGGGCCGGGGGGTTCCGCGCAGTCCCCGCGGGCAGCCCCCGGCCGGTGCGGCGGGATGCATGGCGCGCCCGCGCTGCTGCCTTCCTCCTCCTCCTCCTCCTCCTCCTCGTCGTCCCCCGCCGCCGCCGCCCGCTCTCCCTCCGCCGGCGGAACAAAAGGGCCGATCCGCGCAGGCCGCCGCACGCCCCGGCCCCGCCGCCAGCACCGGGCTCCCGCGGCGCTGCCAGCCCCGGCGGAGGGCGGGGGGAGGCGGGCGGGGGGCGGCACCGCGGGGCGGGGCGGGAGCACCGGGGCCGCCCCTTCCCGGGTACCGCGGCCCCGTCCCCACACCCCCCCCCCCACACCCCCCACTTTGAACACCAGCCCCGGGAGCGGGGGAACCGGGACCCCGGAGGGGAGCGGCGGGGGAGGAGCACCCGGCGGCAGCCCCGGGGCCGGCCCGTTCCCCGCCCCGCCGGGACTGGCCCCTCCTCCGGGGGGAGGCGGCAGCCCCCGACAAAGAGCAGCAACGCCCTGGCTCGGCTCCGGCAACGGCAGCGGCTCCCCCCCCCCCAACCCCGGCGCACCGGCCCCGCCGAGCCGCGCTCCCCCGGCCCTTTGTCCGCGCCCGGACACGGGGGCTTCCCCGGTTTCGCTTTTTAAGGCGCTTCCCAGACGAGCCCCGCGCTGGGAGGGGGCCTGGACCCATCCTCGGGTGCCCTTCCCCTCGCACCCACCCTGCACAAAGAGCCGAGTTATTGAATCTCCCCCCCCACCCACCCCAGTCATCCCCAAAGTCCCATTTTCGCCTTCCCTGAGCCGCATCACTCTGCCAAAAGCCCACCCACAACTTGCTGCCGCACGGCACGCCGGCTCCTCGCCCTAAAACCTCATTTTCACAGCCCTAGCGCTGGGTCAGCGCCGTGCTCCCCCCATCCCGAGCCCCGTCACCCTCTTTTTTTCCCCTCCCCAACCCTTGGGGTTAAGAGATGGGGAACATTCAAAGCGGCTGCAGTGGGGCTGGGAGACGTGAATCACTGCTGTGAAGTGATGCCGAGGGAAGTCGCAGACTTGGGAGAGAAACCAGGAGGGCTGGGAACAGCCTCCACACATCTCCAGGCAACAACCCGCCCCACCAGCCCCCCGGCCTGCTGCCTCGGGATGAATTACGGCATCGGGATAAAAATACAAGAGCCTGGGAAGGTGCTTAATGCATGAAAGCATGGACCATGCATCCTGATAGAAGCATGGAATGGTTTGGGTTGGAAAGGACCTTAGAGCTCATCCAGTTCCAGCCCCTGCCACGGGCAGGGACGCCTTCCACTGGAGCAGCTTGCTCCAAGCCCCTGTGTCCAACCTGGCCTTGAGCACTGCCAGGGATGGGGCATCACTTTTGGAGAGATGGGAACGGATGCTTTTGGGAAGGGGAGGGTTCAGGGCTATGGAGAAGAAACACCCGTTGAATGGCCCAAAGAGCTCAGTGGGGCTGGTTGTGCACCGGGAAACCTTTGGAAACCCCTTTTCTTATTTCCATCATTAAAAATGACCAAGAACGGGAGGTGGGGAAGGAGTAGGGACCGGGGGAAGCGGATGTACAAGCTGTATCCCCTTTGCCCATCCCCTGTCCCCTCCAGACAGCCAGTCATGGCTGGCCCTGCTGCCTCCTCCATCCCTGGCTGCCAACGCCACAAGAGCGTCCCAAAGCCCAGATTTTAAGACTTGGCAGGGCCACCCCAGCTTTCGGTTGCCGTTATTAACCCAGCGCAGCTGAAACAACAGGAGGAGGGCGGCTGCGCCGTGCCAGCGCTCCAGCAAAGCCACCCCCGGCCTCCCCACTACCACCTTGGCCGGGAGCAGGAGCGGGACCGTTACCGCTCCGGGGCCCCTCCGTGAGGAATCCCAGGCATCTGGGCTGGGGCGCGGAGGCTTTTTGTTCCACTGCGAAGAAGGAGCGAGGTCTCGACGTGGAGCTGCCGTTTCACAGCCAGAAATTCTTTTCCCATTTCCTCACCGAGTCACGTGCCAGGAGCAAGCCAAGTCTTCCTCCAACACATCCCCCCCTGCCTCTAAAACCATTAGGGAAATATTCAGCAAGTACTAAAGCCAATCACAAACCTGCTGTGCCTGGCCTGAAGACCCCAACCGGAGCCCTCGCAGGTTCCCTAAGTCATGGCCTGAAGCCACCAAGTGCTGGGAAGAGCGATGGGGACATGGTGGGAATTGCGACTTGAGCACCTTGCTCGAGCTTTGTGCCGGTTGATGGAAGGACAGGGCAGGACAAAAAGGTCCTTTGGGCTCTCTCCATGTGGCTCCAGCACACAGAGCCCTGCCAGCAGCAAGTGCTTGGGCTGAAATAAAGGGCCGGTAGAGCTTCAGAGCCCCAGCTCCAGCTCAGGAGACCACATCTGCTCCCTTTGCAGGTTGCTGGACCTGCAGCATGGTGGTGGTGAGCAGAATGGACCATCAGGACTCCATCTGGCTTTTGTTCAGTCACCAAATCCCCATTACCAGCACATTTTGGCCAAACCCACATTGAACCCAACACTGAACCATGGCTGCAAGCGCTGGGATGCCTGTGCTCCAACTATCAGCCCACCATGGGGAGAGGACCAGTGAGCTCTACCCAGGGCTCCCACCCAGCCCAGACCCACTCATGCCCCAGGGCCATGTCCTGCAGACAAAGACCCTCAGCTAAAACCCATCCAGAGGTTTTCCAACACTTGCTCAGAGTAGGAGCATCCCCATTTGTCTCCCAGAGCTTTCCTCATATGGCCACCGGCCGCAGGACACGTGCCCTCCCCATCCCGGGCTGATGTCACCCTGTTTATGACTGTGTTACATCCTGCCACCACTGTTTACATGGGAAAGCAGTATTTGGAAACCAATATATTTTTAGCTTGCTTTTAATGCATCTCAGCAGCTGGAAATGAGGGACCTGTGTTATGTGACGGGCAAGAGAGCCCAGGGATAGCTCAAGATCTTTGATGGACACGTTGCTAATGAGCCCAGGGTACAACCAAGGGCCTTCTGCATCCTCAAGGCTTCAATCTGCCGCTGGTGCCAGGTAGGGCAGCACCCACTTGCCCAGCCTGGATGCAGGATTGCTCCTGCCTGTGCACCATGAGCTTTGTCCCTACAGGTCTTGCTGCCCATGTCTCCCATGTCCAGCTGTGTGTGCAGGTCACTGTGTCCCCATATCAGACTCTGTGAGGGTCACCAAGTTGGTGGTGGCAGGAGGGACACGGTGCCATGTCCAAGCAAGACAGAGGAGATGAACCCCAAGTGCCTCCAGCCCAATGGAGGGACTCAAGGTGGATCTCAACCTCCCTCAGACCCTGCAATAAAAGCACAAAGCCAAAGCACACACAAATCTGCCTCAGAAACTGCTTTTTAGGTTGCTGGGGGATTTTTACCAGCCTGTTCATGTATTTTAAAACCTTTGCTGCATTCGTCAGACAGTCAGAGAGATTTCTTTATCTCCCTTCCCGTGCTGTTGTTCTCCTCCTAAACTTGCTCCTCTTGCCAAATCGTTGCCATCACGGTGCTGCGTGGGCAAGCCTTGAGCTCCCAGCCTCTTGCAGGCAGGAGCACTGGGGCTAATCCCATCCCACCATGCCGGGCTGGGTGCTCCCTCATCCCATTGCCTTACAGCTGACTTCAAACCCATTTCATGCCAGGCCTCTGCCACCACGCAATCCCCTCTTCAAAGGTTCGGGTGCTTGGTGAGGCAGTGATTTGAGCCTACAGAGCATGAATTCAGGGCTCTCCTCTGCAGCGCCGGGGGAGGAAACCTCAGCTGGTTCCATAGGGGTCTGCACCTCCATGAGAAAAGGTGCAGGAAGAGGTCAAAACCCAGACCCCACAGAAACAACCTGCAGCTCGGATGTACGGACACACGAGCACGGCATTTTTACACGGATCCGATTTTCCCAAGGGTGCTGGAGCTGCGCGGCGGCACATTCCCTGCAAGGCAGCTAATACATACGTTGGTATAAATAATTCTCCCGAATGAAGGCTGGAGCCCACGTTCTCACAGCAGAGCTCAGGCACAGCCCCACGCCGTGGCACTGAGCAATGTCAGAGTAATCAGGGACAGGAGGGAGAGCCCGAGGGATGGGGTGATGAATAAAGTGCTCTGGAGGCTCCTTAGAAGTGAGGTAAGTGTGTTATCCAGAGAATCCGCCGGGTGGGGGACATTTTAAACACTCCTTTGGCAGAAGAACTGGCAATTGTTCCTCAAGTGCTGCGGTGACGAATCCAAGCTCAAGCCCTGCCCTTGGAGAAGCCCCCGGTGGCTCCAGACCCTTGTGGCCACAGTCACTCCCTTTGGTGGAGAACCCCGACTCCCTCGGATGCTCTGCGTGCTGGGAAAGTCTGTGTGCACGTGCTTCCCCATGGATCTCCCACTCCGTGGCCGCATCCCACCAGGACCAGGCTCCTCTCCCTCCTCTGCTCAGCGCTTGCAGACACAGAGCTTCCCATCACCTCCTCCCTTGGCTCCTCGGCTCTCCTGCTCTCATGCAAAGCTGGTATTTTTAGTAGCTCCTGGAAACGCTGGGAAGTGTCACCACCACCAGCTAACGGAGGGCATTCCTACGGCCACCTCCCGCAGCTGGGACCAGGCAGGGTCACCAAAGCATCTGCAAGGGGGTGGCTTGGGAGCAGTGACCCAACCCGGCTCCTGGAAGGGACCATTTGATCACGGCCCAAGTGTTTTATGGTCAAGACAAGACAAACAATAAAAGCCTCGCTATTATTGTCAGTGTCAGCAGCTCTTAATTCACTCTTTACTCAGGACCAGAGCAGCGCCTGTGCCCCTCTGCCTGCCCGCTCACACCTCAAGGTCAAAGCCCATCCACTCGTTGATGAACAAGCACATGGGCAACGCTCCCGTTGGAGAGGATGAGCTCTGGGGCACGTTTGCTCTTCCCTCCCCAATACAATCCATTTCCAAGGAAGGAGGAGGCTGCAGGGACCGGCACAAGGATGTTCCTTTATAACACCCCAGGTTAGAAGTGCGCAAAGCACTTCACAGCCCTGCTTGGGCCCACTCACCCCAGCCAGGATCGGTGACAGCCCCGTCACAGCCTGCGCTTATCAGCCCTCATTTATCATCCTCTTCTCCAACGAGGGGAGATGGTGCCTTTAAGGCAGCTTAACAGCTGTCAGAGAGGAGGCATTTCTGCGTGTGCTGCTGATGCTGAAAATACTAACCAGAGATACTTTAAGTAGGGCTGGAAAGCGTTCAACGAGAAGACACCATCGTGCAGCCGGTCCCCGCTCCCAGCCCAGTCCCACCCAGCTGCTCCCAACTGGACGACTGTCGGGAGCCACACGCATTCCTCCGGGGGCACACAGGGTTAAAAATACCCTCGGCCAGGCTGGGGCACAGCAAACGGCAGCGTCCCGCTCCCTGCCCCATCCCATCCCATCCCCTCATCAGCACACAGATGTGTTCCTGCTCTCCGATCCACAGATGGGGCACTGGTTTCCCTCTGCCCATCCTCAAGAGCAGCTCCGCAGCGGCAGCAGCAGAGCTGCTGGCTCCAGAGATGGAAGCACGGATCATCAGACGTGTGTCTTACAAAGGAAGATCACAAAACGCCACTTGTGCAATCAGGGACCACGCTTGTCCCCAGCCTGCGGAGCTCGGCAAACCTGAATGGGACAAACTGGGAAGACACCACCTGCCTCAGTCCTCCTGCAAAATAACCCCCATGAAACCCTGCAGGATGCTGAGCCGATCCCATCGCACATCTCTTCCTGCTCCTGATGCCTTGTGCAATGACATCCTCACCTGAGGGAGGTGATGCCCGTGTCATGCCCAAGGTACAGCCCCCATTCCTGAAAAGCAGCACCCAGGAAAAACCCAGGGCACTGGGCACAAGGGACACTGTTATGAACAACAGCACTTCTGATAGTGCTGTTGAGTCAGCTCCTGCCTGAGAGAGGCATAAACAGAGCACCCAAGAGCTTGGGCTCCTGACGAGCACCCGACAGCTAATTGCTGCTTTTACTTAGGGTGAAGAGGGGAGGACCCGGAGCAGGGATAGACAGAGCAGCATCTGAAGGGCAGCTGAGTAATTGCTGTGCGGAGCTTTACTCACCCACTGCATCACCCCCCCCCCAGGACTGCTTCCCTGCGTTTTGTATCTGTTTAAGCAAAAAGGGTGCTGGAGGCACGAGGGCTCCGGCCGACCTGACCTGCTCTAAAATAGAACGGGATTGTGGCTTCAGTTCTTGCTGTCTGGGGATTCTCCCTCCCCCTCTCCATCATCCAGCATAAACCATTCACTGCCGTGCAGAAGCGGTGCCCAAGTTCAGTGCATTGAGCAACAGCTTCCATAACCTCCCCGGAAATCCACAGCAGGAGCCACAGATCCCATCTGCGCTCCCCACAGCTGGCAAAGCCATGGGATGCTGCAGCCCCTTGCTCCGGCTGGGGCGAGGGTGGGGTTTAATTAAGCCTGGCAGTGAGGTTGGGATAAGCAGCATGGCCTGTGCCAGCCGCGGCACGTCCCAGCTCGCCGGCATTCCTGCGCCGTGCCCCACTGCTGCCAGCACACGTTGGGGAAAGCAGCTGTGGTGGCCCCAGTGCAGCATCAGGAGGGGGCCGGTGAGTTGATGGGGGTCGAGCCATGCACAGAGGTGTCACCATGAGGCCTCCCCTTCAGCCAAGCGCACCTGCACCCATCTGGATGTGATGGTGACCATTTGGTTATGCCACAGAATCATGGGATGGTTTGGGTTGGAAGGGACCTTAAAGCTCCTCCAGCTCCAACCCCTGCCACGGGCAGGGACCCCTTCCACTGGAGCAGCTTGCTCCAAGCCCCTGTGTCCAACCTGGCCTTGAGCACTGCCAGGGATGGGGCAGCCACAGCTTCTCTGGGCACCCTGTGCCAGCGCCTCAGCACCCTCACAGGGAAGAGCTTGTGCCTAAGAGCTCATCTCAGTCTCCCCTCTGGCAGGTTAAAGCCATTCCCCTTCCCTTGTCCCTACAGGCCCTTGTCCAAAGCCCCTCTCTCAGCACAGGCTTGATCCAAAGGACAGCATCAGTATCCCAATCTTTGCGATGAAGGGTTGAAACCTGGTGGGTACACAACGGAGAAAACCCTTACGTGTCTCTGTGTGAACCTCTGCCCCTCATCTGGACTTGCGGAGTCGCTTCCCTGGGGAATTCTGCTGTTTGCTAAATAGAATCAACATAAGATGTTTGATTTGGTACCATTTCAACTGCAGCTCATTTGATTCCAGCCATTAACATTTAATATTAGCTTTGAGAAACCTGAGCTGACAGCAGAGAGGACGGAGGGGGAAGAACTGCCCCAGCCTGGAAGCTCCTACCAGGAGCTCTTGCTGGTGCCTGGCACTTGTCCCTCGCGCTGAAGAGCCCAACTCAGATGCGTGATGCTCATGGAGACACAGCACAGATTCTTCCTTTTAGACAAAAAGATGCTCCTCAAAGAGGCAGCAATAGAAAGACAGTGCCTTGGGTTAAACTCCTGATGCAGAGCAGGAGTTAAAGATGAGGTTTCCATGAGCTGAACCCATGCTTTCTTCTGCAGTGTAGCTCTATCTGAAGCAATCCATCAGGATATCCATATAAGCACAGACTCCAAACCACAGAAATGCCTTTCAGCTGCACTTGATCTCACCATAAAACTCTCAGCTAAGCAGGAGACCCCTTCAAGTCCCTTACAGATGGGTTGCTTACAATCCCCCAACAGCGTGGTGCTCCAAACCGGTCCCTACCTAGGCCAGTCCCCCCTACCGCCATCACCATCCTGGCTTCCGATGGCTGCGGGAGCCGGCGTGGGCTCAGCCCCTCCGTGCAGCCATCCCCATCTCCGCATCCGCTCGCTGGGCCGAAACACCTCCTGCAAACAAAGCTTCCCCCATCCCAGCAAGATCCCACAGCTGCTTCCCAGCCTCCTGCCTCCGAGTAACCCGGCCAGGAGGCGCATTTACAGCAGGAGAGGGCTCATCCCTGCCATAGCCGGGATTACTCCCTCTGTGGCCTGGGAATGGGGCTGGAAGGGAGAGAGGAAACGCATGGGCGGCAGTTCTCCAAAAGCTAAGGGTCTGTTGGAGGCTGTGGCCTTTTGGGGCAGGTTTGAGGGGTGTTTGCAGGACAAATCTATGGGGAGTTTCAAGTATAAACTGCTCCAGGAGTCGTCATCCACAGCCTCCATCAGAGCTTCAACAGATCTTCTTTATTAAAATCTGGACACAATGAGCCCAGAAGTGCCCACCTTTGTCAAGGCTGCATTGGCAACTTGCCGGGAGGCCTGGGGCCATGCCTGATTTGCATCTCATTTACACAGATGTTCATTAAAATTAATGCCTTAAGACATTATATCTGCCTCCATTTGAGCCTTCTGGACAGACCCACCACGACGGCTCCTGGAGAGCCTCGGCCACCCCATCCTGCTCCCCACACTCAGCTGCATCGTCCCCACACTGCTGCAGGAGCACGTCCCGACCCAGGAGCTGCCTCTGGTCCCCCCGGACACGCTCTCCTGCATCTTGGTTGCGCTCCAAGACGGGACACAGTTGTGATATTGTCTTAGGCACTGAGAAAGAAAAGCCCCCTGAGGTCCCCACTTCCCCCAGCGCCTGAGCCAAGCTTCTCCAGCGCTCTCCCTCCTGCACGTCTGGAGTACAGACGCTCCCTTCCCCGTGCAGGTGAGTATCTGGGATTGCATTTCCCCTTGGAGAGAACCGGTAAGGTGAGGCTTTGCAAAGATGTGCTCTGCAGCACTGGGGATCCGTGCAGCAATGCCTGCTGTCGGGATGAACGGTGCAGGGGAGGGATGCTGCTGCGTAACCACGATTGCTCCATCCCCCTTCTTGCTTCTCCCCCATTTTTATTCTCAGCCATTGCACAGTAAACCCCCACCATCGCTGCTGCAACTGCTGGGTTTCCACCAACACAGACCCCAACTGCACCGCGGGGCCAACGAATGACTCCTGCTAAAGACACATCACCTCCCAAAGCACCCCTGGCTCATGCAGCCCAGGCCACCATCGTCTTAAAGGGTCACTGAGCTTGGGACACGTCAAGGTCGCTGAGATACAGACCATTTGCAAGCACTACGTTGGGTTAAGCTGTGCAAGCCAACCCCAACCAAGCACCGATGCTGGGTTTCCTCATTGTTTCTAATGAGAGCTGCTGAAGGGAATAATCCCTTGTTCTGTAGGAAAGTTTCACTGGTTTTAAGGAATAGAAATCACTTTTGGGATATATTTTGGGATATATTCCAAGAGACTCCTCTGTGGTGTTTACTGATGAAATTAAATCCTCCCAATCAATACAATCTCAATGCAAAACACTGCCCAACTCCAGAGTTAACAGCAAAACCACCAGAGGAGCTTCAGTTTGCCCCATAAGTAACACTTCCAAGCAGTGTTTTAGATAGGCAACCCCCAAAACAGGAATACTTCGTCCAGGTGAAGGTTTCACAGAGCTATTAAGAGGTGGAACAGGATCAGTTAGCCATGAGATGAGGAGTAAATGGCTGTAAAACCACCTCCCCTTCCCACCCCCTCCATTAACACCAGGCACTGAGCAGCCAGATGTACATCAGCCTAATCAGCAGCTACCGAGCACACCAGTAATGGAAATGTCACAGCAAGAGAGCTGCTGAGCAGTATTAATATAATCAACATAGTGTAACAGCAGGACCCAATACCGTAATACTGTGTGAAAGAACAGCAAACACACCAACTCTTCCCTCTCAGCATTTCAAGCAAGCCTTGATGGTCTCCATCAGCTCTTTGCTGGGCACATGAACTGCCCACAGCAAAACCTGGCCTTGGTTTTATTCCCCATGTGCATCCCCTTGTCCCACAGTTTATCTCTGGCTTTACTTGTACCCAAGGACCCCAAAACGGATGCAATACGTGGCCCAGATGAGGTGAACAAGCAGCAGGAAAGGTGGGCCAGCTAGAAAGACCTGCAGGATGATTTGATCTGGAGTAGACTCTCAAATGACGCCAACTTACAGTTAGGATAGACTCAAAACCAGCTCTCCTTCCCCCAAAACCTTAAATGCCAACCACCTCTCCAAGCCCACGAGGTACTGGCACACCAACATTACCCATGTCAAAGAGAACAGGGAAAAAGGCTTTTTCCTCCCAAGAGCAAAACCATTCTGCACCTTTTCACCACAATCCACTCCAGCAGCTCATCTTCCGTCCTCCAGAGCAAGGCTATTTTCCGACACCAAAACTGCTGATGCAACAGCAACGAACAGCAAAGCTGTGATAGCTCTGAGACCAGAGGTCCTACACCACAACACTAGACAGACCTTTCAACACCACTGAAGAAACACTACAGCATAAAGACTTACCTTGAAGTCTGCCAGCTGCTGGTTGATGGTTTCCACCTCTGTTCCAACCACCCACTGCAGCGCCTCGTTGTCCTCTGCTGCGGTTGTCATGTGGGTCAGCTCCTTCAACCTGCTGTAGAAGTCCTCGACACGAGACAGCGTCGTTTCTACCTGCTCCTGGCGGTTCTTGCCTCTCTCTGTCAGTTTGCTGCACTGTTTATTCAGTGTCTCCAGCTCACGTTTCAGTCCTAATAAATCTGGGCTCCCTTCGTCCTCCAGCATCTTCTTACATTCACTTTCAGAAGCTTCAATGTCACACTTCAGCCTATGGAGTTTGCCCAGGAACGTGCGAACGTCCTCCGCTTGGGACTGGAGGCTGTCAGAGTCTCTCCCGATGGGGCCCATGCTGTCCAGCTCGTCATCAAGATCCGCCAGCTGGGAGAACATCTCCCTGACCCGGTTACTGAACTGACCGATCCCTTCAAGCTTGTTCTCCATGAGTGTGCAGCAGTCATTGACTTTCTGCTTCACAGCTTGGAAGTCCTGCTGAGCCACCTCAGCTTGGCTTAGGAGCTGGGAACAGTCAGACCCATCTGGGGCATCTTCTACTAGACCTTGAGTGAGGTTTCTCAGATAATCCACTTGTGGCTCCAGGGCCTGCAGCACCTCCTGCTGCGCCCTGAGCTTCTCCAGATTCTTGTTGCTGCAGGCCTGTGGCCCCAGTGCATCGTAGATCTCCAGCTGGTGCTTCGCCCCTTCCAGCTTCTTCTCAATGTTCTTGAAGCTCTCTTGAAACTCCTTGAGCCTCTGTGACATCTCCTCAATGGAGCCAGTCTTGGCTTGCAGCTCCTCTGTGATGGCATCCATCTTGTGATTGATGCCAGCCTTCTCATCCCGAATGTCATCCTCATCGGTCTGAGAAGCATCAATCAGGATGTCGGCAGCGCTGTTGAGCATCTCCAGCAAGGAGCGCCGCTTCTCCACGTCGCTCAGCATAGCCTTTGATCTCAGAAGAGTTGCCTCCAGCTGCACTGGATCCAGAGTTACTTCCAGCTCCATCACCTTTGCCTTGCAGTCCTCCACCCAAGGCAGGAGGTCCTCTGCGTGCCGTTGGTACTTCTGAGCTTTCTGCAAACAGTCTTTGAGCTTAGAGTGCCTGTTGGCAGCCTGCTTGCTGAGCTCTTCCCAGTGCGTTTTGAGGCTGACCAACTGGTTTTGCAGAGTGGTCTTCTCCTCCCCAGGCTGGACAGAAAGCAGCAAAGATTCTCCCTCGGCTACAATCATCTCATAGGAGCCACTGTGTTGGTTGAGGCTCTTCTGGAACTCTTCTTGCTCCTGAATTTGGCTCTGTAGCCTCTCCAGTTTAGCAGAAATGGGTTGGCTCTGAGCTTGCTGGCACAGTTTGTCATCGAGCCAGGTCCTGAGTTCATCAAACATATGCTGGAACTGCTGGGAACTGGCAAACGCAGTCTGCAGTCGGTTCATCCGGTCGGCTGAAACGGGAATGACATTAGAACGCGACAATTAAGCTGAAATCAAATAAGCAAAGTGCAATTATTTAAAATCAGCTCAGATGCACCAACTGTGTTTTGATTAACAGGAAGGAGCTTTCCATTGCATCACTGGCCTTTTTGCTCACTGATTCATAAATTTCCTTAATAGTAAGAGGCAACGATAACACAGGAGCCTCAAGTTCTCCTGGCCGGTCCCTAAATGCAACCTCTTAGAAACCAGAAGAGGCATCCCAAGGTCAGAGGGTGGCCACTGGTTCTTCTCCATGCCCCATTCTGAAGTTAGGAACCGGTTTTTCCACCCCAAGCACAGCACACGGCACGCTGCTGCGATGTGCTTGAAGAGCCACATCAATGGGACTAAACTCGCTCCCCGGGCTCAGGTATGTCTGCAGTGTGAACTCTCCTGTGCTGAGATCCACATAAAACACCCAGGAAACACCCTAAAAACCAATGAACCTGTTTACTTTTAGAAACCCAGCAATGGGAGAGCCCTTAGGCAAGAAGCAGGGGTGGAGTTTGACATCCCCACATCTCTTAACCAACTTCTCGGCTCCATCTCACCTGCCAGGTCTTCCAGCCCTTTGAGAGGCAGCGCCACTGTCTCCAGACGCTTCCGTAGCTCATCTTTGAGATACTGCTCCCCGATGAGGACAGAGAGGTCATCGCAGAGGGTTTGAGCCTCTGTGATCTCCTCTTCCAGCTGCTCCAGGTCCGAGCGGATCTCACTGGTTTCCTCCAGCTGCTGCTTCACGGCGTCAGGCTGCGTGCTGATGGCAGACTGGCTGCTCAGGCGCTGCCCAACTGCCTTCACCTTCTCCGATAAGCCCTGGAGGAGCTCCTGGTACTGGGTGCTCTTCACTATGGCTTGGTCAATTTGGCTGGAGCGGGAGTTGAGGCGTTCCGTTAGCTCAGACCATTTCTGATTAACCCCTTGGAGCTCTTCCCGCACCTGGTTAGTGGATGGAGAAACATCTCCAGGGCCAGTCAAGATGCTCTGAGCTGCCTGGTTGAGCTGCTCATGCTGTTGTCTGCGAGCTTCAAATTCCTTCAGCATAAACTGGAATAGAAATAACATACAAATGTTTGCACAAAACTAACAGTTCCGAGTACGCACAGACAAAACAAAGCAGACCTCCAGGGGCTTTATCCAGCCCATGGAACAAGCCCTGGGCTGGGTAGGCCAGATTTCCTGTGACCTTCCAACTTACAAAGCTGGGAGGGGTCCATGACTTCTGTAACTTTGCTCTCTCTTATTTGTCCTACTGCTGTGTAATGTAACACAAACCAGCCAGATGAGAAGGAAATCAGATGATGTTAACCGGGGCATTTCGTTTTCTGATGCAGCCAGTTACATGTTAGGATTGGGAAGCAAGAGGTTGGGAAAGGGCAGGCTGCCAGGTGGAGGGGCAGCATTAGTGAGTCCTGCTGAGCATCAGCACAGGTCTTGTTTAAAGCAATTTCATTCTCCAAGAGGGGCCAAGTGATTCACTGATGAGTCAATGCAGTGCGGGGAAGGGAGCTTGAGCACGGCTCCCTTTCGAGTTACTCATGGCAGGGTTTGGAGGAGCCCTGAGGTCTCCCAACACTCACTGAGACATCTCCAAGTGCAATCTTCCACCTCATGTACCGGATGAGACACCCTCGCCTCTTGAACACACAGCGGAGCTCCCAGCTCACCTGGACCTGCTGCTTCTGCGCGTTCAGCATGTTCGGGTCGATGGAGAGGGGTCCCAGCACGCTCATCATCAGCTCCTTCTCCATCAGCCAAGGCCGCAGCTGGGCTTCAGCAGCCTGGAAGCTGGCCAGCTGGTTCACCGACTCCTCCAGCTTCTGCTGCCGAGCGGCCGTCGCCTGGCTGGCTCTTTCCCACCTGCAATCTGAAGCACGGGCTGTGTTGGTGGTGATCATGCCCACCCCTCCATCAAAAAGGGATTTTACCTTCCCCATGGCTTCCACAACAGGAAACCTCCTCAGCTTGTCAGTAAAGCTAGTGTGGCTCTACTCATTCTCCATCTAAGAAGCCGTTTCTAATGGCTACATGGTCTTGAAGCTCATAGGAAAGGAGGATTTCTGCACTTTGGTCACTGCTGCCATGAGCTGGTCTGGCCTTGGGTGCCACCGAGCATCTCTGGCTCAATGCACAAGGATGCTCTCATGGGTGTCAGTCCTCACACAGCACATTCAGATCTCCTGGACAGAGAAGTCCATAAACAGGTTCCTGCTATTTCAAAGAAGAGACTCTATGGGCTCCTTTTTAAATAGTCTTGTTTGGTCAACACTTAACTACCCAGGACAGCCTTAGTAATGCCTGGAATTTTGTATCAAGCAATGAAGCATTTAATCAAAATAATCAACTCGTGTTGCTAATGCTTATTTTCCCCTCCCTTTCGTTAAGAAGTAATTTAAGGAGGCAAGGCTTTAAAATCCACATCCATCATAGAGATCTCATAAATCAGGACAGGGCTCATCTCAGGAACACCTTGTGCACCAGACAGCTTGGAGAGAAGTTTGCTGTTTGCTGCATTTTAATTGGAAGTGACTCTGCTCTGCTGTGACTTTGGAAGGCCCCTGCAACCCCAAGCCCCTTATACGTGATGTTTCGAGACAGGAGCCTCGCTAAGTGCTCCAGGCACTTACTCAGGTCTTCCTGCATCTTCTTCCAGTTCGCTGCTTCTGGAGAATCTGGGTATTTCTCCAGCAAGTCAGAAAGTGCTTCCTTCACCTTCTGGATCTTCCCTGAATTCTGTTCCAGTTCAGCCAGAAATGCCTGGAAAACAATCATTGGGGCTTCTTCAGATGTAGGGCAAAAGACTGAAATCACCAAGCAGGAATGAAGCAGCGGCTACAAGCTGGAGTTGGGCAATTTCTGCTCTTTGCTCTTTAATGAAATCATTTCATTTTATTAGCAATATCATGAGCTAACTTGGCTCCAAGAGCAGGGAAAGGCTGGGAATTGCTTTCCAGGAGAAGCTGGAGTGACCCAGCAACAAGGGCTATAGATAAACTCCTTTCCCCTGAGCCCAGTGCCTGAGAGCAGCAGGTCTAGAAGCAAAGAGGTCGAGCACAGCACACAGGCTCCTGATCCATGACCTGCGTGAGATCCCTTCTGTGGAACGCCTTTCTTTAAGCTCCTAGTCCTGCTGTAATAAAGCCCATCGCTATTACAGGAGGAAATGCTTCGATCCCCATTTTGTGCTCTGGAAGAGATGTTACCTTGTTGTGCTCAGCTTGGGCTCTCATTGTCTCTGTCTTGGTGGGCGAGGAGGAGGCATCCAGCTCTGACAACGTTCGCTCCTTCGACTCCAGCCACTTTAGCATGGAGCTAGCCTCCTCCTGCACCTCTTGCATCTTCTCCAGCATAGCCGAGAGCTGCTGCTGGCGCTCCTGCAGCGCCGCGCCGAGGCCCTGGTACTGCTGGGTCACGTCAGACACATCGCACTGGATCTCAGTCAGATCTGTTGCCAAAAAGCAGCCCGAAGTGAGGACACTGCTCACGCTGCCTGCCTTCACCTGGGCTCTCAGATACTGAGCTAGCCCTGGGCAGCCACAGCCAGCCAAGCGTGAGGAGGAAGAGGCTGTGCTGCTGTCCATCCTCCTGCAGAGCAGTGTCACATCATCCTCCCCTCTCGAGCCCAAGGGGCCCTTCCAGCCGCACCGTGTCTGCACGCTGACAGTTTGCAAACAAAGCAAATGCCTTCGTGTGGGTGAGATGGTGCAGGCTGAGTCCCCCCCCATCAAGGTCACTGCTGGTACAAGGTTAAAGGATTTGACACCGAAATATAAAGCTGTTTTTATGCACCTATTACCTCGCTGAACTGATGCACTAACAGCAGATAAGGGGCAATAATTAAAACTGCTCTTCAAACTGAAGGGTTGGATGCCGTTATAATCCCTTAGAACCAATAAATTTAATTGCAGGCCTTAAAACCATCTCCCATTTATCAGCTCTTAACACCACCGACGGGGTGTCAGGGTGCCCTCACTCCCCAGAGCTGCCCCTTGGCATCCTTCAGCCTGACTTACATCCTCCAGCACCGTGGCTCCAGCACGGCTGGGAATTCCACCAGCTCGTTTCACTGGGGATGGGATGCTGATGGTGCCACAGTGGGGTTTACACTCTCACGGATGGAAATGCACAGACAAATGGACAAGGACGGCGAGGTGGCCTTGGCACAGCGGGGACAGCAAGCTCACCTTTGCATGTGTGGTATCCGTTCACGCTGCCGAGCGACCCTCCCGGAGCGGGCAGCGCCGCACCTGAGCACAGGGGACGGAGACAGACAGAGGGACAAGACAGACGCGTTAGGAATGCAGACAGCAAGCGATGAATGGCCCTCCAATGACACGGACTACACCGGCCACCAAGCACAGACACAGCGTCCCCACCCGCCCGGTGCCACTGAGCCCACAGTTCCCTTTGGAATGGGTTTATTCCTCCTCCTCCCCACACACCCGCA
This sequence comes from Lathamus discolor, assembly GCF_037157495.1. Taxonomy (NCBI): domain Eukaryota; kingdom Metazoa; phylum Chordata; class Aves; order Psittaciformes; family Psittacidae; genus Lathamus; species Lathamus discolor. Next base: position 5,365,893 of record NC_088901.1, read on the forward strand.
CCCCTCGCTGCCCTGGAGCTGCTCCTGCCTCGCTGGACCAGAAGCAGAAGAGCTCAAGCTGCCTGGAGCTGGGCACCTCTCCCAGCATCACCCAAGGTGGACGTGGCTCTTGTCATACTGGGGACCACTGCCCACCACCCCAAGCCTGGGAAGCTGCTAGCCTAAGCATGACTTTAGAACATCAAGTGAAGCGCTGAGTGCCTTCTCTGAAGAGATTAACTCCCCTGAAGAGCTTAACTCCCCCATGTTCTCTTTTTCCGATGGGATGAAACTATTTAAACCCGCTTCAGTGCACAGACACGCTCTCTTTGCCAAGAGGCTCCACTCCTTGGACACCAGATAGCACAGCTACGTTCACAACCAAAGTGGGATTCATCAGAACCTTTATAGGGCAAGCTTCTCTCTATTTTAAAGCTGTCATGGATGCAAGGGGGCTGCAGCTTTGGTCACGCCTCGTGGGGTCACCACCCCTCATCTCTTGGAGGTTTCCCACTGAACTGCTCCTCAGGCTAACCCTAATGAACACATCTGGACCGCGCAAATGCCCATCCACGATGAGAGCTCAGGGACTTGTTCTCACAAGCTGGAACACATCTTCCTGTTGGTTTCCAAACAACCCAGACATAATCTCATTGCTTCGCAGACTTGAAGCCAGCAAGGAGACAAGTAAATTATGTCTGAATATCGCAGTCTTAAGTTCCATCCAGATATGAAACCCAAAGGCTGGAGTTTGGTTGAAACACTCCAGCCCTCAGGAGCCTGAAGGACATCGAAAGGGAAAGCAGGAGCTGCCTCCATGAGCGCCCATGCTCCGTGCGAGCAGCAGTCTCCGTCCCCATGCTGGGATCACATTCAGTGCTTGCTATGCTACAGCAAATCAAGCCAAGTGTGTGGGCTCCGAGTGCTTGGCTGATGCCTCAATGCAGCAAGCACCAGCGACCCGAGCATGGGGTTGAGCTCCACGATAGCTGGACCACCACAGGCCCTCTGCAGTTTGTTAGAAGGGGGAAATAACCCCATTGTTTGCTTGAGGCGGGCTCAGTGTGAGCGCAAAGAGAGCTGAGGAAGGAGGCATCCTCAGGAAAGCGGCTGTGACTCACCTGCCTTGGAGGGGGTGTCGGGGGCTGTTATCTCCACAATCAGGTTCTCCAGGAGGGTCCCTCTGCGGCCGATCTCCTCCACCTGAGCCCCCTTCCCCTTCCACTCCTCTAGCAGATCCTGCTCAAGAACAAAGGCCGGGATTGGGGATGTCGCTTGCGTGGCTGCAGCCCTCCCTTCCTCACCCATCACCTCTGCAGTGACTCGGTGGCACCGGGACACGGCACCCATGGAACCGAAGCCTGGCGAGAAGTGGGTGTCTTCACGTTTATTTTTGTCAGGGGAACTCAAGGAGTGGAAAGCTCTTCCCGAACTATCGGGTCTGTTGAAGGAAACCCTCTTCTCCCTCCTACTGGTTTGGGACCTCCCTCCTCCTCTCTGCACAACCCAGCCTCGCTGAATCCAGTCCTGGCAGAGCCCGGGGGTGCCGGAGCCCGATGTGCTGTGGGGAGCCCGGTGACGTGCTGAGGGGTGCGAGGGCTGGGGGTGACTCAGCAGACGCTGCTCTGCCTCTGAGTCAAACCCTTGGCACATCCTGATCTAAAGCATTGCGGAGCGGGGGCTCGGATGACAGGACACCTTCCATTGTCTAGCAAGAGGAAAACACTCAGGGAAAATGAATGTGCTTGGGTCTCCCACTCCCAAATCCACCCAGAAGAGGCAGCGGAGGAAAGGAAACCAGGCGGTGCTCAACAGGACCTTCACGCTGCTCTGCTCCCTGCAAACCAGGCGACACTGGATGCACGCACACCCCAGAGGCTGCAGCTCAGCAGCAAGTACAGGGGAACCCAGGATTCCTGAGACCATAAAACACCTCCCAGCACTCTGCTTGCTGGGATCGATTCCATCATTTCCACACCAGCTGCCAACTTTCCCAGTCTGGTTCCAGCTCCCTCTGCCCACCTGGATCTGCTGCCGGCGCTGCTGCAGCTCCTGGGTGCCCAGGGAGGTCTCAGCGGGCGGCATTCTGCCTTCACTCTCCCTCAGCCACTTCCTCATGGCCCCAACCAGCTTCCGAAACTCATCCAGTTGCTCCTGGCAGGACGACGCATCCTTTTCTCTGGGAGTGAAAAGGTTTTAAGGAGTCAGAGCTCGTGCTTTGCCTTGCAATTACCCGCGCCTGAATGCGGCACAGTTGTGTCTTTAGGAGCCCTTTATTACTATCAGTAGTAGATGTTGCTCAGGAGCAGCGCAGGCAAAGCCAACCGAAGCGGGGTGCCCGCCAGCCTGCCCCTCACCACTGCTGGACCCCTCAAGCCGTGGCTGGTGGCGCTTTGGGGACCACACCAGCATCACCACAGTAGCCAACAGCGATGGACCACCGGGACCTGCGCTGGCTCTGCGCCGGGCTCTTTGTCCCACAGGAAGAGAAGCTTTGGGGAAGACAGAGCTCATTCATGCCTCTGGCCCCGGGCAGCTGCAGGGGGGATGCTGCCCCTCCTCCCTGGCCACAGCTCTGCTCTATTCAGCCCATCCCGCAGGAACAAGGACAGGACAGGAGCCATGGGCCCCTCCACACTCAGCCACCGCAGCTGCGAGCAGCCGGCACAGTGCAAAATGACTGGGGATTGTTATGGGATTCATGGGGACAGGCCAAGGGGAATGGCTTGAACCTGCCAGAGGGGAGACTGAGCTGAGCTCTTAGGCAGAAGCTCTTCCCTGTGAGGGTGCTGAGGCGCTGGCACAGGGTGCCCAGAGAAGCTGTGGCTGCCCCATCCCTGGCAGTGCTCAAGGCCAGGTTGGACACAGGGGCTTGGAGCAAGCTGCTCCAGTGGAAGGGGTCCCTGCCCGTGGCAGGGGTTGGAGCTGGAGGAGCTTTGAGGTCCCTTCCAACACAAACCAGGCTGGGGTTCTGTGATCTGCTTTTCCCCATCACCTTCCCTGTATTCACCAGGGAGTTTGGAGGCACACAGAGGTATGAACCCCCTGGACACAGGCGAGTTGTTGCTCAAGCTGCTGTGGCCAATTCAAGCTCAAGCTGCTGCTAAAGCTCCTCCTTATCCCTCCTTTAGCAGAGCTGGAAACAGGCTGCTCTGCTCTGTCACCTCCAGAGATGAGAGCACGCCTGGGGCAGGCTCCCGATCCCGCGCCAGCCCCCATCTCCCCTCTGGCAGGATGCTCCAGGCTGGAGCTGCGGCAGCCCACACGCCGGGAAGCGCAGGAACGCGGCTCCTACAGCACCAGGAATGTTTCACAACGCCCCCAGCCAAGGCTTTTTATAAAGCGTCAGCTGGAGCGAGCTGAGCTGCCTCCAGCTCCTGCCTGGGAGGAGGAGGCAGGAAGGGTTCGCTCGTGCCCCCCTGTGGAAAGAGCATCTCCCCTCTCCAGGGGGTCTTGCTCCAGGATCTCACCCCAAGGAGTGATGGGTCCCCGGCCTCACCTCTCCTCCGCCACCTTCTGCAGCTGCACGAAGTCTTTCTTCAGGCTCTGCAGCCTCTCCTGCTGCTGGGAAGTGCCAGGGCCGAAGCCGCAGGAGCCCAGCTCCGCAGCCAGGCTCTCCAGGACAGCCAGGTCCTCCTGGTGCTGCCTCAGCTCCGAATTCAGCTCCTGCCAGAAGCAAAGGGCGATGCTGACTGCGGCCCAGACTAGGGCAGAGAGGATGAACCAGACAGCCCCGTGTCCTGCCCTCTGTGGGCATCACCCCGAGGTGCGCCAGAGCCAGGCGGGCACAGCTCATGGCAAATACAGGGTAAATCCCACCTTTCCCAGTGCTGCTGCAAGGCCATGCAGTGAAGGGGATGGGGGGACCCTTCACAAACCAAATCAATCCCCGCACACACACAACACAAGTGTCTGGGTTTATGCCAGATTAGAGCACTTCTGAGGCTGTGGCCAAACCACCCCCACCCGACAGCAGAGACCTCATAGGAAGCCCAAGGCAGGAGTCCCGTGGAGCCATGAGCGGCCACCAGGACCCACGGCATCTCTGAGGGCTTTGTCACATCCTGTGTACTGCCAGCATGGGTGTTCTGCTCTATTAACCCCATGGAGCCTTCAACTGGTAAAACCTTGCTGTATCTGGACTGGCTAGAGATCCCCTCTGAAAACCAGCCTGGCTCCAGGGAACCACCATTCTCTCCCTGCTGGAAACAGCCTCACCACCCCAAACATGCTCCCTTTCCCAGGCAAAGAGCCTCCCATGGATCCTGCTAGATGGGGAGGGAATCACAGCCCTGACACAGACGGAGGCTCCTCCCCACGCAGCTCACCTGGATGTGCTGGGAGAAGCGAGCGATGTCGCGGTCCGGCTGATTCCCAGATGCCAACATCCGCGCCCTGCTCTCGGTGAACTGCTGCAGCTTCTCCGAGAGCTGCTCGTACTGCTCCACCTTGGGCAGGAGGCCCTTCAGGGCGTCCTCCCTGTCCCGCTGCTGCTGGCACAGCCTCCCGAAGTGCTCCGTCACCTCCGCCAGCTTGTCCTGCAGGGCAGAGGCCGTGGGGCTGTCTGCTGCCTCCATGAACCGTGTCACCATCTCCCGGGTGGCTTCCAGGCAGCTCTTCTGCCGGGCGATGTCCTGCTTCAGCTTCTGCAGGAAGCACGCAAAAGGGATGGTGGTTTAGAAGGCTCTTGGGCAAAACCGATGTGAAGAGGCTGGGCTGCCCCTGGGAACATCAGCCAGGGTTGGGTGGGAATTGTTTCCTATCCGTTTTCCTTTCCTTTTTCATCTCCCCAGCCTGCTCTGCCTTCCCCCAGTGCATGATTAGGACAAGAGGAAACAGCCTCAAGCTGCACCAGAGGAGGTTTAGACTGGATATTAAGAACACCCCAAAGGGTGCTCAGGCACTGGAATAGGGCTGTCCAGGGCAGTGCTGGAGTCACCATGCCTGGAAGTGTTCACAAAGCGGGTAGATGAGGCCCTGAGTGCCATGGATTAGTGGTGGCCTTGGCAGTGCTGGGATAATGGCTGGACTTGATGATCTTAAAGGTCTTTTCCAACCTTGCTGATAATATGATCCTATGATTCTATGTGGCATCCAAGCCCTCCTTGTTAGCAAAGAAGAGATTTTCAACAGGTCTGTGTCCTAGCTTAAAGAAATTAACTAAAGATTCTGCTCACATCTCTTTTTAGGGGTTGTTTTTGGTGCTTTCAGAATATTGGAGCACCTGTAGGGTTCAGGTCCTGCAGCATGGGGAACCTGCAGGGTTCAGGTCCTGCAGACGGGCACGTTTGAGGTCAGGAGCCCAGGGCCCAGCCTTACCGCACTCGTGGCAAGCGAGTCCTGGATGGATGCGGAGGAGAGCGCGGTCGGCTGCTCCCTCTCCAGGCTCTTCTCGATCTCGGCCACCGACTGCAGGAGGCTCTCCAGGCTCTCCTGGACACTCTGGGACTGGGCAATGGATTTCTGCAGCAGGTCCGAGCGCTCGGCCATGTGCTGGGAGAGGCTCTGGAAGCGGCTCACGATGGCATCTGTGGAGTTCGGTACAAAGAGCTCAGCGAGAAGCAAGGATCACCCTCGGCTCCTGCCAAACTCCCACTGATGATGGATTCCCATCCCCAAACTCAGCAGCGAGACGGGGATCCAACGCAAAACGGCCAGCCTGGATCACAGTGCTCCCCATGGGCTAACACAAGCCCTGAAGATGCTCTGCTGGGAGCCTTTGCCTCACCTCCCAAAAGGGGGAAATTTCATCTTCCCTCCCTGTTTGGTTTTCACAGCCCCTCAGCCATCCCTGCTAACGCAGGTGGTGGCTTTGCTCTGTACCTGTTGTTTCCTGGATGTGCCCGTGGTCCGGAGCCGGCTCCCCTTGTACTTCCAGCAGGGACTGAGCTGCTTTCTGGAGCTTCTCCACTGGCACCTGATGCTCAGCGAGGTCTCCCTGCAACTGCTGCTTTGACACAAGATGAGGCAGAGTTAGTGGTGGGTCACGCATAAGAGCTCTGCACCCATGGGGAGCTCAGGGCTCCACAGAACCCTGCTGAGGGACCTTGTTCAATCACAAACTCCTTAGGAAAAATAGCCTAGGTTGGAAGGTCCAACCCCACGCTGCATGGAAGGTCCAACCCCACGCTGCACGGAAGGTCCAACCCCACGCTGCACGGAAGGTCCAACCCCACGCTGCACGGAAGGACCAACCCCACGCTGCACGGAAGGACCAACCCCACGCTGCACGGAAGGACCAACCCCATGTTGCATGGAAGGTCCAGCCCCACGCTGCAGGCAGAGCTGGGTCAGAGGGTCTGGGCTGTCCCAGTGCTCAGCCACCCTCACTGGGGGTGAACATCCCCCCATGTCCCACTGGGATGTCCCCATGGGCAGTCTGTGGCTGCAGCAGCCACATCCCCACACAGGCTCCGGTGCTTCCCCAGGATCAGCCATGGATCCCGTACCTTGGCACTGGCGAGCTGCTTCTGCAGAATGGCCGGATCCGAAGAAACCGTCTCTGAGAGCAGCTTCCCAACGGCAGCTTCGCTCTCCTGCAGCCATGTCCTGAGAGACTCTGCCACCTCCTGGAACTGCTGGTAGTGATCCAGCAAGGTGCTGAGGTGGGAACCAAGCTTGGTGCACTGCAAAGGAGCAACGAGACATAAGCAGAGGATGCAAACAAAGCGCGAAGCGACCACGTACAAGAAAGAAAAACAATTAAAACCCCCAATGTTGCCATATGTGCTATAGGAACCACAGGAGACCAAGGCAGAGGTGTTACCCCTGCCCAAGCCCTGAAAAAGAGAATCCTTGCCCTACAATCTACATACGTGCTACAAGTTGGCAGGAGAGTGGAACCAGATGATCTTGAAGGTCCCTTCCAACCCAAACTATCCTATGCTTCTCCAGACACTGAAATGTCCCTTTGCCTTCCCTGTGTGTTCTGCATGCCCATGAGGAAAACAGCACCCAGAGCTCAACTCCCAGCCTCCCACAGCCCAGCCCATACCCTGGAGTGCAGTGTGGTGTAACGCCGCGTCGCATCCTCCAGCTTGCTCCTGACCACGCTCCCGGACATCAGCACCTGGGACCCGGCATCCCCAGCAGCTCCCTCCGCATCCAGCACCTTCTGCCCTGACATGGTAACGAAGCGCAGGTCCCCTTTGTGGGAGATGACATCCTCGGAGAAGCTGCCCTGCCGCTGGAGCAGCCGCCGCAGCGCTGCGGGGTCGCTGCCCCCCTTGGCCATCCCCTCCAGATCCTGCTCGGCTTGCGCCAGCCAGGCCTCGAACTCGCCGTGATCCCGCAGGAACTTGCGCAGCTCATCCCGCAGGACCTGCACTTGCTTCAGCCGCGCTTCCGACTGCGCGAGGGAAGCCGCGTACTGGTGCTTGAGCTCTGCCAGCCGGCCCTGGAGCCCGGCCCGCTCCTCCCCGGCCAGGCTGTGGCCGTGCTTGTCCAGGAACGCCTGCGCTGACTGCGTGGCCAGGATGACGTCCTGCTGCTGGGACAGCAGCTCCTGGTGCTGGGCCTGAAAGATGCGGTGAGCAAAGGTGATGCTTGCGACTGCAGTGACAGGACAAGGGGTGATGGGTTTAAACTAAAACAGGGGAAGTTCAGGTTGGAGATAAGGGAGAAGTTCTTTACTGTGGGAGTGCTGAGGCACAGGGTGCCCAGAGAAGTGATAAATGCTCCATCCCTGGCAGTGTTCAAGGCCAGGTTGGCTGGGGCTTGGAGCAACCTGGTCTAGTATGAGGCATCCCTGCCCATGGCAGAGGGTTGGAACTGGATGATCTTAAGGTCCTTTCCATCCAATCTGTGATTCTATGACTGAGGGTCCCTGCCCAGCAGCACCCAGTGTACCTCACCTCCCCCAGCACTGGTGAGGTGGGGAACACTGCAAAGGCTGGGATAGGAACAGGAGCTCTGCCCACAGAACCCCTGGTCTGACCATGATGAGCACCTTCCCATTACCCTGATGGCACCGTGCCACAGCACCCACCACCAACCCAGAGCGCCTGTCCTCCAGGAAGCCAGCAGCGACTTCCCAAGTTTCCCCCATGGAAAATCCCCCTGAGCACAGGTTTTCGAGGCCAGCCGCATCCAACATCCAGTGCTGCTCCCAGCTGCATCAGCAGGCTCAGCGCATGGGGCAGAAAGCTTTGGAGGAAGCAGGTGTTGTCCTGACCTTCAGCCTCTCGTACTGCTCATCCAGGCTCTCGGCAGCGCTGTCAGCTCCCATGATGTGGCCATCAGGGACATCCCCAGTGCCTGTCCCCGCTCCTTCCCCTCGCGCCTGCTCGATGGGGTGCGGTCTGTACTCCAGGAGCCCTCCCTTCTGCTCCAGTGATGCCACCCAGTTCAGAAGGGAATCGATCTTCTTGCTGCTCTCCTCCAGCTCTTTGGCAGCTTTCACCTGAAAGCACAAAGGCGCCGGATAAAGAATGACCCATTTTATGCATGTTCAGCAACCTGCTGCATGGAGGAGGGAGACAAAAAATCCACAGAGGAAACAGCCTGGACAGTTTTCCAGCCACAGCAAATGCCTGAGACACTCACAGAGCTCCACAAACCTTTGTGGCTCTTCTGGAAGGGAGGAAGGTGCAAAGAAGCTTTGCATAAACTCAGCATTGCACTTCCAACCTTGATGAAGCCCAGAGCCCCCACCCTGCAATGCTTCAACTCCGGAAGTGAGCATCACCTTCACCACCAGCACATGGAGGACCCTGATGCCCAAGCTCCCATTAAAGGTCAGTCCAAAGGCAGAGCCCTTTCCTCTCCCAGTTCCTGCACAACCAGCCCATCTGCGGCTGCAACTCCCAAGGCACCTCATGAGAGAAATACCTGGGGGGCACCTCATTTGAGAGACAGACAGGAAGGAACCACAAACCGCTTTATGCTGCATCACCCAGCTGGCTGCCAGGACCCCAAATGAACCTGCTTGCAACATCTGGAACCTTACTGTCCACCTTCAGGGCTACAGCTCCTTGCATGTCACCTTTTCAGTCTCCTGCTGCACTGCAGCAGTCACGGCGCTCTCCAGCTCCTTCTGGGCTATCTCCGTCCTCTCCTGCA